>NC_051387.1:8256114-8276114 GCF_015228065.2 Penaeus monodon
TGTATGTACATGCCATGGTGGATGTATGGAGAAGCCATGAGTTATTTTTTGTTGCAATCATGGCAAAATAATATTTTTCTGCCAGTGAAAGTGTGATTAAGTCATTTTTTAACACTTTCTCATTTTTACTATGCAAAAAAAATGGATGATTTCAACTCCATGATGCCGCACACTGATTATTTTATTCAGACTATAGACCGAATAATTATCAACTATATAACAACAAAAATAACCTTCAGTCTCGATTTATCAGGAAGTTTGGCAAGTAGAGACTTTATAAAATAATGAAAACTGAAAATACAACATTTCTTCGTAGTATTACGAAGAAACGGCATGGGATGCTGGTATTTGGCACGAGTGGTCGCGCATGCTAGGGTAACGATATAAGCCCCTGGCAGCGGGGCCCAGGCCACTATGAATACTACGCGTCGGGAAAGGGTTAATGAAAACTAGAGGATAATGGGAATTCATCAGTACCAGCATTGTAGTCCTTGTTGACTGTATTCTATTCTTTAGCTTGTTCTTCTAGAAAACTGGAAACATCATTATTATCAAGGCTTTGCAAAACAAATGAACCCAAACATAGAGTACAGTGGGCTTTAAATACCGATATATCCTTTTTTTATATAAGATTTGATAAGATTCAATAAATAAGCTATAGGCCGATATTGAGAGGAGGCAAAAAGCTTGGAACAGCCACTAAATGCATGACAAAGTTGATAATCTCTACTCATCACCAACCAGCAGATGTCACTTAATGCTTACAAAACCATTCATTTGAAAATATGGAATACTTAAATTAACATCATCAGAAAAGTTTATAATTTGCCATTAGCAGTTAATCACTTTATTCGTCTACTCCTTAAAAGTCCACGTACATGCAGGCCATTGTTTGCTGGCTAATAAAAATATACAGTATATGTGACCCACCATGTTGACAGCATGAATTTGTATACTAATGTCATGTTTTTCATACTTTTGATTGAATTTGACTTGTCTCCCACATGCATGGATGTGCCTCATAGAGTTATGTAGACTCAAACCAAAATCCTTGTCCACCTAAATGTCAGGCTGTCAGATATTGTCAACACGGCTATAAATGAGATTTGGCCAAGCAAGGGGTGGACTGCATCTGAAAATACCCACACACCTACAGGTGGCAGGCTGCATTGAACATAATTTTGAAGCACCAACTCATTTTCACCAGACTGCTGCAACAGATTATAAAATATACGCCACTAATGGCCATGACTCTTTTCATTGATGAAATGAGCCAGGCCTACGTGCACATGACTGGTTTTAGAGAGCTTTTTTGGAGCTTATCTGATTTTCTACCACAAATGCTGCCCTTCCTAAATTCCTTGCTGATCTTGGTTGAGGATTAGCAGCTTGATTGTAACAAAAATAAGCCTATTTGGCTGTTTTTTTACTTCTCTTGCTTTTTTTTTGTGTGTGTGTATTGACTACCAAGGTTTTTAAAACTAATGCTGCATTCCACCTCCTTTATTTGTAATTTACTATTAATTGATCATTTATTATACGTATGTTTGTTGATTATTTTTTCACTGGAGACTAACGTACATTTTTTCCTCAGAGGAAAGACTACACATACAAGGGCCATGGTGACAGTGTGGACCAGCTGTGTTGGCACCCCACACACTCAGAGCAGCTCACCTCGGCCAGTGGTGACAAGACAGTCAGAATATGGGACACAAGGACACACAAATGCTCTGCCACTATAAATACAAAAGGTTTGGGGTGTTCTGTTTCTCTTCTTCTTTTTCTTGCCAAATCTCATTTATTTCTCTTTTTTTTTTCATTAACCTTTTAATTCTTTAACTAGGGATAAGTTGCTGAATAATAATGAAATATTTTGTTAGCACAAGTCTGAATGAGTAGTGTATTGAATTTTTTCGCAGTTTGAAATTGTCTTGGCTTTAAAGTATTTCCTTTTATATCAGTAGATAGATTTTTCCTTTTTTCTTTCTATATTTATTTTTTGAAGTTACAATTATGAAATTAAGGATAAAGTCTCATATATTAGGGATCTATGTAGATATTGGTATTTGTTTAATTCATTCTCCTAGCAAAAATAATTTAGACATGAAATCCTAATAATGTTTACCCAACAGTAACCAAAATTTTAATTGTATTCACAGTCTTAATTTCTTGCTTTCAGTGATAAATGATTTATGTGGTTGTGAGTATAACATTTATGGTGATTCCCTGTTCATATCTGGATATTTTTCCCACAAATTAGGGCACAATATTTGGAGTTTATATATACACACAGTAGGTTTATATTCAAAAGTACAGATTTTTGGACAGGACGATTTACTGAGATTTTGACAAAACATATGAAAAGAAAAGACATTTTTCTGTTTTGATTTTTTTGATCTGCTTTCGTTCACTGTGTGTAATGTAGATGACTAGTAGTGAACTGTTAATATTGTTCCGTTGTCCAAATGCATTTTAGAATGTATATATGGCTGAACTAAGAACAGCTTTTATATGTTATGTGATGTAATGAATATTTTTATTTTTTCAGCAGATATCAGAAACAGAAAATATAAAATTGTACACTAGAGGTTTTTTTTGTTTTGTTTTTTATGTATTTATTTATTTGACAGTTGGATTAATCTTCCAGGTGAGAACATCAACATCACATGGTCGCCAGATGGTCAGACGATTGCTGTCGGAAACAAGGAGGACCTGGTGTCGTTCATAGATGTCCGGAGCCAAAAGATCCGCCACGAGCAGCAGTTCAAATTCGAGGTCAATGAGCTGTCATGGAACAATGCAAATGACCTCTTCTACCTCACCAATGCTCAAAGTGGCCAAGGATATATTCATATATACAAGTGAGTAGAACTGCTGTTGGATGTGACCAACTGTGTACTAGTGCATTTTGATTTCCGTTAGCTGTTTCAGAAATTTTAGATTACAAGAGTTTATCTTGTGCAGGCCAATGTTTTTCTCCCCTTCAGTAGATGTTTTCAAGTGAATTTTGCATATAATAGCCATTATAGTGGTGGTGCTGTTTTTTTATTCATTTATAGTGTTGATTAGGTATTTATTAACGTTATTTTAGATTAATGTAAGAGAAAAAGAGTTTTGTAACTTTTACTTTTTTCAAGAACAGTATGATTATCACATATATGTATAGGGTATTCTACATGAATACAGTGTAGAAAAAACAAAAACAAAGAAAACATTGTATTATATTCAAGGAGCAAGGCAACTTGCATTATGGCCAAAGCTTTGATTAACTCCAGCCATAGTTTGACCTTTGGTGAGACGGGATGAAAGTGTCTGTCTGTGTAAATGTATGCACACGCATATGTATGTGTGTCTTTAGTACTTAGCAATTTTTCAAATACATCGAAGTTGAACTTGGGTTTCTGCCATTGCTTTCTTCCTACACTGAGTCCATGTTTCTTATTAAAGAGCCGTTTCCTTATTCCTGTGGCACAAATGCCTCATTCTCAGTATCCTTACTGGAGGATAGAGGAAAGAAACAAGGCCATGATTGAAGTAAGAGGGCATGAAGAGCTGCTAGGTGGTGTGTAGTGTGTTGGCAGTGGTAGGCTTGTGGGAAGCACCTCAGCATCACTGGGTTAAAGGAAAATTATTCAGTGCTCTTTTCAGGCAAATAGATTTTCCTAAATTCATGTATTTTTATTGTGTTAGTGAAATCTTTGTGTGATTATGTATGTGTGTGTGCGCCTGTGTGTGCATGCTGTTTAGGATAATAGTACCTAGCTAGTCTTATTGATATGGAACTTGCATAGGTGAAATATAACCATTTTTAAAGCTACCTCAATGGCTTTTCAAGAAAGAGAAGGGAGAACTATAGGCTTATGAAGGGATATCCATTAGGAGCCTAGATGATTTGCTTTAAGGGATAGTGAGACAAAAAGAAGCACTGACAGGGATTGTGGTTGCATTCTTGTTTTTCCTCACTCTCTTCTTTTCACTTATAGATTAACCCTTTATCGCCGGTCTGAATAATTCACTGAGAGTAGTTAAAATCCAGTGATATCTGGCAACGGCCCGACAGTGGGCGCGGGAGTCTGCTGCGAGAAGCCGAACGTCCCGTTCCACTTGCTCTGGCGCGTCGCCGCACGTACACGCTTACCCTGCCGAGAGACCCGTTTTCTATCACGTGTATACACGTGACCCAGCGAGAACGGGTTAATAACACCCAACAGGTTATGTCTGTCATTGATATTGATCTATGAAAGAATTCATGCAGAATATAGGGTTTATGAAGCCAGATAGTAAGTAAGAGTTATCCTATAGATATATTTGTTTGATTTAAATGCATGATGAGCCCAGTAATGACAGGTAAAATTATTGGTAGAGCCTGGTGATATCATGCATTAGTGGATGGTGTTCAGTGCCTAGGTGAATGTCCAGCTTATGTAGTCAGATGTGCAAGACCTCATTTTGTTGATTTGTTGATTTGAATTCATTACTCTGTGTCTGTTAATATTTGTCATAACATGATTCTTGTTGCTCAGAACTTGATATTGCAGTGCCACACCATTTTTCTGATTTATTCATTTTTCTAAAATCCTAAAATAATTAAAATAAGGTACAATTGTTTATTGTTTAACTCATGGCATAAGTAGCCCAGAATAGGGCCCTTGTAAGCCATCATGGTGGATGTAGGTAATTGTTCCAGTATCACTAGTTTTCAAGTTGTAGGCTTCAAAGTTGTCCTAAACCCTTGCTTTTTATATAAGATAATCAACCTGTCCATAATCAATACAAGGGGAAAAAATATCCTGACCTTTTAATTTTTATCTCATTCAAGCAATTTGAAATTGACAGTATTACAGTAGCCAGTATACTCATATTATTTCCTGATTCCATGGGATTAGAATTGTTAAGAAGGAATATTTATCATATACATAATATCAGTTATGGTAGATAAATAGTTTATAAAGTTTGAAAAGTTGACTATGATGTAACATTTGAATTATTAGTCTATTAGTATTTTGAAAAAGTAATAAAACCCTTTTATCATATATTACATTTTGATGTTTTTGGATTATCTAAAAGATTTTCTACTCTTAGTAAGCATGTCATTATTCCTGTTCCTTACAGTTACCCGGAGATGGAACTGGTGCATTCCATCCATGCCCATCCAGGCAACTGCATCTGTATTAAGTTTGAACCCCAAGGTAGATACTTTGCCACAGGGTCTGCTGATGCCCTTGTTTCTATATGGGACGCTCAGGAACTCTACTGCAAGAGGACATTACCCAGGTACGAAGGAGCTCTTGCTAAAGATATACTTCTGGTGGTACAGGAATTTTTGAAGAATGATAGTAAATATGCATATTGTGAGGGACGAATGCATTAGGCTGCATCCTCACTTGCAGTGAAATTGCAAGTGAGTATCTATGTGCAAGTGGGCACAAGCAAAAGGATTATGGCATTGTAGCCTATAAATGTGGTAATGAATGAGTATATCCCAGCATGAGAAGAGCTGACAGTTAGCTTTCTTCTTTTAGACCTTTTGGCACAAGCATTTGCTCAGGGACCATACATAAAATGATTAGCTAAAATCTAGCTCTCTCACTTTACTCATAAAATGGTCATTCAACAAAACAGTTCCCACCCACTCATGCTTGCCTGCACTTGCTCACTGCCAGTATGGGTGCAACATTATTATGGGTTTGTATGAGCTGAAACAGGTAAGGAGCTATTGTTACACTTTTGTTACAGTATTTTGTTTTTACAAAGAAACAGAAATAACAATTTTGAGTAAGAACAATATCATTACACTTTAGTTACAGCATTTTGTCTTAACAAAAAAAACAGAAATAGCGATTTTGAGTAAGAACAATATCATAAAGCAGGATTTTATTTATTTATTTTTTTTTTATGTAGCAAATAGGAGTGTATGCATACCATTGTATTTGCAAAGAAATTTGATTTTAAATTTAGTAATATTTTTAAAAATCTGAAATTTCATTATTATGGGTGAGAAGCAATATGATATAGTCCATGATAAGTAAAAGTATTATTTTGCCTTCTGTCTTTCAAATATTCATGAACCAGAATAAATGCAGAAATAAGTAAAGACACTGAAACTTGTAGTGTTTAAAAGCATATTAAGGTAAAGGTATTGGTAACTCTTATGAGTAGTAAACTCAGGTAAAGTATTTACTAATTTTTTGTGAAGAAAAATTATGAGATGAGTATGCTCTTGTTGACTGTATGTTGGTTTTTGAAAACAGCATCATCAACATAATGCACTAAATATTACTTTTTTATTGTAAGAAAGTCCGCCTTTGGTATTTCCAAGATGTTCTTTTTTCATGTTAAATGTAAGTTAGCTATAACAAGTATGAAGCAGATTTTACATATCATTTTCAGTGAACTTCCCCCTAAGGCACAGCAGTTCCATTTATAAAATGACCCCTTTATAGTAGACCTAACTTATATAGTAGAATGAACTTTAATTAATTGAATATGAAATTCAAGACATGCATTATTATGGATCATGGTTCCCTTCTTTTTATATAGGCTAAGTTGTTGATAGGAAGGATATCTTGCGTAAAGTGGCCCTCAGCCTTTTAATGTGTAATGCCCTTACAGCTTCTGTAAAGACTATTCATAACCTACTGGTGGCATTCTTTTTTATCAGTTTTGTTTATGCAGGGAGTTGGTTAATATGCTTAGCCAATATTACCTGTTTAAATCATTACTTGGTTTCTTATGAAAGAGTTAGTTTTATTGCTGTTGTCATTATTAACAACAGTAACAGTACTGATGAAAATTAAAACTTTTCCCTGAAACTTCAGATGAGATTAAGGGTCAGACTCCTTGGTGTCTGAGCACTTGAAGAACCATCTGTGTAAAAAAATAAACAAAGGAAAGAAAGCCAAACCATAGTGGACAATTCATGTATGCATGTACTTCTGGCATCAGTGGGTTAAACTGATATATGAGCAAAATATAATCTGTGAACCATATTTCATTTATTGTATACAAATACCAGTAAATTCCAGTTATTAAAACAATGGGATAAATTCTATTTGTTATAAAATAAGTCACATCTTTTGTAACTGATTTGATAGAAGTCATTATTATTTTGTAGGTCTTGTTAATAGTAGTATGATGAGTGAATATGTATCTAACAGAGGAAATTTCTTCATCTTGAGTTGTGTATTTTTCTTTTTGTTTTGATGTATAAATTGACTCTCTTGGTCATGAGATGTTATTAGTAAGACCTAGGCATTGTCAGTCTTTGAGAACAACATTAAAAAGAATTAAATGTTTTGTGGAATGTAAGTGAAGATAATATATATATATATATATATATATATATATATATATATATATATATATATATATATATATATATATATATATATATATAATATATATATATATATATATATATATATATATATATATATAATATATATATATATAAATATATATATAATATATTTAATATATATATAATTATATATATATATTAATTATATATATATATATATATATATATATTAATATATTATATTATATATATATTATTTTTTTTTTTTTTTTTTTTTTTTTTTTTTTTTCTCTCTCTCTTTCTTTTCTTTTTTTTTTTCTTTTCTTTTTTTTTCTTTTTTTTTCTTTTTCTTTTCTTTCTTTTTTCTTTCTCTTTTCCCTCCCTCCCTCCCTCCCTCATTCTGACTTTTGGTAGATTGATATTGATTTTTTCTGAAACAGTGTGCAGCAGTGAGAATTTTCACTTTATGGTACTATAAGTAGTGTTGTTTAATACAAGGGAAAGGGTTTATATATTGTTTACTGTATATTGCAAAAAGAATTGGTTGTGCAATAAATATAGCAAGTATGTTCACCACTATACTGATTTACTTTTCTTCCAGATTGGAGTGGCCTGTTCGCACTTTGAGCTTTTCCTACGATGGCCAGCTTTTAGCATCAGGAAGCGAGGACCAGACCATAGACATAGCTCATGTTGACACAGGGGAGAGGGTTGCACATATCAGTGTGGCTTATCCAACCTTTACCTTAGCTTGGGTAAGTGGCTGAGGGAAATTTAGAATATGATAGTTGACTTTGATAATATTTTATTGACCGAGGAGTATGTGAAGTGCTTCTCAAGGCTATGGTTTGCTGACCCAAGTCACCAGAGGATATTGAGTTGAATTATATATATCATTATATAAGAATATATGTTTAAAAGAAAGCAACAATAATCAACTTTTTAAGTTATGAATAAGCATTTCAATCTACGGGAAAATATGATATTGCAGGGTTAATTTGAAGTAGAAAACAATTTATATGTAAATGATTCAAATCAGTAAATGACAGTCAGAAATACTGTAGAACCAGCAATGTTTGGAAAAAGTGTTCAGTCACCTGTGCTTAACTAACGATAAGAAATGTGTAAGCCTCTTGCTACTATCTAATCTGTAGATGGTCTGCTTAGGTAGGAGGTAGTAACAAGGCACTCGTATGATGTAAATAGGCGTTATCAGTTGGTTACATTTTTTATCATTTTCTATTTATGCTTTATGCATGATTTTTTCTTATTATTTTTGTTCTTCTTTCTCTCCTTGTCATTTGTTTATAGTATTTTTTCTTTTGTTATTCTTTTCCCTCCTCTCTATGTAACCTTTCTTTCTCCTGCTCTCTTGTTCCTACCTACTCTCTTTTCTCCTCTCCTTGTCCTTCCTTGTCTTCTCTACGTCCATTGTACCTCTCCTTCCTTTCTTTATAGATTTTCTTTTTTCTTTTCTTATTCTCTACTGTCTGTCTTCTTCCTGTCCTCTCCTCTTTCTCCTCCTCCTCTCTTTTCCTACACTAAGCTCCTCTCCTTTTTCCTCATCCTACCCTCCTGTCTCTTCCATCCCCTCTACTTTTCCCTCTCCTTTTCCTCCTCCTCCTCTTCCTTTTTTTTTCTCTTCTTTTTCTCTCTTCTTCTTCATTCTCTTGTTCATGTGCTTCTTTTCTCTCCTCTTATATATACTCTATTCTATTTTTTCCTACTCATCTATTTTTTTCTTCTGATCTATCTCCCTCTCTCTCTTGTTTTCTCTCTCCTTTTCCCCTTTCTTCTCTTATTTCTTCCATTTTCTCCTCTTCTTATTTCCTTCTCCACTCTTTTCCTCCTCCTCTCTTCTTCTTTTCTCTTCTTCTTCTTCTTTTCTTCTCTTCTTCTTCTTCTCCTTTTCTTCTCTTCTTTTCTTCTTCTTCTTATCTCTTCATCCTATCTATCTCATTCATCTTTCCTTTCCTTCTCACTTATCTTTTCCTCTTATTTTCCCTCCTCCTCCTCTCTGTCTCCTCCTCTTTCTTCTTCTTCTCCTCTTCTCTCTCTCTCTCTCTCTCTTCTCCTCTCCTTCTTCTTCTCCTCCCCTCCACTCCTTCTCCTCCTCCTCTCGTCTCCCTCCCTCACTCCTCCTCCTCCTCACTACACCCACTCCTCTCCTCCTCCTCCCTTCCCTCCTACCTCTCCTTTCCTCCCTACTCTACCTACTCCTTCTCTCTCCTCCTTCACTCCCTCTATCCTCTCCTCCTTCCTTCCTCCTCCTCCTCTCTCCTCCTTCTCCTTCTTCTTTCTCTTTCTCTCCTCTTCCTTTTTTCTGTCTTTCTTTTCTTTTGTTCATTTTCTTCTTTCTTTTTCCTCTCTTATGTAACCTCCTCTTTCTCCTGCCTCTCTTGTTCCTACACTATACTCTCTTTCCCTCCTCATCCTTTTCCTCCTTCTCTTCCTCCCTACTTCCCAGTTTGTATCCTCTCCCCTTCCTTTATTTATAGATTCTTTCTTCTTATTCTTCTTCCTTCATTCTCTACTGTTCATGTGCTCTCTTCCTCTCCTCTTCTCCTCTTCTTCCTCTCCTCCTCTCTTCTTCCATCTGATCTAGCTCCCTCCCCTCCTCCTCTTTCTCCTCCTCCCCTCCTCCTCCTCTCTCCTTCCACTCCCCTCCTCCTTTTTCCTCCCTCCTCCCACTCCTTCCTCCTCCTCCTCTTCTTCCTCGTCCTCCTCTTCCTTCTCTCTCTCCTCTTCTTCCTTCTTCCTTCCTTTCTCTCTCTTCTTCTCCTCCTCTCTCCTCTCCTCCTTTCTCCTCCTCCTCCTCTCTCTCCTCCTCCTCCTCCTCCTCCTCCTCCTCCTCCTCCTCCTCCTCCTCCTCCTCCTCCTCCTCCTCCACCTCCTCCTAATTCTTTCCCTACCCTCCCCTCCCCTACCCTACCTTTTCCCTCTACCTTCCCCACTCCCCTCTTCTTACCCAGGATATGTAATAGTGTGAGAACTTGTTTTTCCTTTCAGCATCCCCGACTCTTTCTTCTGGCTTATGCCTGTGATGACAAGGATGACCGTGAGCGAGACCGAGATGCAGGAACGGTGAAGCTTTGGGGTCTGTCAGGGGAACGTAGCTGATTTCTGGTCCTACTTTTGGGTTTCGATGAATGTGATTTTTATTTTTTATTTTCTAAGTTTGAGGAAGTGTGGTACAGAGAGTACAAAAAGAAAAAGGGAGATACCATATTGATAGCTTACACACTGGTCTTTTCTAAACAGACGTAGTGACATGGTCAATTTTGTTCAGTAAAAGTTAAGCATAATACTCTATTGCTATATTATGTTGTCATTGAGTATCTGCAATATATTTGTATCTTTTGATACATGGACACAAATAAAGTCTTTTTAAATATCAATTGTTTATGTTCCCCAGAAATAACTCGGTGTTTTCTTTATCATTTTTTAGACATTCTCATATGAAACATGCAACGTTCTTATTTATTAGTGATTTTATAGGGAATTATGTAGGTTCAGTTGCCTTTATAGAAATTCCAAGTCATTTATTGCTGTTGTTTCATATTACTCTTGATTTAATGTAGTTTGCTTGCGCTTTTATCAAAGGAATCATACTTTGGATTACATATTATTATTGTTAATATATTTATTATTGTTGTTGTTGTTATTATTGTTATTATTATGATTATTATTATAATTTTTGTTTTTATTTTTATTATTATTATTATTATTATTATTATGATTATTATTATTATTATTATTATTATTATTATTATCATTATTATTATTTTTTTATTATTATTATTATTATTATTATTATTATTATTATTATTATTATTATAATTATAATTATTATTATTATTATCTAAATGTTATTTCATTTACTAGTTAAAATTCTTGATGAACCTTGAACATTTTTATCTTAAATAAATTAACTCTTAAACTTAAATTTTGAGGTAAGTCTGAGGTTGTATTGGTAAAGTTTAAAAGCTCTTGCTTTTTATGATAGACTTCAGTTATACATCTGAGTTTAGGACTAGCAATAAGGTAAGTAATATTATAATTTCCTAAACTCTCATAATAAGACAAGCAGCATGAGCACGGACAGTTAAATTAATAATTTTGTGTGTTACCCTTCAAGTAAATATGGTTAAGTTAATTTTATTAATGTGATGATCCCTTTCTTGCATCAGAAGTGTATTGTGATACTTTTTAATATTTGAAAATGTATAGGGGTTTCATTTGAGGGAAGGATAAGAGGAACTCCCTAATATTTCCAAGGGAGTCTCCTAATGAACTGAACATAATACTCTTTTTCAGTTTTGTCCAAAACTCTGTGCAGAATTATAGTGACATTATATTGCACATTATAATTATAAATATTTATAGCTCTATATGATTTTATTTTAGCTTTAATTGTATGTGCTGTGGCAGAAAATTATATTGTTAAAAAGAGCAGCAAAAACTGATTTGTAAGAAAGGCACCCCACAACAGACATACCATTTACTCTACCCATTAAACTAGTAAAATTTCTTAGGATGAGCTAATGGTAAACAGCCTGTACTTGGTCAAAGAAACCAGTTAAACTGCTATACTTTTGATAAGTACCACCTCATTGTACGCATTATGTTTTAAAATTGGTAAAGGGGCTACTTTGCAGTGTGTTGTTAAAGAGCTTATCATACACTTGGTTAAAATCAGGCTTATCCACTGATATGGTAAGTTAACCAACAAGATGAAGTGCATAATATTGGTCTTATTAAAGGATTTATTTGAATACCCATCCTATATGGCCTAAAAACCTCTGAAATTGATGAAGGTTAGCACTCCCAATAAGGATCTGGGGGGGGACCTAAGAGACATAGCCTGCCCCACACAAGGAAATGTGAAATGGCACCCAGTCCATAAAGCATATTAGAAATAAGATAAGGTCATGGAAAGGTCAGAGGAAATGTAGTCAACTGTAGTGAAGGAGTATCCAAGACACCATTGATGTATTTACCAAAACTTTTTTCAGTGTGTACAGTATGTGGGTAAACTCAAACATTATAGCCAAATCTATACCAACACCATGAAGGTGAGGATTTCTAAATCAAAATATTCTGTATTCTGCACGATATAAGTTATCTGCATTATCTTTCATTTTTTAAAAGCTTATTTGCAACCAGACTGACAAATGTCATACATTTATCCTCTTAAAATGAGGGAACAATTCACAGCTAACAATGATCGCATTAAAGAAAATTGCACAGCTTTATTTATACGTTCTAAACACGCGATGTAGCAGCGAGATCTACTGTATGTCTCAGGACTAAACGTATATGCTATGAAAATACGTTAATGGTTACATTACTCTTCATAGTGAATGGGGCGTAATATAGATCGCTAACATACGTGTATAGTCTACTTGAAAATACTACCAAGATGAAAAAGTCAGACCTCAAAACCATGGATTCGTTGCAGCTATATCCCCGCAACAGATTAGATAAACATAATTATAAAATTAATTACTATCAAGACTTGCGTAAGCCCTGAACTGTGATCAGTACTTCAAGCATTAGAGATATACCAAAGCGCCAATCAACAAGAGCTATGGCAATAAATTTAATGCCTGGTCAACAGTACTTCAACTCTTTTACAGTGAAAGTGCCACTTAACTTCACCAGTTTTCTTGAAAATGTGATTGGTCTGCAATTTTCATGACTAGCCACAGTGATTGGTTAATTCATAATATTTACGTAAAATATGGCGTGTGTATTACTCGGCAAGAAAACACCCATTAAAGCGGTGATTATGGGAGCTCAAACTTCAATCATATTCATTATGAATGAAAAGTTGTATTCAGTAACAAGTGTTCACTCTGCATCTGTCAATTCCCTTTTATAGATTTACAAGAAAAAAAATGCTCATAAACACTTCCCTAGCTTTAACTTAAAAAAACATTTTCACACTACCTAATTTGAAGGTGTTAACAATACGTTTTCTTTGCATCACGAAGATACCAAGGTAATTCTAATCATGTGGTTATCGCCTCTGCTAAATATAGATATTCAGCCTTTTTTCCTAATAGGAGTTATCGCCCATTACGTAACATGAACAAGGCAGCAGGGCAAGACGAGCCCAAGGAAGGGTCAATGACTTCGGAGAAAACAATCCCCAAATCAAAATGCTTTGTTGAAATGTTTTTTGTCATTAAATAAGACGAGTCTTTCGGGAGGAAATTGTATATAATAGTAGACGAATTTGTAACATTTTCTTACAAATGTTTGTCATGAAATTTAATTTCCTGAAAAACTTGGGGATGTTTGCTCAGGGAGAACAAAGCTTCAAGCCCCTACTTGTGAAAAATCGCCTATTTGCGACTGTTGATAACCCTATGGGAAGTTCTAGTAAAGTGCGTGCTGGTACGCGATATAGACATTTATCAGCAGACGATGCTGAGTCTATGACAACCAAAGATTATTGAGGTACGGTCAGTGATACCCGTGAACACCAAACGGCAACACCGATAGCAGGGGCGAGCGGGAAGGCCAAACGCGCATCAAACCTTCAACGAGACCGTGTGTTTTACGCTTTCATCAACACCCTCTTCTTTTCCCTGATTGATAGTCGTGGCGGAGGGAAAGAGGGGGGACTCATCTATCTACTTGGTTCCCCGTCTCGTCCCCGGAGGCTCGGGATAACCAAAAAAACTGCCCCAAGTTCTCATAAGGTAAGTGTAAGGCAAGTGGGTGTGATCATCATGCATCTTCACACCGACTAGGATCTTGTGGGCGTTGCTGCTCGTATCCGTTACAGGGTGAATTTTCACAGGGATAAGATGCCGCTGTAACCTTTTTTCCCCCAGCATTTTTTTCTTTTCTTTGTGGAAGAAAGGGGGTTGGGTCGGGTGGAGGGGGTGATGCCCGAGTTGTGACAGAAGGGTCTACGTGAGTGGGCATGAGTGTGGGACTAACATCCGGTGCTTATTTTTAGATATCACGTAAGGACATTTTTATTAGAGTGATGTGTTGGTGGGGCGAGTGCACAGACAGATGCATATACAGAGAGAGACAGACAGACATAGACACAACCAAAGTAGAATGGCAGATTGAAGAAAACGCAAGCAGACAGAGACAGAGAGACCGAGACAGAGACTGAGGTGTGTATCTTAGAGTGAATGAGAGAAGCAAAAGATCCCCGCAGGGAGGGAGGAACCGAGACGGAATATAAGGAAAACTAGGAAACTACGTGGTGACCAATGATGATAAGTTACAGATATTATATTAATCTTTAAAACGTAATGCCATAGGAGGCGATTGTATGAATGTGAAAAAGAAAAATGTTACGAAAACACAAGGGGAAATCACGCACACGTACACGTACACATCTATGTCTACATAAGGTCTAGTTACTTGCGAATTGTACGTAGCTTTGGGTGATAAGGCCCATGACGTCACTTGGAGGTGGCTGGGAACGGTATGTGTGTGTTTGGGGGGGGGTTAGGGAATGGTAATATGGGGGAAGGAGATGATGGAAAACGGTAGTCAACTTGAGCAAAACCTAGAGTGTTTTTAGACGTTGACTCTCTCTCTCTCCTCTCTCTCTCTCTCTCTTCTCTCTCTCTCTCTCTCTCTCTCTCTCTCTCTCTCTCTCTCTCTCTCTCTCTCTCCCCCTCCCTTTGTGTGTGTGTGTGTGTGTGTGTGTGTGTGTGTGTGTGTGTGTGTGTGTGTGTGTGTGTGTGTGTGTGTGTGTGTGTGTGTGTGTATACATTGACTAAATGTCAAATAATGTTTGAACAGTAAGTAACTGAATTATTAATTTATCAAGAGTAGCATACGTAAGGCCAAAGGACATCAATATAAGCAAATAACTACTATACCCACTAGAAAACTACAATTTGTACAAGTTTCTTGAAAATGTTGCAATTTCTTTGACCATAAATTAAACAGAAAGTACTTAGACTTATCAGGTAAAAGTGTAAAATGTCACTGATTTATCATTTTTTAGATATTTGTAATCATTATAAGAAATCACAAATTAGCATATGAGTTTTGACTCTCGATAATAAACTGGTTATGTAAAACTGACCATTAAATTAAGATTAATCTGACTATTTTGTATCGCTATTTTGCACGTACTGAAGATAAATCTTTTAATTTAATTACCTCTCCCTCTCTTCATCCCCATCTTTCTCTCCCTTCCCTTCCCTCTTTCCTCCACCTCTCCTCCTCCCTTCCACTTCTGACACGAAATGCACCCCAACGTAAGAACAGGAGATAAAAATATATGTCAGTCTTTTTTTTATGTACCTTATTTTACTCCATTGTTTGTATTTTATGGCCGTATTTTAGTGGCAGGTTACTGTGTTCACTTCTTATTTATTTCTTCGCGAGTCGGGAGGTTAAGCCGTGGTCATTACGGGGTGCGGGATGGCAAGGTTTCGGACACTGTTTGTTAAGGGAGAATTATCATTGAAAGTTATAATTAATGTGTAGTGATGTTTTAGTTTTTTGTTAGTATTGGTATTTTTTATTGCTGTTACTTTAAAAAAAATATATTTTTTTTTTATTATATTAGTTGTTATTGTAGTTGTTGCTATTAGTTATTTATATTAGTTATTATTATTATTATTATTACTGTTGTTGCTATTATCATCATCATTATCATTATCGTTTTAATCATTATTCTTTTTTTTCTTATTCCTTTTATTCTTATTATAATTTTCATCATCATTATCATCTTTATTATTATTATTATTATGATTATTATTATAATAATAATAATAATTATTATTATTATTATTATTATTTTGATTTATTGTTGTTGATGCTATTCCTATTGTTATGACATTTCTGTTGATGGCGTTGTTACATTTTTTCTTCTTTTTTTGTTAAAGTACTTTTTTAAAGGGAATGTCATTATTTTTATTATTGTTTTTCTTCCTTTTCATTACCGGTGCGTGTGCGCGTTATTAACATTATTGGTTTGTTGATGTTATTGTTATTTTAAACACATAGTTGTTGATTCTGTTGTGTTTGTTGTCGTTGTTTGTTATGGCAATAATATTGTTGTTCAACTTCTTTTTTGTGCGTGTGTATGGGCGTGTGTTGTGTGTATTTGCGTGTATGGGCGCGCGCGCGCGCGCGCGTGTGTGTGTGGTGTGTGTGTGTGTGTGGTGTGTGTTTGTGTGTGTGTGGTGTGTGTGTGTGTGTGTATGGTGTGTGTGTGTGTGTGTGTGTGTGTGTGTGTGTGTGTGTGTGTGTGTGTGTGTGTGTGTGTGTGTTGTGTGTGTGTGTGTGTGTGTGTGTGTGTGTGTGTGTGTGTGTGTGTGTGTGTGTGTGTGTGTGGGTGTGGGTGGGTGTGGGTTGGTGTGTGTGTGTGAGAGAGAGAGAGTGTTTTGTTTGTTTGTGTATGTATCTGTACCCGAGCTCTTATGTCTTTATGTAATGTGAGTGTCTCTGTGTGTGCCTGTGTGTATCTGTGTCAGTGTGTGCGCCGCGTGTTTTCCTGAAACGGAGAACTCATGAATGGATGAGTAAGTTTATAAAAACGTGACTTTCCTGGTGATTGCATGACTGTGCGAATGGTTTCACGTTTTTGCATGCGTGTGTGTGTTTACATAACAGTATTATATATAGCACGTTACCCCATTATATATTGTAAATCAGTTTAAAAAGTCCAACCATTAGTTCGATGGTACAGGAAGAGATGGGGATATTGTTGCCAGACGCGGCTGTTCACAACAAAGCAGCGAAGTTAAAATTAATCAACGAAATTTGCATAAATTTACTGTAATCACACGCTTGGTAGAGTTTGTATGTTAAATTTAACCGAAAGCTTTATTTGCCTTTTTATTTTGAATTGTAAAATTGCTATTTTGAGAGAGGTATTTGTTGAGAAATGGGAAGTATTAGAAGTGGCTGCCACTTGTTGATGAGGGGAACTTGTGGGAAGATTTTGTCTTGTAGGCCTAGAGACAAAAGCGAGATATTATGGCATTTTGTCTTCTAATACTATACCTTTCTCGTGGTCATGTCAAGTTTTAGTGGCCGTTTCGACTTGTAATAACATTTCGTTTATATTTCGTATTGTAACGCATGGTTCGTGCAGATTTCGTATTACAACTCAAGTTTCGGATATGTTTCGTATTATAATTTAAGATTCGGGCATATATACGTATTGTAATTCATGACTCGGGAATATTACGTATTTTGAGTCAAGATTCGTGTATACTTCACCATGCAATTCGTTTGCTATCGAGCTTTTAATGAAAGAATTTACATGTGCGAACGAACTTGCGTAGGTAAGAGCAATAATTTTTTATTACGTGCATTATTGCCCATCCAAACATGTATCCAAATCATAAAGAAGGATTTCGTAACAAGCGAAAGCGAGGATAAAAACACTTCACATATTGGCTTATTAACTTAATAGATTTAGACAATTTCTCAAGGCATGGAATATAGTACTCTAGTTCTCTGGAACAATTTCTTTCTCTCTGCATTTAAAACTAAACGGAGATACTCATTAGTAAACAAAGATTAGATGTTTTAGAAGTGATGGTTCAGCATTATGTCAGTTTTGGATATGTAAGTATTGTGTTAAATATTTAAGTATTGTGTTAGTACTTATTTGCATTTTTAAGTATTTAAATCACTCATTGTCATAAAGCTTAAACAGCGGATACTATAACCTGCATACAAACAAATAAATATAACATAATCAAAATCAACAGATATACGTCATTGAAAACAAATATATCGCTGTACGCGAAAGGTATAAAAAAAGAGAGAGAAAATTCTCAGGTATAACGGATCGTGAACTACATGACAAACGATTCGGTGCGAGGCTATGTTCAGAGTGTCATGAGTGCCATGACATGACGGGGTCCAGTAGTGGCAATCCTCGGCTTGGTGCAGAGACTTAATTAATTTTTTGTTGTTTGTTGTTGTTGTTGTTAATTGTTGTTGGTTCTCTGACATTTTTTTTCGTTTTTGGTTGTTTTTGATGTCGTTTTGCTTTAATTTCCTTTGTGTGTGTGTGTGTGTGTGTGTGTGTGTGTGTGTGTGTGTGTGTGTGTGTGTGTGTGTGTGTGTGTGTGTGTGTGAGAGAGTGTGTATTTTCTTTGCCTTCCCTTTTTACGTGTGTTTAGTTGATCTTTCATTTGGTATTTTATTTAACCATTTGCTTCATATTTTGAAAATCATATTTGGATTCTTCGTATGCTTTATGTATTTGTTTGCCATTCTAGGTATTATTTGCACCGCAGACAGGACCTTGGGTATCGTAATAACTAATAAAATGGCGATTTGCAATTGTATATCTAACACGTAAACTTATACAGTTATACAGTTCATGTAAAGTGTTAATCTTTCGAGCTTACTTTATTTGACTTTTTTCCACATCAACTGTAAAGGATTTTTCACAGCTTTTCTAATTTACGTAACTAAAAAAAAAAAAAAAAAAAAAAAACGTGCACAAAGAACAGAAACAGTGATAAATTAACTGGCTGTTCCTCAGTGTTTCGCTCGCTTTCGTGTTGCGAGATCATTCTATCAAGGCAAAGAGTCTAATTTGACTCCATCCCCTCCCTCTCTTTGCCCCCGTTCCCCCTCTCTCATTTCCCCCCTCCCTCTTCCTTTCCCCTCCCTCCTTCCTGTCCCCCCTCCTCCCTTCCCCCTCCTTCCTCCCTCCCTCTACCTCCTTCTCTCCTTCCTTTCCCCTCCCTCCTTCCTCCCCCTCCCTCTCCTTCCCCCTTCCTCCTTTTCTCCCCCTCCCTCTCCACCCCCACTCCCTCCTGACGAGAGAGAGAGAGAGGGAAAAAATGAAAATGTAAAAATGAAACGAAAAATCTTTGATGTTCTTCACCTTTTGTGTTCGCGAAGCCTTTGGCAGCGACCTGTGTATGTTACAGGTGGAACACGAAGCAGGACGGCCGAGTATGTGTTCGTGTGTTTGCGTGGGCTGTGTGCTTGCGCGCGCGCTTGTGTGTGTGTGTGTGTGTGTTCGTTCGCTGCTTGTTTACATTTGTGTGAGCGTTCATAGTTTTTTGTTTTTTTTTTCGTGCGTGCGTGTGTATGTGTGCGTGCGCGTGTGCGTATGTGTGTGTCTACGTTTGTGTGTGTGTCTGTATCCCATCTCTGACCAGCCGAGGGACGACTCTTCTCGGTCAGTAATCAATCAATGCTCCCGTGTATACTTGCCTCTCGACGTCTGTTCCTTTGCATGTTTTTTTTTCTTATGACTAAAAACGTCTTTCTTTTCCGTTTGTTTTGCTTTGTCACGGCTGTTCTCTCCCTTCCCTTGTTCCAGGCTGTATATTGCCTTGTGCTGTCTTTGTTTGCGAGCTTCGCTGGTTTTCACTTTTCATTTTTTTTTTTGTATTTCTTTTGTTTGTTTGTTCATTTGCTTGTGTTATTTTTTTGTATTTATTTTCTTCACTTTTTAAGGTATTTATATTTTCACTTCTTTTTTTTTTTTTTTTTTTTTTATTTATTTGTTTTAGTTTTTCTTTTTTTTTTTGTATTAGTTTTTTTTTTTTCACTTTTTCGCTTTTCATCAACAGGATCCATTGTATTTCCGGCCGTTTCAAAATTCCCATTCATATTCTTTTTTCTTCCCCGTTTCCTCTTCAGATTGGAGAGAAGAGAGGGCAAAAGAGGAGGAAGAAGAATAAGAAATAAAATAAAAGAGGAAGAGAAAGCAATAGATGAGAAGGAA
>NC_051387.1:8281114-8288614 GCF_015228065.2 Penaeus monodon
CCCTCTTCCCCTCCTTCTCCCTCTCCCTCTCCCTCTCCCCCTTCCCCTCCTTCTCTCTCTCTCGCTTCCCCTCCTTCTCCCTCTCCCCCTCCCCCCTTCCCCTCCCACCATCCCGAATGAGAACTGTATGAAAGGCAAAATCAATGCTAAGGCTGTTTTTTTTTTCTTTTTCTTCAAAAATCGTGTTTAATATGTGTCGGAGTTTGCTGGCGTCTACCCCGGGTGCCTTTTGTGTAGGAGTGGGTTTTATTCGAGTATTTTTTTCGAGTATATATATATATATATTTTTTTTTTTTTCATATGAGGAAGTTGAGGTATGTTGAAGTATATTGTTGTTATATATATATATATATATATATATATATATATATATATATATATATATATATATATATATATATATATTATATATATGTGTGTGTGTGTGTGTGTGTGTGTGTGTGTGTGTGTGTGTGTGTGTGTGTGTGTGTATGTGTGTGTGTTCCGAGTTGTGGTATGTCTGCTAGGTAAATATATATATATTTTTTTGTTTGTTTGTTTTTTGTTTTGTTTTGTCTTTTTGGGAGATCAGCTTGTAAATCGGTTTTGTATTGTAATATTCAAATAAATATTTTTCATTATTGTATCTTTTAGATTTATTATTTCAAAGGGTAAAATTCAAAAC
The DNA here is from genome assembly GCF_015228065.2 of Penaeus monodon. Classification (NCBI taxonomy): domain Eukaryota; kingdom Metazoa; phylum Arthropoda; class Malacostraca; order Decapoda; family Penaeidae; genus Penaeus; species Penaeus monodon. The sequence continues at coordinate 8,281,779 of NC_051387.1, forward strand.
ATGTATACACAAACAAAGCGCGCGCACATACACACACAAACCCAAATCCGCACGTACACAGAGATTTTTTAATGGGTCTGAACAGCCATCTCGCATCACCTGCGCATTTGCAAGGGCAGATCATTTTCAGCAACGTGCATCGGCCCTTGTCACACGAAAAGAAAGGATTCCTAGTTTTACTTTCTCTCTCTCTCTCTCTCTCTCTCTCTCTCTCTCTCTCTCTCTCTCTCTCTCTCTCTCTCTCTCTCTCTCTCTCTCTCTCTCATTCTTTCTCTCATTCTCTTATTTCCTCCTTCCCTCTCTCTCCCCATCCCTCCTTCCTTCTCTCTCTCTCTCTTGCTCATTTGGACGATTCCAGTTCCTCTTTTCATTTCGGATTTCAGTCCTCCCTTTTATCCCCCCCCCCTCTCTCTCTCTCTCTCTTAAAAAAAATCCTTCCCCTATTCTGTGATTTTTTCCCCCTTGTCAAAGAACTTGTTTAGGAATATGGAACGGAGCTCCTTCCCAGTACAACAGAAGATTGCGTTTTCTGTTTAGCCGCCGTTAAGTCATCAGTTGATCGTGATTTAGTTGGAAAATTTATGCACTATTCAAGACGGGTTAAACAGCGAGTTCTTTCTTTTTGTAAATGACGCAAAGACTTCACAGACCTTAACTATGAAGAGGTTTAGAATCAAAAGGATATTGCGGCTGAATAGCATTTGCAATGATTATAATAACATAGACTGGTTGTATAGCAAATGCACTTTTTCTTCTCCTTTTTCTTCTTCTCTTTCTTTTTCTCCTTCTTCTTCTCCTCCTTCTTCTTCTTCTCTCTCTTCCTCCTCCTCCTCTCATCCTCCTCCTCCTCCTCCTCCCCCTCCTCCTCCTTCCTCCTCCTCCCCTCCTTCCTCCCCTCCCCTCCTCCCCCTCCCCCCTCCCCCCTCCCCCTCCCCCTCCTTCCCCCCTCCTCCTCCTTTTCCACGTCCTCTTCTCTTTTTTGTGTGTGTCAATCCATGTCCACTCCCAGCCTTGCACCATCTTTGACACCCTTCTTGTGCCACACCCGAAGGAGGAAGTGCGTCGAGATCCGTAGTTTGTATTTTAATGCTTTAGAGGTTAAGAATATATGATGACAGCGGGCCAGTGTGAGTGTGGTAATCGAGTCATTCAGGAGACGTATGAAAGTGCAAGAGTCACGCTTACGAAGGGCAAATATACCTTCTTTTTCTGCAAATTTGCGTCTTTCGTTCGCCAAGCAGACGTGGTCCGCGAAAAAAACGGCTCTTTTTAACACTTTCAGACGCATAGCAGAAAAACATTCAAAAGTCCTAGATCGGTATATCCGTGTATATACGAATGAAGTAGATAAAGATATATATATATATATATATATATATATATATATATATATGTATGTATGTAGATATAAATATATTTATATATTTTTCTTGTCGACAATTGCGTGTTTCCTGCTTGCGAAAATCTGCAATCTTCTTATTAATACTTTCCTAGGAACACCCTGACTCGCCAGCAAAAAGTCTTAAATCAGTCGGTTTTTTTTCTGCCCTCCAGATTTTGACGGAAAGATGGGCGGATGGTGGACGAGAGTTCGCAGTCATTATTCAGTTATTATTATTATTATTAGTAGTAGCAGTAGTAGTAGTAATAGTAGTGGTAGTAGTAGTAGGAGTATCATCATCACTACCATCATCACAATTACTGTTGTTATTATTATCATTATTATTTTAATAATAAAAAAATAATAATTGAATTGGCAATACCTACGGCGATAGAGATTCTTCAAAACTGCAACGATGATCTTTTAAAAAGGATCATTGCTATCGGTAATCATGACAACAGATGCAATAATAACGGTAATGATATGGGTCACAAGGATATTGACACAGTTACTGGTAATACTCTATGATAACGTAATTGGGTGTATGAACTGTCCCTAACTGCTTACTTATTAGAAATTATGACACTACTATGAATGAAAATCATAATGATGATGGTAATGATAATAATAATAATAATAATAACAATAATAATAATCATTATTATTAATATTATAATTATTATTATGATGATGATGATGGTGATGATAGCAATTATAATGCTGTGTGATGATGATTAATAATAATAATAATAATAATAATAATAATAATAATAATAACTTTAAATGATGATGATAATAATAATAATAATAATAATAATAATAATAATAATAATGATAATGATAAAAATAATGGTAATAATAGTAATAATAATAACAATGATAATTATAATTGTGATGAATAGGGACAAAAAAAGCTCTTTTCTTTTTAAGAATATAAGCGAATCGCCAATATCCAGCTAGACGTCCTTCACTTTACAACTGTTAAAAGATAATCATGAAAAAAGAAAAAAAAATATAGAAATATAAATGGAAAATTATTTTTTTTTTTATTAGAAATGATGATACCGGTCTTTATAATCATTTCCAAACTGTATTTAACTGTAACCGTAATTGTCAGTCACCTTAGTATTTAATACCAACTTTTCTGCACAAGAGTCAATGTCAAACCGATTTTTTTTTTTTTTTTTTTTCAAACTGACCTACATTTAAAATGAAAGAAAAGAAGAGAAGAAGAAAAGGGGGGATAAAAAGCATGAAATCAAATATATATATACACTTTGCGATTCCTTTAAAGGCTAACGAGTGCCATCAAGCAACGTGCGTCCCATGGCCAGTGAGTCAGCATCTTCAAAACAGGAGATAAGAGCTTCTTGAATTCCTTGCAAAGATAACGTTGTTTGTGGTAGCTGGCCTGTGTGTCACGTGACTGTTAGGGCAGCGTGTCGGTTGCTATGTTAGTGATAAGGATGGTGATGGTGATTTGAATGATGATTATAATAATGGTGATGAAAATTATGAATATGATGATGATGATTAAAAAATATGAATGCGATAATGATGGTCGAAATTATGAATGCGATAATTATGATAGAAATTATGAATGCGATAATAATGATGAAAATTATGAATGCGATAACGATGCTAGATGTTAATTTCTGTGATTGGAATAATGACAGTCTTTATGATTATAATTTCAGGAATAATTAGTAAAAGGCCCCGATTCTGACACAATATATTTTTATTTTACTTAAGAATATTTTTTTTTATGTCTACTATATAAATAGCATCAATTGGTGGCCTCTCTCTTACTGGAAGGTCATGTTTTGTGATCATCAGAAAAAATAATAGAACCTTATTTTTATAATAATGATCGTTATAATGTTATTTCTAAATCCGTTTCACATTGCCGCTAAATATCTGATAATTACGATACTGAAAAAAAAAATATATATATATAAATAGAAATATATATAATCACAGGGATTATATAACGAATAACATGGATGATGGTGATAATGATAATGCTTACAAATAATGATAATGATGATAATAACCATAATAATGAAAATGATGATAGTGGTGGTTGTATTGATGGTGATGTTGATAGTGATGATGATGATGATAATAATAATAATGATAATAATAAACACGATGATTATGTAATACTAGTAACAACAATTAAGAAAGAAAACGTAAAAAAGTACGCTAAAGACAGAGCAAACCGGAATTATGAAGAGTGCAACAGTTGCCTAGAAGATTGTTTTATTATGAGTGTTGGAAGTATACAGGATCTGTGACTCACGATCTACCACGAAGCAGCTGCCACAGAGATTTTTGCTGTGTGTCACGTCCGAGTTGAGTGTCTGTCTGTGTGTCTATGCGTGCGTCTGTGTGTGTCTTTATTTGTCGATATTTTGTGGCTGGTTTGGACAGGTTAAAACGCCCGAGGTGTAAAGCTCTCGTTGGTTCAGAGACGAAACAGGATCAAAACACGTGAAGGACTCTGATAACCGAGCGAAAACAGAGAGCAAGTAATAACCATAAAAAATGTTTATACACATCACTCCATTTAAGCAAAAGAAAACAAGCAGAAAAATGTATATCCTCTCCTCCCCCTTCCTACCATCCCTCCCCGTCCTCCTCCTCCTACTCCTCATCAAGGCTACAGCGCTGAGGACTTTGAACTCAACGTGCATAAGAATCAAACACGTTGAATAAGACTATTTTACCCCGACCGAAGGCGCATTAAAACATCCACTTGTTTGCTTTCGTTGCGTGACCTGTTCCCGGCATTTATTCCCAACGGTTTTTAATCTCTTATGCATATTCACTTCTCGTGGATAGAAAGTATAGTGTATCACTGCTATGTTTTGTGCTTTGGATAATCGTGATTGCAGTGCCTACTATTGATGGATTGTTTGGTTAGATCCATTGGGTGTAATTAGGGAAGACAGTTACGTACGGGTATTACCTGTTAGGAGTTTTTTTCCCCCACTAATTGTGCGTCGTGATGAGCGGGAGGCAATATACAAGCCTGAGTTTCATCGTAGGATTTGGCTGTGTGAACATCTCAGCAAGAGGTCACGTTGGGAATAAAACGGAAAGAAGAAAACAAAATAATCACGTATAAAAAAAAATACATTTTGAACGTGATCTATGGCACACGAGACAATCAGTCGTATCAAGATCCCCATTTTCGTCTTGCAGCTTTTTTTTTTTTCTCTCTCTCTCTCTCTCCCCTTTTTGCACATTCACCCTTGTTAAAATCAGGTTTATTTTATCGTCTTGAATCCCCAATTTAGCGCCGGGCTGACGGTGTGTGTCTACCAAACCGAAGGAGGAATCCTCGCGGACGAAAGGCGGCGGAACGGACGAAAACTTGTGGATTTTCTCCGTCCTGATTCCTCGCAGCCATCGCGGACAGACGTGCAATGGAACGTACGAAAGCATCAAATCATTTGATATATAAAGGGAAATTAATTCCTTTCCATTTTGCGCGGCGGGAGAAGGGGAGGCATTACCATGGGAATCACGATGTGTTATTAGCGGTGACAGATGAGGGTATGCGTGCGTACTGATAGGATTAGTGATGCGAGGAAGGATATGAGGGAAAAATAATAATACCGAAATTATTTGAACTGTTCGAGTTCGGTGAGTTTCGTGCGGCTAAGTGGTTGAGATATTGTTGCCAAGGTTACGATGTTTCCCTCGGCTCGCTCGCTGTCAATTTTCTAGAAATGTGGCCATGATTCGAATATCATTTATCCATAGATTAATTGTAAGGCCATCTCGGCATGCCTGTGGATAATATAAGGCTGTTTGTCATTATCGGGAATGAATAATCAACGTAGGATCCTGAAGGTGCGTTCATCATTTTTCCCTGTCATCAAGTACGCTATGTTTTGTTATAAAGGCAAAACCGCTCGAGGAGTTTCAAAAACGCGCGAAACAAAAATAAACGTGGAGTCAGTTGAGGGAAAAATTCGGTCATTTAATGGATTGCGTTTATCCTCTCTGGGCGGGCTCCTCTGTGTGGCGTACCTCCCCTTAACGTACAGAGCTGACGGCGCTAAATACACTTTCAGACATACACACGCACACGCCCACCGACAAACAGAGACGGACACCCACATACGCACGCACGCAAAACAGAGACGGACACGTACGTACGCACGCACGCACACGCCCACCACCCGACCCCAACACCTCCGCACGTACATACGCACACACGCGCAGGGCGGATGCACTTACGCACGCACAAATAACCATTACAAAACATTATGCTCACGTACGCACGCAATTAAGGTCTTCCTAGCATGATGAGGATGGTTGTTATGCAATCTTTCAATGGAAGGAACAAGGTTAAAGAATTAGGAGGGTTAATAGAGGCGATATTTGAACAACGAACACCACAACGGCCTTGGCGCCATTAGGGAATAAATCGACTGTCACACTTTTTTTCCCCCCTCTTATTCGCGAACTTCCTACCCATCTTGCCACCACCCTTTACGCAAAACAAAACGCATCGTTAAACGTCCCTTTTCACAATGGTACTCGCTATTATCCAAATAAAACGGCCCAATAGTGGCACTGATGCCTGCCATGTCTCTCGAGTGCCGCCGGTCACTTCCCGCGGGAGTTGACCGGCGTGCTTCGGTTGACAAGACGCAAGAGGTGATTTTTTTTTCTTTTTCTTTTTCTTTGTGAAGTGCTTTTGTTTCGGTGAACTTTTTTTTCTTTTTCTTTTCTCTTTGTACTGCTTTTGTTTCTGGGATTTTCCTTTTTTTTTTTTTTTTTTTTTTTCTTTTTCTTTTGTGCTTTAAAAAATTGTAGATTGAGGGCGTGTAGAGTGTGATTTCCCCCCCTCTATTTCCCAGTTTTCTTTGTTCTTTCTTTGTTTGCCTCTTTCGGTTAAGAAGATACAAGAGAAACTTCCAATTTGTATATTTTCTTTTGCTCTATTTATCTTTATCTGTTCAGTATGTCCATATATATATTTATTTCATTCATTTAATTTAATTTTTCGGTTGACGTGACACAAGATTATTTTGTTGAGATATTTTATCGGTATTTTGTTTACTTTGCTTTCATTATTTTCGTATTTAGCACTGTTTTTTTTTCCCTTATCGTTTGGTTTATTTATTTATTTATTTGTGTCCGAAAAATAGAGCGATGTTTATTAATGGTCGGCATCGTTCGCATCAATTTATGATATAATTGTTATCAGTTTATGTAGAATTAGTAAAGATGGTGATGAAGATAATTATGATGGTAATGATAATATTCATAATGAAAATGATTACTATGATTATTAGTATAATGAATATAAGCGTAATACCAGAGGATAAAGATAGAAAGAAAATATAATAACTGCTACTTATCGTGTCAGTTGAAATACCTATCATTATATGCAATGGAGTCGAAGCTAGGAAAAGCGATATATATTTAAACTTAG
>NC_051387.1:8311114-8313614 GCF_015228065.2 Penaeus monodon
TCTCTCGTCTCTCTCTCTCTCTCTCTCGCCTCGTCTCTCTCTCTCTGCCTCTCTTCGCATCTCTCTCTCTCGCTCTTCTCGCTGTTCTCTCTCGCTCGTCTCTTTCTCTCTCTCTCTTCTCTCTCTCTTCTCTCTCTCTCTCTCTCTCCTCGTCTCTCGTCTCTCGGTCGCTCTTCTCTCTCTCTCTCTCTCTCTCTCTTTATTGCTTTCCTCTATTTAATCTCATTCTTCTTTTTGTATCTACTTACTTTTATTTTCATTTATTCTTTTTATCTATTTTTCATCTTTTATCATTAATTGTCTATTGTTCCCCAATTTTGTATTTGTATATTCTGCTTGTTTGTTATTCTCAATGTTTTATTTTGTTTATTTTATGTTCATTATTGCTTAGTCTTGTTTTCTGTCCTTTCCCTCTTACTGTTTCATCTGCCTTTCATCTCCTTTTTTCATTTCCCCTCCCCCGCTTCTCTCTTCCCCTCCCCCCCCCCCCCCTGATTTCCTCTTTTTTTGTTCTTTCATTCCTATGATCGTATACGTTCCCCCTTTTCCATTTTAATTAACAACACTTTTTTTCATTCCCTCTCCCTTTCCCCTCCTTATCTCGCCTTTCCCCCCCTCTCTCTCTCTCTCTCTCTTTCTCATCCCATCTCTCCTTCGGTCTTTTCCTCTCTCCTCTCTCTCTCCCTTTCCCTTCCTCCTCTCCCTCCCTTTCCCATTTTCCCCTCCCACCCCCCACCCCACATATCCCACTCCCTCTCCTCATCCGCACCCTCTCCTCTCTCTCCCATCCTCACCTCCGCTCCCTCCCTCTCCCCATCCTCACCCTCTCTCCTCTCCCCCATCCTCACCCTCTCTCCCCTCTCCCATCCTCACCCTCTCTCCCTCACCCATCCTCACCCCTTCGCCCTCTCCCCATCCTCACCCTCCATACTTCTCCCAGCCTCACCCTCCTCTTCCCTCTCCCCATCTCACCCCTCCATCCCTCTCCCCCCATCCTCACCTCCTCCATCCCTCTCCCCCTATTAAACGTTTTTATCTTCTCCAGTCAAACTAATACCCCCCCTCTACTCCCTCTCCTTCCCCCATCCCCCTTAGCCCCTGCCACCACACCCCTCCCTCATACCCCCCACCCCGCACCCATCCTCGATTTCGTTCGTTGTAGCTGGAAACGGAATACCTGACACGACTGACCGCTAAATTCGTTGTTGGTACACCAAATGCATAAAATTTTACCCGGCAGCATGCGCAGTACAAGAACTGAAATCAGACTTTTTTTGTTATGGATTTTGTTTTAATTGTTTTTTTTTTTTTTGTTTTTTTGTCTTTATAGTATATTTTTTCCCCGTTTTTTTCTCCGCTCTTATCCTTTTATCCCTGTTTTTCTCTTTGTTTACTCGTTTCTCTCTTGTCCATCGCTACGACTGGAACTACTGTTTTGCATTGGGGAGAGGAACTCAAATATGAAATAAAAGTACCTTTGGAAAAGGCTAAGAATAGGGCAAAAAACCTATCAGATATTGTTGACAGAAACAAGAATAAGGAAAAACACGATTACATTCTAAACAATTTTCACAAGGCAGTGCCGAAGAGTAGGAGTGAGCGAGGGAGAGGGAAAGAGAAAAGAGAAAGGGAGGGGGAGGGAACAGGAATGTAGAGGGAGAGGGATAATGAGAAAGTAGATAGATGACAGAGATAGAGCTGGAAATGAGATAGATGCCTGAGAGGGATAGACAGACAGAAACAGACAGACAGAGACAGACAGGACCGATATAGTCCATGCAGACCAACAGAAAAGAAAAAAAGAGCAGAGAGAGAGAGATAGAGAGGAGAAGAAAGAGCAGAGAAAAGGGGGGGGGGAGAGAAGAGAAAAACACGTAAAAAAGCTAAACAACACAGTAACAACACCGACAACGTTTGTTTTAACTTTTTCCCTCCGCCCTACTTCGGCCGGAGCGGCGAGCGAACACAAAAGTTAGTAGAAATAGTGTAATTTACTTAACTTTGTAGATAGTTTCGATCAGTTTGGAGTTCTAGCGAAAGAATTGTCACCCCATGTTCCTCCTTCCCTCCCTCCCTCCCCCTCCTTCCCTCCCTCCTTCTGTCTCTCTTTCTGCCACCTCTCATTTCGCTCTCTTAGTCTGTCTCTCTCCTCTCTCTCTCTCTCTCTCTCTCTCTTCCATCTTCTCTCTCTCTCATCTCTCTCGCTCACTCACTCACTCACTCACTCACTCACGTCACTCACATCACTCACTCACACACCCACACGCACACCCACACACACCCACCCACACACACAACCCACCACACACACACCACACTCGCATCACAACACACACACACACACACATACACAACACATACACACGCATATTCTCTCCTTCTCTCTCTCTCTCTCTCTCTATCACACGCACTCTCTCTCTCTCTCTCGTCCATTCTCCTATCCTCGTTCTCTCTTCTCTCTCTCCCTCGTCTCTCTCCCCGCTCTCTCTATAGTATATAT
>NC_051387.1:8318614-8322313 GCF_015228065.2 Penaeus monodon
TTGCTCATTCTCCCTCTCCCTCTACATTTCCTTCCCTCTCCTCTCCCTTTCTCTTCTCTTTCCCCTCTCCCTCTCTCAACTCTACTCTCTCTCCACTGCTTGTGAAATTGTTTTATGTATCGTTGTTTTTCCTTATTCTTGTTTCGTCAATCCATATCTGCTAGTCTTTTTTCCCTCTCTCTATTCCTTTTCCAAAGTTACTTTTATTCATATTTTTATTTCCTCTTCCCCACTTCAAATACAGTAGTTCCCAGTCGTTAGCGAGGAAAGAGAGAAGAGTAAAAAAAGAAAGAAAAAAAAGGATAAGAGAGGAGAGAAAAAAACGGGGAAAAAACATACTAAAGACAAAAATAAAAAAAAAACAATAAAAAAAAGCTCCATAAAAAAAAAGTCTTGATTTCATTTTCTTTGTACTGCGATGCTGCCGAGGTAAAATTTTATGCATTTGTGATTCGTACCAACATCGAATTTAGCGTCAGTCGTTTCAGGTATTCCGTTTCGAAGCTAACAACGAACGAAATTCCGAGGATGGGTGGGGGTGGGGGGTGAGGGAGGGTGTGGGGGTGGCAGGGTTAAGGGGGATGGGGGAAGGAGAGGGGAGTGAGGGGGGGGTTATTAGTTTGACTCGGAGAGATAAAAACCGTTTAACTCGGGGAGAGGGATGGAGGAGGTGAGGATGGGAGAGGGATGGAGGGGTGAGGATGGGGAGAGGGATGGAGGAGGTGAGGATGGGGAGAGGGAGAGAGGGTTAGGATGGAGAGAGAGAGAGAGGGTGAGGATGGGGAGAGGGATGGAGGGGTGAGGATGGGGAAAGGGATGGAGGGGTGAGGATGGGGTGAGGGGATGGAGGAGGTGAGGATGGGGAGAGGGATGGAGGAGGTGAGGATGGGGAGAGGGATGGAGGAGGTGAGGATGGGAGAGGGATGGAGGAGGTGAGGATGGGGAGAGGGATGGAGGGGTGGGGATGGGGGGGAGGGATGGAGGGGTGAGGATGGGGAGAGGGATGGAGGGGTGAGGATGGGGAGAGGGATGGAGGGGTGAGGATGGGGAGAGGGAGAGAGGGTTAGGATGGGGAGAGGGAGAGAGGGGTGAGGATGGGAGAGAGAGAGAGAGGGTGAGGATGAGGAGAGGGAGTTGGATATCGTGGGGTGGGGGGTGGGAGGGGAAAATGGGAAAGGGGAGGGAGAGGAGGAAGGGAGGGAGAGAGAGAGAGAGAGAGAGAGAGAGAGAGAGAGAGAGAGAGAGAGAGAGAGAGAGAGAGAGAGAGAGAGAGAGAGAGGGAAAGGAGAGATAAGGAGGGGAAAGAGAGAGGGAATGAAAAAGTGTAAAAATGGAAAAGGGGGAACGTAACAGATCATAGGAAATGAAAGAACAAAAAAGAGGAATCAGGGGGGGGGGGAGGGGAAGGAGGAGAAGCGGGGAAATGAAAAAGGAGATGAAAGGCAGATGAAACAGTAAGAGGGGAAGGACAGAAAACAAGACTTAGCAAATAATGAACATAAAAATAAACAAAATAAAACATTGAGAATAACAAACAAGTAGAATAGACCAAATACATAAATGGGGAAAATAGAATTAATGATTAAAAGATGAAAATATAGATAAAAAGAATAAATAAAATTAAAAATAAGTAGATACAAAAATGAAGAATGAGATTAAATAGAGGAAATGCAATAAAGATGAATCAAAATATGTTAACTAACAAAAAAAAAAAAAATAGAGAGAGAGAGAGAGAGAGAGAGAGAGAGAGAGAGAGAGGAAAAAGAAGAAAGAAATAATAGAAGAAGAAGAAAGAAAAAGTAAAAGGAGGAGGAGAAGAAGAAGTAAAAGAAGACGAATCAGAAGAAGAAAAAGAAGAAGATGAAGAAAAGGAAGAAGTAAAGTAAAAGAACAAGAACAAGAAGAAGATGGAGAAGAAAAAGAAAAGAAGAAAGAAGTAAAAGAAGAAGAGGAAGAAATAAAAGAAGAGATAAGAAGAAGAAAAGAAGAAGATCAACATCAAGACAAACAACATAACCCTCGGATTAAAAAAAAACACTAACAACAATGATAATAACACTAATAACAAAAACAATAACACTAATAAGAATAAGCATAACAACAATAATAACAATAACAAAGACAATAACAACAATAATAGTAACAACAACAATAACAACAACAACAACAATAACAAAAGCAACAATAACAACAAAAGCAACAACAACAACAAAAGCAACAACAATAACAACAAAAGCAACAACAACAATAACAACAAAAGCAACAACAACAATAACAACAAAAGCAACAACAACAACAATAACAACAAAAGCAACAACAATAACAACAAAAGCAACAACAATAACAAAAGCAACAACAATAACAACAAAAGCAACAACAATAACAACAAAAGCAACAACAATAACAACAAAAGCAACAACAACAACAAAACAACAACAATAACAACAAAAGCAACAACAACAATAACAAAACAACAACAACAATAACAACAAAAGCAACAACAACAATAACAACAAAAGCAACAACAACAACAATAACAACAACAGACCTAACAAGCACGCAAGCATAACGGAAAGCACGGGAGCGGGCGGGGCAGTAGCAAGCACAAACGCAGTGGAAGGAGGGAGAGAGGGGAAGGAGGAGAAGAGGGGAAGAGAGAGGAAGATGGGAGGAGGAGAGGAAAGGGGGAAGAGGGGAAAGAGGAGGACGAGGAGGAGAGAGGAAAGGGGGAAGAGGGGAAGGAGGAAGAGGGCGGAAGAGGGGAGGAGGAAGAAAGGGGAAGAGGGAAAAGGAGGGGGAAGGAAAGCGAGCCAAAAGCAAGCACAAACGCCATGGAAGGAGGCGAAGGAGGCGAGGGTAGAAGAAACGGGGGAACAGGGCAAAGGAGGGAGGATCGGAGAGGAGAGGAGGGGGGGAAAGGGGGGGAAGAGAAAGAAAGCGACATAACCAAATGACAGGCAAGCAGGCAGACACTGGTGTAGAGCCGTAAAAAGCAAAGTCGACCCGAACTCCGACACCCAGGCACAAGTTAAGGGAAGTTGACGGCAAGTTTGGGTGAGTTTGGCGCTAGTTTAACTTCCAGTAACTGCCACCAGAGGAGAAGTTTTGAGTGTTGGGGACGGCCGGGAGGAGGAGGAGTAGGAGGTGGAGGAGGAGGAGGAGGAAGAGGAGGAGGAGGAGGAGAGGGAGGAGGAGGAGGAGGAGGAAAGGAAAGGAGGAGGAGGAGGAGGAGGGGAGGAGGAGGAGGAGGGGGAGGAGGAGGAGGAGGGGGGGGGAGGAGGAGGAGGAGGGGGGGAGGAGGAGGAGGGGGAGGAGGAGGGTGGAGGAGGAGGTGGCGGTGGAGGAGGAGGTGGTGGTGGAGGAGGAGGAAGAGGGGGAGGAGAGAGGAGGAGGAGGAGGAGGAGGAGGAGGTGGAGGTGGTGGAAGGAGGAGGAGGAGGAGAAAGTGGAGGGAGGAAGAAGAAGAAGAAGAAGAAGAGGAAGAGAGAGAGAGGAAGAGGAGGGGGGAGAGGAGCAGGAGGAAAGGGTAAGGGGAGGAAGAAGAGCAATGAGAGGAGACGAGGGGGACTAAAGAGAAAGAGAAGAGAGGAGAGAGAGAGAGAGGAGAGAGAGAGAGAGAAGAGAGAGAGAGGGGGAGAGAAAAAGAGGCAGAAGCAGCAGAGAGAGAAAGGAAACAGACAAAGAAGAGGAGTGATGATAC
>NC_051387.1:8322413-8332413 GCF_015228065.2 Penaeus monodon
CAATAAAAAAATTAAACATTAATCTTTTCAAATGAATCACCCACTACATTTTCCACCCTTGATTCCCAGATTTACTGCGGTTGCAAATGAATCTTTCTATCCATTTTGAGGTTCACCGAGACTGAAAAATGTAATATTTCTTGTTGACCAAGATTTAGCTGGTAATATACGTTCATGAATTTAAGAGTTTGCCAATTAAGAAGACGAATGAAATACTGTGGGAGGAAGAAATGAAGATAAATCTGAATTTCATTTCTTTGCGGTTTTTTTTTTTTTTTTTTTTTTTTTTTTTTTTTTTTTTTTTTAAGGGGGTTTACGCTGAATAATAATTGATTTTACTCATGTGTCCAGGAAAGAGGAAGCTAGTAATTGCAGTTGTGATAATGATACTGATGATACCGTTTTATGAGTAGTATTTTTTGACAATAATATATTCTGATATATTTTTATCTTGAGAGAATGTAATAGACGATACTTGATAAAAAATTATTTTAAGGGTGACTATTCTGACTACAATAACAACACCAGTATATTGATAGTGAGAATAAGAAATAGGATAAAGTATTATGAAATTCATCTTGAGATCGAAGTTAGGTAAAACCCTGAAGACCCAGCGTAATAAATCATTATGATAATCCGAAAATACCTCCACTCATAATCAGGGCATTAGTATATAATCTTTAAGTACTTTGGCACTGCAAAATAGATGAGTTCGGGAGAGTTTAAAGTTTTCTGGATACATAAAATTTCAGTTAGAGACGTTTCAAGGTGGGTGGTCTTTAATCTCGGAAGTCTAAGCTTCATTATTTCTGTGTGTGTGTGTGTGTGTGTGTGTGTGTGTGTGTGTGTGTGTGTGTGTGTGTGTGTGTGTGTGTGTGTGTGTGTGTGTGTGTGTAAGTGTGTCTTTATGTGCGCGTGTTTGTGTGCGCACGCGTGCATGTGCATGTGTAGTGCATGTGCATTTGCATGTTAGTGTGTATATTTATGTGTATGTATATGTCATGTGTATATGTATGTACCCAAGAATATTATATTTTTTTCAATTAGCGCAATTTCTCTTAAACGAATCTTAAAGGACGATAAATACCACTTACAAGTTTAGATTCAGAAGATCAAAAAGTTTCTCCGTACGCAAGTTTCAGGATAGAATAAGTTCGAGGACAGAATGATACGTTCCAATGCAGATGCGTTCTGCGATAGGGAAGTTTCAAGACCGAGAAGTTTCGCCATAAGTTTGAAGTTACGGTCCAGAAGGGAAGGAGGCAGGGGCAGGGGGCAGGGGGGGGGGGGAATATTAGCAGGAAGGGAAAGAGTTAGGGGCAAGGACAGGGGAAGAGTTAGGGCGGGGGGGAGGGGAACTTCCCTCCGACCCTTGCCCCCTTCCCTTTCTGTCCCTCCCTCCCCTCCCCCTTATCCCTTCCCCCTCCCCCCTTTGTCCCATGTCTCCCCTATCCTTCCTTCTTCCCTCTCCCTCCCCCTTTCCCCCCCTCCCTAAAACTGACAAGAACGTGTATATAAAACAGTCCCAGAACAAAAAAAAAAGATAATAAAAAAAATAATAAATAAATACAGTAACACGAAAAAGAAAAAAAGGAGAAAAAAAATAATAATAAGAAAAGAAAACGGCATGTGAGCGGCGAAATTAAAACTTTGGGACAATGTGGAAAGACACACACGAGTTCGTCTCCCGCCAAACTTTGTAATTGATGTACGTGAAAAATGCACAAAGATCCAGGGGCTTATCTGAGACGCCGCTAACACCATCTGGCCCAAATTCCTCCGAAGCTCCTCTTTTCAAAATGGGAACATCTTGCCCTCGATCTTCCTCACCCACCCCCCTTCCCTCTTGCTTTCCTCCCCCTCTTGCTTCCCCTTCCTCTTCTTGCCTTCTCTTGCTCCCCCCCCCCTTCTTTCCGTCCATCCTGTCTTTTTTTTTTTTGGGTGTGTGTGCGTGTTTTTATGTGTGTTTGTGTCTGTGTGTCATTGTGTTCGCTTGTTTTATTGCTGTTTAATTTGATTTTGTTTGTTCATTTGTTCTAAATGCGTGTGTTTATTTGATATTGGCATGATAACTTTATCGTGTTCCTTTTGTCATCGTTTTGCTTCAGTTACATTTTTATCTAGTTTTTGTTTTCTCCCATCCGTTTTTTTGTTGTTGTTTTTTTTGTTTTTGCGAGGGAAATTGACGATAAGTTTCGATGACTCAATACGTTCGACTGAAGTCTCGAGAGAGCGAGGCGTCACCGCGGAACCGAAGGCGGAAACAGGGAGAAAGAAGAGAAGGGGAAGGGGGAAGGGAGAAGGGAGGAGGGGGAGGGGGGAGAAGGGGGGGATGGGTTAAGTATCAAACGAAAGGAGAAGGAAAAGGGACGAAACACTGTGGAAAGGCTGTGTCCGGCCGAGCACGCCGATGTTAGCAAATGGGAAAAGTTGAGCTCAGATTAACGTCTAGTTCTGAACACTTTCTTAGCCGACACACTTTTATTCTAACTTGCCGCCGCCGCCACCGCTTGCCATCTCCTCCTCCTCCTCCTCCTCCTCCTCCTCCTCCTTCCCCCTCCTCCTCCTCCTCCTCCTCCTCCATCTATTTCTTTTTTCATCTTTTTCTTTTTATTTCTTTTTTCTGATAACTGCTCTCCTCATTTTCCTCTTCAACTTCTTCCTTTTCTTCTTCTTCTCCCTCCCCTGCCCTTCTCTACCCCCAGTCCCATTCCCTCTCCCTTCCCCTTTCCCTTCTCCTGCTCCACATGCCCATCTCCACCCCTCCTCTCCCCATCCTCCATCACATCCCCTTCCCTCCTCCCCTCCCTCCCCTCCTCCCCCTCCCCTCCCTCCTGCCCACCCTCCCTCATACCCTTCCCCATCCTTTATCCCCTCCCCTCCCTCCTCCCCCTCTTCCCCCCATCCTCCCCCTCCCCATCCTTGCCCCTCCTCCATGGCAAATACAAGCATAAAAGGGCCATTGTCTACAAGTCAGGGCCGTTGACTCAATCAGGAGCGAAGGAATGGCACGGTGCCTCTGCTTCTTCCGGTTGGCTCTCTTGTTGATTGGGGAAGGGGGAGGGGGACGAAGGGAAGGGGAGGGGGATGAAGGGGGACGAAGGGAAGGGGGAGGGAGATGAGGGGAAGGGGGAGGGGAGGGAGATGAGGGGGAGAGGGAGGGGGACGAAGGGAAGGGGGAGGGGAGGGGAGGGGACAAGGGGAAGGGGGAAAAGGGGAAAAGAGGGTAGGCAAGGAAAAGGGGGAAGAGTAGGGAGTGTTTAGAAATGGGTGAAGGGGTAAAGGGAATTGAGGGGAAGCAAGGGGGAAAGGGAGGAGATGTGAGAGAGAGGACGACATGAAGGAAGAAAAGAGAGAACGAAGGAAGAAGAAGGGAAAACGGAGTAAACGAGGGGGAAGGATAAGTTGAGAAAGAGGATAGGGGGAGAGAGATAATCAAGAAGACTAAGGAAGAGAACAAGATAGGGGGGAAAAAAGAGAGAATAGAAGACATAGGAGGGGAAGAGAATCGAATGAAAAGGAAGGGAAGAAAAGCGAGGAAGGAGGACAGCACAAGTGAAAGAAAGGAAGAAATGACCAGGGAGGAGAAGGGGGAGGGAGAGGATAAATCCTTTAACCTTTTAGGAGATTATTTTAGGGTCATCAAAACCGCTCTTGCATTTGGACAGAAATTTAAGAGGAAGGATTAGAGAGAGAGAGAGGGGGGAGAGAGAGAGGAGGGAGGGAGGGAGGAGCAAGAGAGAGAGAGAGAGCGGGAAGCGAGAGGAGAAGAGAAGAGAAAGGGGAGAGCGAGAGCGAAGGGAGGAGAGAGAGAGAGGGAGAGAGAGAGAGGGGAAAGGGGAGAGAGGAAAGGAGGAGAGAGAGAGGAAGGGGAGGGAGCTAGAGAGAGAGAGAGAGAGAAGAGGAGGGAGGGGGGGGCTAGAGAGAGGAGAGCGCGAGAGAAGAGAGAGAGAGAGAGAGAGAGGGAAGGGAGAGCTAGAGAGAGAGCCGAGAGCGACGAGCGAGAGAGAGAGAGAGAGATTGAGAAACGAGAGAGAGAGGAGGGATGAGAGGAGAGAGAGAGGAGAGAGAGGAAGAGAAGAGAGAGGAGAGAGAACGGAACGAGAGGAGAGAGCGAGAGGGAGAATGAGAGTTGAGGAGAGAGAGACCGAGAGGAGAGAGAGAGAGAGAGAGAGAGGGAGGGAGGGAGGGAGAGAGCAGAGACTGAAGCGCGAGAGCGAGTAGAGCGAGAGAGGAACGAGAACGTGAGAGAACGAGAACGAGCGAGCGAGGGAGCGAGAGCGAGGAGCTTAGAGAGAGAGAAGAGAAGAGAGAGAGAGAGAGGGAGAGACGAGACTAGAGATGACGAGAGAAGAGAGAGAGAGAGAAGAGACGGAGAGAGGAGAGAGAGAGAGAGAGAGAGAGAGAGAAGAGAGACGAGGGACGAGAGAGAGAGAGAGAGAGAGGAGAGAGAGAGAGAGAGAGAGGGAGTGAGATAGAGAGAGAGAGATGAGCGAGAAAGAGAGAGAGAGAGCGAGAGAGAGAGCGAGAGAGAGAACGAGACGCGAGAGCGAGAGAAGAGCGATGAGAGGGAGAGAGAGGAGAGAAAGAGGAGAGAGAGAGAGGAGAGAGGGAGATGAGAGCCAACAACTAGAGAGAGAGGAGATGAGAGAGAGAGCGAGGAGAGAGAGAGAGAGAGAGAGAGAGCGTTCATCCCAGTGCCGTAATAGCAGCAGCCCACTCATGGCAACGTTGTTTAGGTGAGGGTGACAAACAATCGTTTATAATGAAGGTATTATGGTAATGAGGCCGTTTACGTGCGCCGCCGAAACCGAGATAAATCAATGAAGATTTTATTTTGTAGTTTTAAGAGGAAAGTCGCCTTTTTTCCATTGTGGGTGATATATAAGCGCTCGGATTTATATTTCGGGGGCTTGCATTTCGACGTCTGGACAGAAAGAAATGGAGAGAGAGAAACAGACAGACAGACAGACAGACAGACAGACAGCCAGACAGACAGAACAGACAGACAGAGGTACACAGAGGTGGATATAGATAGTATTGCAGGGATGTGGTGGATACTATTAGTGAGTAGATATATGAGAAGATCAATATAGAGAGAGAGAATATATAGATAGAGATATATGAAGAATACAGACACGTGTATACATAAACAATAACATAGTACAGGTATAACAGAGACCGACAGATACAGAGACATAGACATATACAATTATACAGTATACAGATGCATTACATACTACACACACACACACCACCAACACCCACACACACACACACACAAACACACAAACACACACACACACACACACACACACACACACACACACATATAGATATAGATATATATATATATATATATAGATATATAGATATATAGATATTTGATATATAGATAGTGATATATTTTCATCCTCATACTCTTTTTCCCCTTCCCTCTCTCGCCTCTTTTCCCCTCCTCCTCTCCTTCTCTAATCTACCTTTCTGCCTCTCTCATCCTCTTTGCTCCCTCCTTTCCTCCCCTCTTTTTGTTCTTCTCCCTTCTCCTCCCTCCTTTCCCTCCTTCCCTCTCCGTTTTTAATCTGCCTGTCTCCTTCTCAGTCACTCTTCCCTTTTTCTTTCCATATTCTTTCCTCCCTTCTTCCCTGTCCCTCATCCTTCCTTCCATTTCTACCTGACGTTACTCGTACCGGTTCCATTATGATGTATTGAGTATTCGTCTCACTGCATCTCCACCCGTCCTCTATACTTCCGCCCTTCTCATTTCTAATTCCCTTCGCAATCTATCCGTCCTCCTCACACTCCCTCCTCCCCTCCCCTCTCTCCTCTTCATTTTTCCTATTCTCCTCCCTTCTTCCCTTTTCCCTCTCTCTCTCCTTCTCCCTTCTCCCTCCTTCCCCTTTCCCTCTCCATCCTCCCTTCTTTTCCCCTCCCTCTTTACCCTCTCTCCTCTTCTCCCTTCCCCTTCCTCCTTCCACCTCTCTCTCCTCTTTCCCCTTTGCCTCCCTCCTTCCCCTTACCCCTCTCTCCTCTTCCTCTTTTCCCTCCTCTCCCTCTTCCCTTTTTTTTCCCCCTCCCTCCCCCTTCCCCTTTTTCCCTCCTCCCTCCTCCCCTCTATTTTCTATCTCTTCTCCCGTTCTTTCCCCCTCTCCTAGCCCCCCCCCCAAAGTCTGTTCGAGGGGCCTGTCAACGTCATCACCTAATCCCTTTGAAGTATTCTGTGTTGTATCGCAAACGGATTGACACAGAGACAGACAGGTAGGCGGATAAAAAGAGGGAAACAGAGGAAGAGAGAAGGATGGAGTGGACGTGCCGATGTGGATGGAAGAGATAGAGATAGGTGGATTGAAGAGAGAGAGAGGTTGATTGATTGATTGATAGATGGATGCGTAAGGGGGAGGGGGGAAATAGATAGGTTGGTTGGTGAATGGAGAAACAGCTCGGTATGCGAGGAGAGGGGGGGGTGGGAGAAAATTAATGATAGAAATGGGTGAAGAGAAAAAAGGAAAACGTAATTGGGAAGTTCAAAGATAAAAAAAAAAGGAAGTGAGATAAAATAGAAGAGAGGGAGAGCTAAGCAAACAAACAAGAGAGGGAGAGAGAGAGAGAGAGAGAGAGAGAGAGAGAGAGAGGAGAGGAGAGATGAGAGAAAGGAGGAGAGAGAGAGAGAGAGAGAGGGAAGAGGGAGAGAGAGCGAGAGAGAGGGAGAGAGAGAGAGAGGGGTAGAGGGAGAGAGAGGGGGTAGAGGGAGAGAGAGGGGAGCAAAGGGAGAGGGAGAGACAGAGGGGAGGAAAGTGAGAGAGAGAGAGGGGGAAGGAAAGGGAGAGGAGAGAGAGGGGAAGGAAAAGGAGAGAGAGGGGGGAGGAAAAGGAGAGAGAGGGGGGAGGAAAAGGAGAGAGAGGGGGAGAGGGAGAGAAAGGGGGGAGGGAGAGAAAGGGGGGGAGGCCGAGAGAAAGGGGGGAGGGGAGAGACAAGAGGGAGGGGGGATGGAGGAAGAGGAGGAGGAGAGGAAAGAGGGAGAGAGAGAGAGGAGAGAGAGAGACGAGAGGAGAGAGAGAGAGAGAGAGGAGAGAGAGAGAGAAATAAAAGGGACAAAACAGAAGAGAGAGAGGGAGAGGGAGAGAGAGAGGAGAAGGAGAGAGAGAGAGAAGAGAGGAGAGAGGAGGAGAGAAGGATAGAGAGCGAGAGAGAGAGAGGAGAAGGAGAGGATAGAGAGAGAGAGAGAGAAGGAGAGATAGAGAGCGAGAGAGAAGGAGAGATAGAGAGCGAGAGAGAAGGAGAGATAGAGAGCGAAGAGAGGAAGGAGAGTAGAGAGAGAGAGAGAAGGAGAGGGAGGGAGAGAGATGCGAGGAGCAGAAGGAGAAAGAGAAGAGAGAGAAGAAAAAAGAAAGAAAGAAAGAAAAGAAAAAGAGAAGAATAAGAGAAAGAAGAAAGAAAGAAAGAAAGAAAAGGAAGAAAAAAGAGAAGAAAAAAAAGAAAGAAAGAAAGAAAGGAGATAGATAGATCGATAGAGAGAGAGAGAGAGAGGGAGAGAGAGAGAGGAGAGAGACCAGATGAGAGAGGAGCGAAGATGAAGAGAGAGAGAGAGAGGACAGACAGTGAGAGAGAGAGAGAGAGGAGGAGAGAGAGACGAGAGAGAGGAGAGGGAAAGAGGGAGAAGAGAATTTCTTTTTGTGGCCGAGAGAGAGAGAGAGAGAGGAGGAGAGACGGAGAGAAAGAGATAAGAGAGACGGAGAGAGAGAGAAGAGGGAGAGAGAGCGAGAGAGAGAGGAGAGAGAAGAGAGATGAGACCCGGGGAGGAGAAAAAAAAGGAAGGACAGAGAGAGAGAGAGAAGGAAGGACAGCGAGAGAGAGGTGAGATAAAGAGAGAGAGAGAGAGAGAGAGAGAGAGAGAGAGAGAGAGAGAGAGAGAGAGAGAGAGAAAGAGAGGAGAGGAGAGATGAGGATGAGAGAGAGAGAGAGAGAGCGAAAGATGAGAGGAGTGACCAATACACACCAACACAGATGTCCATTTACAAGGCCAGTCTGTCGGGCACTCGAGCTTAAATCCGGATTACTTAAAAGTGAACAGGGAAGAGATATAGAGGCTTGTATTTTAAAAGGAAGAAAAAAAGGAGAAGCTACGGTTTTACATTCAGATTCCATCTCTCTCTTTCTCGCTGAGACACACAGGCACAGACACACAAACACTCACACATGGGCAGTTATATAATATATATATATATATATATAAAATATATATATATAGATATAATAATCTCTATATATCACCGTGTATATATACCTACCGACCTACCTACATACAGTACATACATACATTACATACATACATACATAACATACAGTTACATACATTACATACATATATACATACACACAATACACCACACACACACATATATATATATGATGTGTGGTTGTGTTTGTGTGGTGTGTGTGTGTGTGTTGTGTGTGGTGTGTGTGTGGTGTGGTTGTGTGTGTTTGTGTTTTAGTGTATCTGTGTGTGTGTGTGTTGTGTGTGGGATGTGTGTGTGTGTGTGTGTTGGTGTGTTACGTGAGTGTGTGTGTGGTTGTCGTGTGTGTGTGTGTGTGTGTGTGTGTGTGTGTGCTGTGTGTGTACATATATATATATATCTCATATATAATATATATATATATTAATATATATATATGTATGTATGTATGTATGTATGTATGCATATCTGTGTGCGCGCATGCGTCTGTGTAAAATGATGCTCCGTGACATGACGGCAAAGTGAGCTGTCCCCCATGCATGTACCGGAAGTTTATCGCCCCCACTCCTTCCTCCCCTCCTACCTCCCTTCCCCCATTCCTCTCCTTCCCTCCCTCCATCTCCCTTTCCTTCCCCGCTCTCCCCCCTCCCCTCTTTCCTTCCCACGTCATGTGGTGTTGCTTTTGTCCTGCGGTAACATGACAACTCCAGTCAAGGTGATAGTCTTTGTCAGTGCCAGACATAGTCACTGTGACTGAAATAACGTTAGTTTTATCGAATGAAAGAGGTGGTAAAATTTTGCCTTGTAACATGTGACGTGTGAAGATAGTTGGTTGGAGGATTTTATTTTTATCTGGGTGGCCGGTAAGGATTTCTTTTTCGGGATGGGGGGAGGGGGAGGGCCTTGTTGCAAAGATTTAAAGAAAAGAAAATTAAATTATCGTATTGAAAGAGGGGAGGGGGGAGGGGGGAGTGTCGAAAGTTAATATGAGAATGGAGAAAATACAGAATAACAAAGCAGTGTAAAACAAACTTTAAAAAAAAAAAGATAAATAAAAAAAAAATTCAAACAAATTAAAATATATAATTATACCTGAACCTTCTCCTCCCCCGGCAGTGTTACCAAGGCCAGACGAGGAGAGCGAGGTCGAGCCAAACAGAAAAGAAAAAAAAAAAAGAAAAAAAAAGAAAGAAGGGAAGATTGTGGTCACCATGGTTGCTACAGCCTGGAGGTCATTGGCACTGTGCAAACAGGTACGTCACTGTTCTAGAATGTTATCCAGTGCCATGGCATGTCAAGACAGTCCCACGGTATGTCGACTTAACTGCAGAATGTGAGGCGAGAATCTAACTATTTGTGTCAAGGCTCTGCTGTTGTCTCAAAGTCTATTGTTTATCCATTAATTATTCCTCAATTAGTGATACTGAAATTCACCCTAAAGAGAAAGGGAAATTGAATAATCTGATTTAGCACGGCACATAATACTTACGGATATTCATATTTTCGCAAATCAGTCTAGGTGGACAAAAGCGAACGCAGCTGTCCCGAACAACAGATGCGCGCAAATGTTCAATTAACCTTCCACGCTCTCTGGACGCAGGTGTGCCTCACCCCACGTGGGAAGACCGTGCCACCTGTTGTTCTACGGGGTCGTGGCACCTCGGGGAGTCATGGCACCCGCCCCTTGCTCGCTGCCAGGGGCCTCCTCACGACTTCCCCCTGTCATGATCACGACCCGACCGCGTCTGAGGAACCGCCCGCGCAGT
>NC_051387.1:8337413-8344913 GCF_015228065.2 Penaeus monodon
GAGGTTTTGTTTTAGATTTTGTTTGGATGAAGAATGTTTTGAAATTATTTATGATATATGCATATATAGATAGATAGATAGATAGAGAGAGAGACAGAAAGACGAATAGATAGATTGCTGGATAGATAGATAGATAGATAGTCAGATAGATAGATATATAGATAGATATAGATAGATATATAAATATTGCTAGGTAAGTAGATATACGTAAATATATACATATTTTCTTTTTGTTTGTTTGTTTATGTGCAGATGGTATTTATAGAGTTAGCCGAATAAATGAAATGCGAAATGAACGACAGTCACACAAATTAAAAGAAGAATTAGTGAATCTTTCAAGTGTTTTCACAGAATAATTCTGCATAATTGTACGCCATCTGCTCCATAGATGGCGTAATGTACCACTAGTTGCCCCATAGATAGCGCCGCGTGCCATGAGCTACACCTTAAATGGCGTTATGTATCACTACCTGCTCCACAGATAGTGTCACGTGTCACCAGTCGTCCCACAGATGGTGTCACGTGTCACCAGTGTCCCACAGATGGTGTTACGTGTCTCAAGCTGTCTCACAGATGGCGTTACGTGTCCCACAGATATCTTTACTAGTCACTAGTTTCCAAACAGATGGTTTTACTTGTCACTAGCTGTCCCATACCACGCAGATGGCGCTACGCCTTACCGTCTGTCTCACAGATGGTTTCCCACATCACCAGCTGCCTCACAGATGGTCTAATTGGTCACTTACAAGCTCCTTCTCCCTCTTCACCCACAGGCGATCACGTTGAATCTTCTGCGCCTTCTACAGGAGAACGGAAAGTACAGGCCCCTCCTTGTACACGGGTTTTCTGTCGGTGCTTACGTTTTCTCAGAAGCCATGGTGCATGTACGTAAAAAACAGGATTTTGGAATATGTTATTTTTTATTTTATTTGTTTATTTATTTTTTCTTCTTGTGATTTGTGTTTGTTATTGTAGCTGTTGTCATTTTTGTGTTTTTTGCTTTTTAGTATTATCAGTATTGTTATTGTTTATATTAGAGTTTTTTGTCATTATGACTTGTTATTATTAATATTATTACCATTATTATTAATAATGATATTGTTATTTTATTATTATCATCGTTTTTGCTGTTATTATCATCATCATCATCATCATCATCATCATCATCATCATTATATTATTATCATCTTCATCGTCGTCATCGTTATTGTTGTTATTGATATTATTATCGTTGTCATCATTATGATTATTATTTTTATTATTGTCTATTATTATTATCATGCCATCATTATTATTATCATAATAATAATTATTATCATTATCAGTATCACTATCATTATCATTATTATTGTTATTGTTATCATCATTATCATTATCTCATCACCATCATCATCATCAATCTATCACCATCACCACCAACATCATCACCATCACATCATCACCATCATCACTATCACTATCACCATCACTGTCACCATCATCATCATCATCAAGCCTGAAAATATTTATATCATCTGATTATCAATATAATGTTTATAATTAAGTTAACGGAGACTTTTTTATTTATATATTTTTTTGAGATAGATGTTTTAAGCTTATTAATTCGTAATCTAATGTAATGCATCGCACTCTCATCTACTGTGATTATATATATTCTACATATATCAGGTAGATGAATTTATGTGTATCCTTGTTTATATATACAGAAATGTAGATATGAATAAATAAAAAAACAGATGAATATAATAAATATATATATATATATATATATATATATAGATAGTACATAGATATATAATATACATAGATAGAGATAGAACATTAGTTAGTATAGACATTCATGTATAGATTATGACAAGATGGTATATATAGATACACAGAGAGGGAGATATATGATGAACACATTATGTGGCAGATATACATGTGTATAGTAGATAGAGAGAGAAGAGAGAGATATATACAGAGATAGATATAGAGAGAGAGAGATAGAGAGACAGATAGAGATAGAGATAGAGAGACATAACCAGAGATATAGAGAATGAGAGAGATACAGAGAAGAAGACTTATATAGAACAGAGAGATAGAGAGACAATAGAGATATATAGAGATAGAGATAGAGAACAGAGGATATATAGATAGAGATAGAGATATATATAGATACAGATATATAATATATAGACAGATATATATGGATGTTATATGTATTGATATATATAATAGGTAGAGATGTAATAGGTATATAGATATATATATAGATAGATATATAAGCTATATTATATGAGAGATATGTAGAGATAGATAGTATATAGATATAGAGATAGATAGAGATATCTATGAGAGATATAGATGGATATGAATATAGATATGAGATAGAGATATATGGAGCTAATAGATGTATATAGATCTATAATAGAGAAGATATATGCGAGAAGTAGGAGAAGATACATCTCAATGTATAATCTATATACCTATATATATATGTATAGAGATAGGTATTAGAGTATTAATAGGTAGAATATAATATGAGATATAGACGAGATATAGTATATAGACTATACATATATATATATATAATATATACAGTATATATTATGAATATATATAATACAATATATAGAATATATACATATAATATTATATATATATAATTATATATATACATATATATTTTTAATATAATATAGATATAGATGTAGATATATATATAGTATATGTGAGATATAATATATATAATATATCTATATATAAATATATACAATAATATATACATATATTATATATATATAATATATATATATATACTATACAATTTTTTTAACTATATATATTATATATATATATATATACAATCTATATCTATACATTGTTTATATATAATACAATATAATTATATAACAATATATATATACATATATAGATATACCCATATCTAATAATATAATTATATATATATATATATAAATATATATATATATATATATATGTATATATATGTATATATATGTATTATATGTAGATATGTATAGATATGTTATAATGGATTATATATGTATATATATGGATATATATGATATGATATATATATATATTATAGATATACATACTTGCATATATTTATAATATATACAGATATATATATATATATATATCTATAAATATTATATAATATCATGACTTGCTATATATATATATATATATAGAATATAGATATAATATAGAGGATAAATACGGTTAGAGAGAGAGTATAGAGAGATATGATATAGATATAGAGCGAGAGACATACTGGCTCGCACCCGATAGTACGGTGTATATAGATATAGAGAGAGTATGAGAATAGATAGAGAGAGAGATGATAGACGAACCTAATAGATGATATATATTAAGATATAGATGATATATATATATACAACACGTATAGATATATATATTATATATAATATATACATACTTATATAATATATCTTGAATACATACTGAATAATATATATATAGATATAGAGATAGAGATGATATGAGCGATAATGTATATATATAATAAGAGAAATAATATATAAGACTTACTATAGATATATATAATAGATAAGATATATATATATATAGATATATTATATATACATACGATATTAGTATATTATTATATATATAGATCTATATATAATACACATACTTTAATCGATTATATATATAGATATATATAATATATATAGAGATTGAACGATATAGAGATGTAGCTAGACATAATGATAGATAATCTATAGATATATATATATACAATATATATAGATCTATGATAAGATATAGACGATACATATATATATAGATTGAGAAAGAGATATAGAGATAGAGATTACAGAGATATAGATATATACATATTAGTATAATAGAGACACACATATATATATATATAGATATACATATAAGGATATATATATATATATAGATACATAGTATACATAGATTAATACTAGATTATATATATATATATAGTAGAGATAGTATAGAGACTACCTCATATAATAGTAGGAAATATAAATCTTAAGATATATATATATAGATAGATAGATCGATACAGGCAGTAGATAGACCAGCTTAGATATATACATATAGCGATATACATATAATGACATATATATATATGATCGATATTAATATAGATATATATATAGTATATAATAGACATAAGATATAAGAATATCTATGATATAGAGAGATGAATACATATATAATTCGAAGATTATAGATATATAGTACAGATAATATTTATACATATAGATATAGAGATATAGATAGATATATAGAGATAGAGATAGATAGAGAGATATAGATACATTATATAATAGAGAGAGATATACAATATATTATATACAGGAGAGATCATTAACTAAGAGAGATATAGTAGCACTAGAGATAGATACAAATAGAGATATATTAGATATATAGATATAGATACATATGATAGTATATAAATATATATGATATATATTATATATATGTAATATATGACATAGATATATATATTATATTATAATATTAATATATACATATATATATATAGATAGAGTATAAATATATCATAGATAACCTATATACATATAATATACCACATATATATTATATATTATATAATTATATATATATTAACGTATATATAGGTATATAAAGATATTATATATATATATATATTAAATGTATATATATA
The DNA here is from genome assembly GCF_015228065.2 of Penaeus monodon. Classification (NCBI taxonomy): domain Eukaryota; kingdom Metazoa; phylum Arthropoda; class Malacostraca; order Decapoda; family Penaeidae; genus Penaeus; species Penaeus monodon. Next base: position 8,342,113 of record NC_051387.1, read on the forward strand.
TATATAATATGTATATATATATATATATATATATCTATATCTATAACCCCTATACAGTATGACATAACTATACATACATATATATTACAGGTAATATATGTATTCGATAGGATATATATGTATAATATGTATATCTATGTGATATATATGTATATATATGTATATATATGTATATATATGTATATCTATGTCATAATACTATGTTATATATTATGTATATATATATATACAAATATATATATGAAATACTTGCCATATATATATATACCTATAGAAGCTAGATATATATATTATATATATATATTATATAACATACTTGCAGATATTATTATATATATATAGATATATATAATATATATATATATAATACTTATATATATATATATATACATACATTACCTAGATATATATATATATATATAATATATACTTATATTATATATATATAATATATAGATATATTACTTATATAATATATATATATATATATATATATATATATATATTATATACCACATATACATATGGATACGCAACACACACACACACACACACACACACCCACACCACACACACACACACCACGACACACACACCCACACACACACACAACACACACACACACCACCACTTCACACACACACACACACCACACCACACACACCACCACACATATCTCTATATATATTATATATATATATATATATAAATATCTATATATACACAAAACATATACACCTATAGCATATAGATCCAGATACAACATTATAAATACATATTCATACACACACAACAACACACACACACAACCACACAAACACACACACACACACACACACACACCACACACACAACACACCCACACACACACACACACATATATATACACACATAGAGAGACAGAGACAGACAGACAGACAGAGATAAAGACAGAGAGAGAGAGATAGAGACAGACAGACAGAGACAGAGAAAAACAGAGAGAGGGTTAGAGATAAAAAGCTATTTCCATATACAACACACACACATACTCATCCCCCCTCCCCCCCAGGTAATGAAGGACCGGCGCCAGTTCGAGCCTCTCCTGGAACGGTTCGTCGGCCAGGTGTGGGACTGCCCCGTGGATCTCAACGGCATTCCCACAGGTTTCCCGAAGGCCGTGACGAGCATCCCGCATCTGCAGCGCCTCCTTCGTGCCTTCGTTGTGTGAGTGGAGAGGCGGTGCTTTGATAGATTGATTGATTGATTGATTGGTTTGTGTGTGTGTGTGTGTGTGTGTGGAAGGTGGGTGGGTGTGTGTGTGTTGTGTGTGGTGTGTGTGGTGTGTGCTGGTGTGTGGATGCTTATATGTGTATGTGTACGCTTATGTGTATCCGTTCGTCCGTCCGTCTGTCTACCAGTACTTTATCTATATCCTTATTTACCCGAACATACACACCTGCATTTAAATCAATCAATCTACCCACAACTACCCCCTCCCCCCAACACATACAATTCAACTCAACCAACTTCCACATCATAATGGCAGCCCATTTTTTTCCCCTCTACCCAAAGCGTGTACCTGAGGCTGATGCATCGCTGGGCCACGGTACATTACGAGCAGGCGCGTGTACCGTTCTTCACCAACGCTGTGGGTGTCCCGGCGCTCTTGCTGCAGAGTCGGCGTGACCCCGTTTCCACCCAGGAGATGACCCGAGAGCTGCTGAGGGGCTGGAGGGGGCAGGGAACCAAGGTCAGCAGGCAGTTCTGTTCTCCGGGGCCGACTTGCACGAACGTCTCGTGTTTTTTTTTCTTTTTTTCTTTCCTTTTTCGGGGGGTTTCTTGTTTTGCTATATGTTTTAGTGTTATTTTCTTTGGATTTGTTTTTTTCTCTTTGTTTTGATTTGTTGGTTATTTTCTTTGCCTACGTTTTAGTTTCCTTATCTTTTTTTTAACCTTTTCTTCCTCTGTTTCTTATTAATTGTCTCTTTTTCGTGCTCTTTCCCACTTTCGTCTTTTTCTTTGTCCGCCAACCACTGTAATCATGTTACACTTGATATTCTTATTCTTATTCCTCCGCCTCCTCTTTAGTCTCCTCTTTCATTTTATCTTTCATCATTATCCTTTATTACACCAAAATTCTCCATCCTTTTCCCATTTCAGTTATGAATTCCAAATCGTTATAATGACTGCTAATTACTTGAACTAGTATAATATATATATATATATATATATATATATATATATATAAAATATATATATGTATATATTATATATATATATATAATATAATAGATACTATATTAATATAAATAATAATAAAAAAACACTTCAAAATCCTACCAACAGGTCCACTACAAGTGCTTTGAAGAAGGAGCCCACGTCTCGCTGTACTGGAAGAACCCCGTTGAGTACGAGCAGGTCCTCAGCGAGTTCTTGGAGGAGGTGCAGCTGCTGGAGAAAAAAACAAGGTCCTCCTCCGAATCGAAGTCGGATTCAGCGAGCGAAAGTTCACGCGAATCGTAGGCGTCGTCAGGGACAAAGGGAAAGGACTGTATTTAAGATTAGAAGTGACAGTTACCTTTTACAAGACTGAAAGACTACCGTGGCTACTGAAGGACCAGATAGTGTTCACAGGAGCACAAGACAGTGACTACATGATTAAGTCGTCGCTACGAGACAGCATACTAAACAGCGAATCCAGAAGACCCAGACAAAAGGCTAAACGGACCCTAAACACTTATTACACGAAGCCTACATTCTGACAAGGGGGAAGGACAGAGAGACAGACACAGTAGACCCAAGTTACACAAGACTTTGACATC
>NC_051387.1:8349913-8354913 GCF_015228065.2 Penaeus monodon
GATCGCCCTTGAACGAAAAAAGCGTAACAGAAACAGCATTATGATAAATATTCTTTAGTTTCGGGGAGACAAGCGTGGCTTTTGCTGTCTTTCAAAAAGTTTTAAGTGCGAGACAATTTTAGACTCAGATCACTTTGGAGATAAGCTCTCTCTGTTACCTTAAAGGTGAACAAACTTCGGTGTACTTATTCAAATTGAATGGATTGTGTTTTAGAACCTTGATGATGTTTTAAAAGAAAGAAGTGTTTCAGCGAGTCCATATAGCGGGAAATAATAGATGGCTGTTAATTGAGGTATCCGTACAGATCATCCGCCTTACGATATTGAAAAAGAGAAAAATTAATGCAGAAAGCACAAAAACGGCATTTCACTATTGTAGAGAAAAGAGGGGGGTGGGTTAACGCATCCAGCAAGCATTAATCTCTTTAAACAAGTATTATAACAAAAATGTATATATTCTCCTTAACAAGTCACATGGGTATTTCCCTTCTTGAGTTGCCAATTCGCGCAATTTCACCGCCTTGCGCCTCGATGTCGGGAGCCGAATTTTATTTTACCTTGAAATAACTCCGGCTGCTGGACAGATGTTCTTGTATCCGTCTAATTTAGGGATACCTGTTTTGAGAGCCGGGCTTAATTTTGGCTTCTGGGGCTCCTTGGATGATACTATCTTTCCATTGCGTTCTGCCGTTTGAAGGACTGCAATTAATTCATCTCCGGAATAGAGAGTGAGAGGGATAGAGAGAGTATCATGCATACAAGACCCAATTGTCCGTCTCTAAATATTTAGTGTATATGTAAAGAGACATGTTTGGAAATAAGAGAGAGAGTGAGAGAGAGAGAGAGAGAGAGAGAGAGAGAGAGAGAGAGAGAGAGAGAGAGAGAGAGAGAGAGAGAGAGAGAGAGAGAGAGAGAGAGAGAGAGAGAGAGAGAGAGAGAGAGAAGCAGCAGCAACAACTAGCGAACAACAAATTCAACCAGAAAAAAAATTATCTCCATCCGGCAAAAAATAAAGGTGGTTATGGCAACACTGCTCTCACCGTGGAGGAGGTACGTGCCTAAAGGTAGCCGTCCCGCCCAATACACCACGCACATGTCCGCTGCCAAACTTTACATTTGTTATAAATTTCTCACAGCGTTTAAACTCGGCACAAAAGTGAGGAGAAATAAATATATAAAGACGGTGTGTTATCTCTTCTCCCTCCTTATTTCGAAATAAGTGCGGAAGATTCGCTTTCGTCCTTTCAATTATATTTGTGCTCGTTTCCCCACTTCCCATCATCTTCGTTGCCGAAAATTGGACTAAATTTCTTCGCTCGACATTCCGTTAACGCTATAGATTAAATCACGTTACGAAGACGTATATTGGAGGCGCTGTTAAAGTAGTGGAGGTCACTAACTAAAGGATAAGAGATTTACCTTTACCACTTGACTTGCTGTGAATACAATGACTTCTGTTTGTGTGACATATTTACACTAATTAATGTATTATTTATGTGGCATTTTGATTAACTTTTATATCTTTTTTTTTGTCAGTGGTCTATATTGCTATTTTATTTACTCACCTGCAATTATGGAGATGCTTAATTAACTATGCGCATTTAACGGAATTCAAAACGCATCTGTAACGCTTTCCATAAATACATTTTTCCGGTATCGCATCAATGATATTTGCATAGCTGAAAGGCAGAGCATTGAGGTGTAATCATTCCACTAATCATTAAACTTGTGTAAGTTTGACTTAGGTCCGAACTCAAAGGAAAGGATAACAAATAAATATATATATATGATAAAGCTGGTGACTTTATGCAGAATAATCACAGCCCTCAGAGATCTTGCATTTGATATCTGCTTGGCCGATGAATAAAAATAAGATGGCAGACTCTCGAGTCATCCGTGCATTAGGGCGATTATTAAACGCAACGTGGCCGGGCTTTTGGACCTTACGGACGGCCGCAATAGCGTCGGGGATCGGACGGCGACGGCGAGCGAGTCCCTTGTTTTAAACGGAGGGATTTCCTCACTTTCCGCGCGGCTTTTCATAATGTTTCGTCTCCGTCTTGAATGAATGTCATTTTAATCACCGATTTCCCGAATTATCCGAGCTTTCATTTTTTTTTCTCTTCGTCTTACATGGGCGGAGAAAACCCATATTCAACGGAAAGAAAATCCCTTTCGAAAAGGAGTCCATGACACTGAAAGTACTTGGCCGACCTCACGTGGCGTTCTAAGTAAGTGTAAATCAATCAAAGAACGTTGAAGTAAAATGATAAAAACTCTTGTCACAATAGCTTGAAACATTTCCCATCCAAGAGATACCTTTCCGTAACTCGTCTGAAGGCAACAAGGGCGCGCGCCGACACCGCTAAGGGCGACTTTCCCTCCGCTTAGCATGGGGAGTTGTCGCTGTGGGCGGCGAGTGGGTCGTGCATGTGGATCTGGGAGAAGTCTGCTCCAAGTAATCTACTGCAGACCGGCGCCCTTTGGCGGAATTAATGCCTGCGCCGCCGTCAGGCCCCATTCTCTGGCCTGCTAAGGCGTCTGCATCCGATCGAAGACTCTGGCTACGTCGGCCGAGGGCCCCTGTGTGAGCCTGTGCTGTTGGAATGGAGTGTTACTTTCACCATGGCGAAATAAATCGAGAAAAGTAAACTTTTCGCGATATTTAACTCACCAAATCTCGGCCTGACGCGGTATCGAACCGTGTGACGCAGTTTTTGGATGCAAGTAATCTTTGAGCAACTCGGGCGCTCTTTGTATCTAAATCAATAATCCCGCCTCTCTTTGGGCTCCAACTTGCTCTTTTCCAATCCAGGCGTATTCAAACCACCTTCCTCCACGCTCCACACCGGTTCGTTCCACCCGAGGAAGGGCGGAAGGACCCTAAATCCACCCGGGGACGTGGTAGCAAAGATTAATATTCGCCAAAGTGAGTGTTTGATGCGGTCCTCCTGCTCTGGGAATGTTTTGAATTTAGCGGCTGATGAGCGGGGCTGCCTCATGCGACATGTTGCAATAAGCACACGTCGATGCCCTTCACTCCTCTTGTTTCTACGTCTGTTAGGGCTTTTTTTTGGATTATGTCATTTTTTTCATGTTATGTATTTTTCACTTGTTTGTTTTTTTTTGTGTATCGATTCGCTCTCATTCTTTTCCTACTGTTATTTGTGTGTTATCGTGATGGATTAATGGTTTTAAGATGTATATTTTATAATCAATATTTTTTTTTTCTTGAGAGAAAATTAAAATTAAATCGATATAGAGATGCCCTATTATAACTGACATGTTCTTACTTTCTGTCTCGAAACACTTTCTTTTCTAATTGCCTATACACGCACCGATATATTTCAGACCGACTATCATAATCTCTAAACACCCCCCCCAAAAAAAAAAAAAAAATCAAAACAAAGAAAGAACCCAGTCCGTGAAAACGACAACAGGCAAACCCCCCAAATCCAAACAACGTTCTAAGAACAAAGCCACTCGGCGGCCCTAATAATGTATTAGTGGAAATGAGAGTGATATCATCATCGAACTAAGCATTTTTGGAAATCCGACGAAGAACTTTGAACTGCATGTTTGTGAACAACATCGCTCACGTAACAGTGGTCGGAGGAGTAGGGGACCGCGCCCTGCCATATCGACGGCCGATTCATTTTTATTCCGTTCACTCGCTCGTTCTAGAGCTTTCCTGATTTTAATCTGGGTAGAGACATCGGTGTAAAGAAAGTTGAGCGAGTTTTCACGAAGAAAAAGGGTTTACTGGCAGAGAAGACGTAAATTTCCCCAGCTAAGACGCGTTCCCCCCAATCTCGACTCCCACCTCCCCCACCTGTTTCGTCAACGGGCGAAATTTACATCCAAGACCATTAAATTTAACCACTCCATTGACTTAAACATTACGAATCAATCAACCCAATTGAAAGTAGACTTCCTCCCCTACCCATAAGATATTTCAAACCCAGAAAAACCCGCCTCTTTTACCCCAAAAGAAGAAAAAGGGTTGGGATTTAGAGAACAAGGCAGCACTCGTCACTGCCTGTGATCCTCTCTCACAAACTGGTATAGAATACGCGCGCAGCCAAGTCTGTGAGAGTGTACTCTACCCTGCTCTAACTGCTGACCTAGTTAACTCATTAATAACACTTCTATATATAGTGAAACCCTGTGACAACTGCCTATCAGGATTAAGTGACAAATCTTACTTCTAAATTGCGACGTTCCTCCTGTTGGCGCTTGTCGCATTTTTCCCGATATCAAAAGGTAAGATTGGCGAATTGTTTTTTTTATATTGTTATTTTTGGAGAAAGTTTGGCTTAGCATATCGACAGTCGGGTATTAGAATCTTGGGAGAAGTTTAAGGGAAGATTTAGTCTTAAACTTGTCTTCTTGCTCGCCGCGTCAAGTGCACATTTCATTTACCTGGCTTTACCTGTGTTCAAGCCTTTCTTTTTTGTTGTTCGTGTTTATTACCTTGCATATTCGTGGTTGTTTGTTTTTTTCTTTTGTGTCACTGACATCTGATTGATAATAGATTATGTGTGGCTAGTTTATTTGTGTATGTAAAACGGGTTAATGATTGTTTAAATGCTGGATCAGTTATAATGAAAGGCAATTTCGCCAATTCACAGTACAAGTGTTTTAACAATAATAATTTATCTCATTCGTGGCAATTTCACTCGTGTACGTAGAACATGCATCACATGACAGCGGAAGTAACTTTTAACTCATTTAAGCTCATCAGATCATATCAGTTTTGTTTGTGAAGTTATGTCATCAGATGCCGAAATCAAAAACAATTGAAATAATGAAACTCTTCTCGAAGGAAGAAATGACATTGGCAAAAAGGTTGGGTGAGGGGAGGGGGTAGGGTGGTGGTTGGAGGGTGGGAGGGGGTAGGGTGGTGGTTGGAGGGTGGGAGGGAGGCTAACGCGCGTATTAGGAGGAGTGTGTTGGGGGAGGGGGATAGGGGGGTAGAATGTCTTAGACCCCCCTCAGAC
>NC_051387.1:8359913-8374913 GCF_015228065.2 Penaeus monodon
GAAGGCTGGGATGGATGGCTGAACAGAAAGACAGAAACAGAAGCAGAAACAAACAGAAAGTAAAGAACAAGCGAACAGAAAACAGATAACAATAGGTGATGATGCGAGCACACAGGATGAAGCGGAGAGGAAAAGAAGAGGAGGAGAGGGGGGAGAGATAGAGGGGGAGGAGGAGGAGGAGGGGTAGGAGGAGGAGGAGGAGGAGGGGGGTGGAGGGAAGACAGGGCCAGTATGAAGCAAGCGCTGGCGTGACGTGGCCATGTCTTCCCGACTTTCGCTTTTAAGAAAGTTTCCCAACACACACACACACACACGTAACGGCGACGGGAATACTCTCGACTGTCCACACACACACACACACACACATACACACACACAGGGCGCAGATGAATAGCTCCTCCGTGGGTTACGTAATGCACGTGTTGATTCCGGTTGTGTTGGGAGCGTGTGTGTGAGAGAGTTGCTGCTGACTCGTCGGGTGAGGTCATTCGTTGTGTGTGTGTGTGTGTGTGTGTGTGTGTGTGTGTGTGTGTGTGTGTGTGTGTGTGTGTGTGTGTGTGTGTGTGTGTGTGTGTTGTGTGTTTATCTTTTGTGTGTTCATTTGTGCGTTTGTTCCATTTAAGAAGTTTGTGTGTTTCTCTGTGTTTGTTCGTTTGCGTGTGTGCTTGTTTTGTTCTATTTGGTTGAATATGCATTTCTGTTTTTTTTTTGCGTGAGAGGAAAAGCGAAAAGAAGTAAGAGGGGAGGTGAAGAGAAGAGAAGAGAAGAGAAGAGAAGAGAAGAGAAGAGAAGAGAAGAGAAGAGAGAAGGCTGGAGAAGAGAAAGAGAAGAGAAGAGAGAAGGCAAGAGAAGGGGAGAAAAGAAAAGAAAAAGAAGGATAGCGAGTAGAGAGAAGAAAGGCGAAGAGAGAAGAGAAGAGGGGAGAGGAGAGGAAGGGAAAGGGGGAAGAGACAACAAGAAAAGAGAACGGAAAGGAACCAGCGAGTAAATTACAGCCATAATTCAAGCACATCAGCGGCACCACACTCGCTTTTAAGAAAACAAGAAAAGTAGCATTTAATCGACCCAACTTTACCCCCCCCCCCCCCCAAACTTACCTTAGTCCCAGGCAAAATCACCCTCTTAAATAGCCCCCCCCACCTCTTCTTGCTCCTTCTCTCTTCTCTTCTTGACTTGTCTCTTCTCCCCTCTTCTCTTCTCTCCCCTTTCCTCCCCTCTCATCTTCATCTCCCTTCCTCTCCTCCTCCTCTTCCTCCACTCCCCCTCCCTCTCACTTCTCCTCATCTTCCTCCACCTCCTCCACCTCCTTCTCCTCCTCCTCCTCCTCCCGCCTCCTCCTCCTCCTCCTCCTCCTCCTCCTCCTCCTCCTCCTCCTCCTCCTCCTCCTCCTCCTCCTCCTCTCCTCCTCTCCTCCTATCCTCCACTCCTCCTCCTCCTCCTCCTCCTCCTCCTCCTCCTCCTCCTCCTCCTCCTCTCCTCGCCAATCGCTCACCTCAGAACGCCCCAGCTCAAACTTCCCTCGCGGCAGAAAATGATTAACATGTTTGGTAATGTGACACATGTAGAGAAGAGGCAAGACTTGTCGACCAAATGGGAAAGTTCACTTGCGCCCAACCACGGCCAACTTCAACTTCCTTCGCCAACTTCGCCAAGGTGGGGAAAGTTTGGCCTAACTTGCTGCTAAACTTTGTTCCGGCCAAGTTAGCGGGAGAGAGAGAGAGAGGGAGGGAGGGAGGGAGGGAGGGAGGGAGGGAGGGAGGGAGGGAGGGAGGGAGGGAGGGAGGGAGGGAGAAAGAAGTAGAGAGAGAGGGGTAAGAAGGAAGTAGAGAGAGAGAGAGGGAGAGGGAGGGTTGGGAGAGAGAGGAGAGGAGGGAGGGAGGGAGGGAGGTGAGAGAAAGAGAGGGAGAGGGGAGTGAGTGAGTAAGTGAGTGCGTGCGTGAGTGAATGCGTGCGTGCGTGAGTGAGTAGGTGAGGGACTTAGTGCGTGAGTATGTATGCATGCATGCATTCACACACGCACGCACGCACGCACGCACGCATACGCACACACACACACACATACACACACACACACACACACACGCGCGCGCGCGCGCGCGCACGCACACATACACGAGAGAGAGAGAGAGAGAGAGAGAGAGAGAGAGAGAGAGAGAGAGAGAGAGAGAGAGAGAGAGAGAGAGAGAGAGAGAGAGAGAGAGAGACTTGTTGCGACTGCTGACTTGTGATTAACGGTTGCTATTGCCTCCTCTCGTCTGGTGTTTCTCCCGGGGGATGAGAAGGGGGGGGAGGATGAGGGAAAGAGGATGGAGAGGAGAGAAAGGGAGGGAAAGAGGACAGATTAGATAGGATGGAGAGGAAAGGAAGGAGAGCGAGAAGGGAAAAAAGATAAAGGGAAAGGTGATGTCGCGGGAGGAACGAAGGAAGGAAAAGAGGACGAGAAGTGAGAAGAAGGAAAATAAGTGAGCGAGGAGGAAAGGGTTAAAGGTTGGTGGGCGAGTGATGTAGTAAGGGTGGGGGAGGGATGGGGGGGCGAGTAGTGGGGGTGGGGAGGGGGAGGTAAGAGGGAGGCGGGCATGTGGGTAGGGAGAGGAGGGGTAGCAATTGGAACGCCATCATCCCTCCATCACGTGTCATTTATACCTTGTCAAGTGCTGTCACACACGACTCATCTAGCTCTTCGATCTGGCGTCACCTTTTTTTTTTTCTTTTCTTTTTTTTTTTGTTGTCGAGTGTCACACTTGTTGGGTCAGGTGTGTCACCCCCGCTTTCGGTCAGGCGTCCCACGCTTTCATCTCGTGCGTCAGTTTTGCCGTCGCAGTCTGTCGCGTGCGTCACAGTTGCCATCGCTCGTGCTTTCACTCTCGTCACACTCGATGCCGTTGCTGTTCACGCTTTCACTCTTAGCATCACCAGATCGGCATTTTATTAATCAAAGAGTCACCTTCTATCGCTATTTCCCTCCCTAGTAACGCCCTCCATATCGCCGACCTCCATCGCTACTCCATGGGTAATAACACCTGAGCCCATTGCATGATACCATGATGCGTGTGATGCATGACCAATTGGCCAATACTCTAGAACCTAACTCGGCTGACGCGGCAACTTGTCTTGTTGTGAACTCCCTGTGTTTGTCAAGTTTGTATCTGTTGCTTCCTTCTCTCTTTTTTTTGTCCCTCTTCCTCTTCCTGTGCTTTCTCTTTAGGTATGTGCAGGTGTTTTTGTTATAATGCATCATTTTAGTGTATATATATATATTTTTTACCATAGTGATAATGTTCATTGTTTTATTTTTTTCCATATCCTTAAAATGGTTACGATCGCTTTGTTTCAACTCAGTCATTTGTATTGTTATTAGTCATCTGTAGTGGACAAGAAAATTGAATAGAAAGAATAAACAAAACCACTTTGTTATTGGCAAGACTTCCAAGTCATGAGAAAAGCTTTCGATTTCCACAGCCGGTCTTAAAGAACTTGTTACCAGTAGTTTTTTCCCCAATCATTCATGACAGATGTTAAAGAGAGAGAGAGAAAAAAAAGACTGAAAAAAACACGCGGAAACAGTCATGTCGAAGTCACCATTCATTACTAGCGAGTGTTGGGCGGGATTGTGGTTAAACCAATACCGCAGCGGCGAGAGAGAGTGTGTTGAACTCGCGGCCAGTTTAAAATAGTTATATAGTTTTAATAGTTTGAACGATCAAAATAGACAGGCGTTTCGGCCCGAGTTCGAAACGCGGTGTTATCGGCGTTCCGAAGCGCATCGAACGTCTCCTCCCGCCACGCGGAACCGTATCGAAACGTTTGAGCTGTATTTTAGCGAACGTTTTTCCCCCTCTCCTTTAACCTCCTTCCCTATCGCTCCCTTCGGAGCTCCAGAAGCCAAGCGCCAAGCTTTGTGTGCATATGCTTTCCGCAATGCATTTATGGGGTTAGTTTGAGGCTGGCTGTTAGGGAGGAGGAGGAAGGGGGAGGGAATGAGGGTGAGGGTGAAGGGATAACTCGTTTTATTTGAGGCTCACCCGTGTGGCAACAACGCCGGGCAAACTTTGAGCAAACTCGAGACATAACTTTAGTGTGGTGTTGCCACATGATGGTCACGGGGGATCATTGTGTGACTTAGTGTCTTTTTATTGGCATAGTTTCCTCGTTATTATTGTATTGTGTTACTTTGATGGATGTGTCCCCGAGAGCGGCCTCCAGAAACTCTTCTTTGGTAATTTGGCTAGAGTTACGCGCGAGTTTTATACTTTTAATGACTCTTTTAAGATTTTAGAAAAATTGTGACAAGTGCTTCAAGTTGGTGGCATGGTGAGGGGGGGGGAGGGGGGGTGGCGTGCCAAGGGGGGTAATGGGGATGGTAATGCTCTATTTTTACTCGATGCTTTTAATGGTTATTTTCGTGTGTGGGGGGGGGGGAGGGGGGAGTCGATGAAGGTTGAGAATGGTTATGGGTTATGCCTAGGATAGCACCATAATTTCGATCTTGTTACGGCCCCATGCACGGAACTATTGTGGTACCATTCCAGTTAGTCTCTGTGTCTCTTTCTTTCTCTTTCTTTCTTTCTTTCTTTCTTTCTTTCTTCTTTCTTTCTCTTTACTCTTCTTCCTTTTCCATTTTCTTTCTCTTTTCTTCACCCCGCTCTCTCTCTCTCTCTCTCTCTCTCTCTCTCTCTCTCTCTCTCTCTCTCTCTCTCTCTCTCTCTCTCTCTCTCTCTCTCTCTCTCTCTCTGTCTCTCTCTTTTCCCTCTCTCTCACTTTCTTTTCCCTCTCTCTCACTTTCTTTTTTTTCTCTCTCTTTTTCTTCACCCCACTCCCTCTCTCTCTCGCGCGCGCGCCCATGTGTTATGCTTCATCTGTACGACAGTGTCATATGCTCTCCCAATCTAATCTTCTCCCCACCCCCTCCCCTTTCTTCCTCCCCTCCACCTCTCCCCCCCACCATGCCACCCAGGACAACGTACCCTCCCCCCCTCAGTTCAAGGAATAACTTCCTTACCCTCACCGAGTACACCCGCACCTCTCCCCTCTCTTTCTCCCCTTTCCTCTTCCTCTTCCATTGTTCTCTCTCTCCTTTCTCTTTCTCCCTTTTCCAATTCCTCTTTCATTGCCCTGTCATGTCTTCTTTCATTCTGTTCTCTCTCTCTCCTTTCTTTTCTCCCCCTTTCTCCGTTTTCCTTCACTCGTCCTTATTCCTTTCTCCTTCCTGTCTCCCTTCTCCCCTGCTCTTCTTCCTCTCCTTCCTGTGTCCCCTCTCACGCCTCCCCCCCCTTCTAATCTGTTTCACCCTCCTCTTCCTTCTCTCCATCTTCCACCCCCCCTTCCTACTCCCACCCCCCATCTCTCCACCTTTCCATTCCCTCTCCTCCCCTTCCCTCTCTTCCATCTTTCCACCTCCCTTCCCTCTCCTCCCCTCCCCACCCTTCTTCCCCATCTTTCCACCCCTTCCCTCCCCTCCTTTCTCCTCCCCTCCCCTTTCCTCCCTCCTTCTCCTTCTCACCCCTTTCCCCACCCCTTTCCCCATTCATTTCACCCCCCTCCCCTCTCCTCCTTTCCCTTCCCCAATCATTCCACCTCCTCCTCCCTCCCTCCCCCCCAATCATTCCACCCCCCTCCCCTCCCCATCTTCCCACCTCCCCTTCCCCCAATTATTCCACCCCCCTCCTCCCCATCCCTTCCCTCGATCATTCCCCCTCTCCCCATCCCTTCCCCCTTCCTTTCCTCAAGCCAGATACCTTCCCAGTGTAAACCATTCTCCGGACGAATTTTCGCTCTGACGGACATTCGAATTCAACTCTTTTGTGTGTAAACTTGCGGGGAGACTTTGTGTGGGGGGGAGGGGGGAAGGAGGGGGGTTGAGGAGGATGGGGGGGGGAGAGAAAGTTTAAAGTTCTTGGCGGAGTGATGAATGACTGGGACTGTGGGAACCGGTGTAAACAGTATGTATGTGTGTGTGTGTGAGGGGAGGGGGAGAGAGAGGGATGTGTGTGTAATGTATGTATGTATGTATGCTTGATGCATGTATTTTTATGTATCGCATGCATGTTTTTTTTTCGGGGGAGGGGTGGGGAGCAATGCGTATGTGCATGGATGTGTGTGCGTATGTAGTAAAGGTGTGGTAATGTGTGTGCGTATGGGACTGTTTGGGGGTTTGGGGGCAGTTAGTTGGTAGTACAGTATACGTATGTGTGATTGTATGTATTTGCATGCGTGTGATGGTATCTATGGCAATGTATGTTTGTGAATGCACGCGTCCGGGTCTGTGCACCTGCCTGTTTGAACGTATATCCGTGTTGTGTCATACACGTCGAGCGTATTTTCCGACGTTCCGGGATTTTTTTTTTTTCTTTTTTCTTTTTTCTTTTTCTTTTTGTGCGTAAGACACACCTTTTCAACTTTTGGAATGTTGCTGTAGTTGAGGTGTGGAGAGTAAAGTTTGGGGGGATGGGGAGAGGAGGGAGAGGAAGAGGAGGATATAGGAGGGGGATAAGGAGAGGGAGAAGGATAGAGGAGGGGGATAAGGAGGAGGGAGAAGGATAGAAGAAGAGGGAGAAGAGGAAGAGGAAGAGGGAAAGGCATTAGGAGAGAGAGAAAGAGAAGAAAGAGAAGGAGAGGGAAAGGGAACTAAAAATAGAAATGGTAAAGTCGGAAGAAACAGAAGCAGAGGGAGAAAGAGAGAGAGAGGAGAAGAGAGAGGATAACGAGAACACGAGACGAGAGGAGAATGATGAGAGTAAAAGCAAAAAGTGAAAAGAGAGACGAGAGAAGAAAAAATATATATATAACAAACCGAAGAAAAATATAACAACTAAATATTACAAAGAAAAATAAAACCTTGAGAAAAATATGAAACATGATATGAAAAATCGCAAAAAAATAGTTATGAAATATCAATAAAAAAAAAAAATTTCAACCCACGCCACACCCAATACGACGTGCTGTCAACTGCGTTATTCGAGCGGCGTCGATGAGAACTAGTGTTTCAGGGAGAGGGAAAGAGAGAAGAAGGGGGGAGGGGGAGAAAGAGAGAAGAAGGGGGGAGGGGGAGAAAGAGAGAAGAAGGGGGAGGGGGAGGGAGAGATGAGGAAAAGGGGAGGGGAATGGGGAGGGGAGAGGAGAGGGGAGGGAGAGAGAGAAGAGGGGGAAGGGGGAGGGAAAGAGAGAGAAGAAGGAGGGAGGGGGAGAGAGAGAGAGAGAAAGGGGGGGGAGGGGGAAGGAGAGAGGGGAGAGATGGGGTAGGGGGAGGGAGGAGAGAGGGAGAGGGGAGGAAAGGAGGAGGGGAATGGGAGAGGGAATTGGAGGGAAAAAGGAGAGAGGAGGGAGGGGAGTAAGGAAAACTGAGAGGGAAAGAGGTGGAGGGTAAGAAAGGGAAAGTATAGAAAGGGGTAAAGAGGGGGGGGGGAGGATCGTGGCTCTAGGAATACCTCATTCATAATACTGTAAAGCGAGGAAGGCGATATTGTTACTGTTCTTATTACTACTACTACTGTTAATATAGATATTACTGACATTATTATCATTATCATTATCTTTCTCATTATATATACATGTACACACTGTGCCGTATGTAATTGAAGGCCAATCCTTAGAAAAACGTTCATGTTTTTTTTTTTTTTTTTTTTTTCCTTTTTGTGTGTAAGTGTAGTCTCACAATATTCCTGTTTCTTCCTTTTATTTCATAACGAACTCGGAAAAGAAATCATGTCCTTTGAGACATTATGATTATCACTTACCTCGCACAAAATACTTCTCACTACAAACACCTGTGCTCACACCTGTATATGATAATCAGCTCCCTTTCCCTCTCTTCTCTCTTTTCCCTTTATTCTTCTCTTCTTATCCCATCGTCCTTCCTGCTCTCATCTGGAGGAGGTCATGCAAAGTCATTCGCTTATAAGATCGATTTTTCTTTTTTCCTTCTCATTTGTCTTCTTCGCCTCTCCCCCTCTCCCCGTGCTCCTCCCTCTTCCTCCTCCTTTTCCTTCCCCCCCCTCCTCCTCCTCCCCCCCCCCCCCCCCCCCCCCCCTCCCCCCCCCCCCCCCCCCCCCCCCCCCCTCCCCCTCCTCCTCCTCCTCCCTTTTCCTCCCCCTCTTCCTTTTTTCTCCTCCTCCTCCCCTTCTTTTCCCCTTCCCCCTCCTCTTCCCCTCTTCCCCCCTCTCCTTTCCCCCCCTCCCCCCCTCCTCTTCCTTCCCCTCAATCTCCCCTTTAAACCGATTGTCTTTATATCTCCTTTTCTTCCTCAAAACTTTTTTTATAAACTTAAAACCAGTGGGTTCCGAGAGAGAAGAAGAAAGGGGGAAAGAGAAGGGGAAGAGAGAAGAGAGGGGGAGAGAGGGGGAGAGAAAGAAGAGAGAGAGAGAGGGGGGGGGGGGGGGGGGAAAAGAGAGAGAGAGAGAGAAAAGAGAGAGAGAGAGAGAGAGAGAGAGGGAGAGAAGAAGAGAGGGGGTGAGAGAGGGAGAGAAGAAGAGAGGGGGTGAGAGAGGGGGTGAGAGAGAGAGAGAGAATGAGAGAGAGATTGTAAATTATATAAGGAATGCATTGTGTAACAGCACTAATACTAAAATGCGGATTACGCATCGACACCTAAACAAAATGTGTGATTTCTTACACGTATAACGAGATTTCACTGACATTCTCTCCCTCCTCCCTCTTCGTCCCTCTCCCTCCCTCCCTCTTCCTCTCTCTCCCTCCCCCCCTCCCTCCCTCCCTCCCTCCCTCCCTCCTCCCTCCCTCCCTCCCTCCCTACCTACCTACCTACCTACCTACCTACCTACCTACCTACCTACCTACCTACCTACCTACCTACCAACCTTCCTCCCTCTCTCCCCTACCTCCCTTCCTTCCCTCCATCTCTCCTCTCCCTCCTTCTCTCTCCCACCTCCCCTCCTTCCCTTCCTTCCCTTCCTTCCCTCCATCTCTCCTCTCTCCCACCCTCCTTCCCTCTTCCTTCCTTTCTCTCCCATCTTCCCTCCCTCCCTCCCTCCCTCCCTCCGTCATGCGCACCTCATGACCCCGGGAAAGGCAAGTGAGGAAACGGGAATATGGCAAAGTGCATCGTCATACAACCCGCCTGCGTTCCATGCGACGGGGAGTTTCAATCTTGGTCTTTCTTGCTCATTCCTTTCTTCCTCCCCTCTGCTTCTCTTGTTTATTTTCTTCAGTTGTGTCGGTCTTTCAGTTGTATCTGTCTTTCTATTTGTCAATCTGTTTGTCCACATATCCATGCCTCCCTCTCTCTCTCTCTCTCTCTCTCTCTCTCTCTCTCTCTCTCTCTTCTCTCTCTCTTCCCTTCTCCTCCCTCTCCCTCCCTCCCTCCCTCCCTCCCTCCCTCCCTCCCTCCCTCCCTCCCTCCCCCTCTCCCTCCCTCTCTCCCTCCCTCTCTCCCTCCCGCTCTTTCTCGTTTCCTCTTTTCCTGGGTATGACTTTGGAGATGATTCTTATATTTGAATATTTATTGAAACCGAGTTTGTGTGTGTATAAGATGTATTTTTAAAATATATTAATATATATTTAAAATAATTTTATTATTATATATTTTAAATTTTATATATATATAAATTACATAAATTTATTTTTCTTTTAACATCTACCTTGTTTACTTTCTCAGGTAAGGCAGCAACAACTTGAAGAAGGAAAAAGCAAGTAAACGAAGATGTAAGTAAAGAATAATTGTAATAGAAAGTTATAGATGAAAGGAATACATGTTAACGGAGATTATGTAAGGAAGAAAACTAATATAAAATAAGAAAAAAAGGTAATGAAAATTATTAAAAAGTGGAAATAGTTGAAGGAGTTTGAGAGAGAAGAGAAGGGAAAAGAGGGGAGAGAAAGAGAGAGAGAGGGAGAGAGAGACCCAAAGAAGAGAGAGGGGGGATAACAGAAAAGAGATAAGAGAAGAGAAGGGGTGGCGAGAGAGAGAAGATCGACAGAGAGGATGAATAGGGGCAAGAGAGAGATAAAAAGCGCAAGGAGAATGAGATAGCCGGGGGAAGGAGAATAGCGACGAGAGAGTAGGTGCACAGAGGAGATAGAGATGCGGAAAGAATAAATCGACGAGAGAGTGAGATAGCGCAGGAGAGATGGGGTATGACGAGGAATAAGATGCGACCCGAGAGAGATAGAGATAGCGACAGAGAGAGATAGAGATAGCGACAGAGAGAGATAGAGATAGCGACAGAGAGAGATAGAATCGAAGAGAGAGTAGAGATAGGCGACGAGAGAGTAAGATAGGAGGGGAGGTAGAAATCAGGGGGGAGAATGGATAGCGCGAGAGAGAAGAGAGATAGCGACAAGGAAGAATGCGACAGAGAGAATGAATAGCGACAGAGAGAGTGAGATAGCGACCAAAGAAGAGATACGACAGAGAGAAAAGAGTATCGACAAGAGAATAGAGTAGCGACAAAGAGTAGAGATGCGTCAGAGGTAAATAGCGACAGAGAGAGATAGAAATGCGACAGAAGAATAGAGATTTCGACAGAAGGGGGATAGAGATAGCGACGAGGAGATAGAGAAGTGACAGAAGGGGGATAAAATTGCGACAGAGAGAGATAGAGATACGACAGAGAGAATAGAAAGGGGGACAGAGAGAATAAAAAGGACGGAAGATAAGATAGCGACAGGAGAATTAGAATAGCGACATATAGCGACAGAGAGATATAGCGACAGAGAGAGAGAGAGAGAGAGAAGAGAGAGAGAGAGAGAGAGAGAGAGAGAGAGAGAGAGAGAGAGAGAGAGAGAGAGAGAGAGGGAGAGGGAGAGAGGAAGAGGAAAAAAGAGAGAGAGAGGAAGAAAAAAGAAACACATTTGCCTGAGACCGAATCGTCTTACGAGGCATCGAGAAAATGTCGTTGTCAGCAGAAATTTGAGTTCACGAGGCGTTGTCAGCTCGCGTAGGGAGTGTCAGCACGAGGGAAATGCTGGGCCAGTGTCAGCCAGATTCTTTACCTCTGGCTTGTCATGTCCCGATGTCAAGAGTTAAATTTAGATATAAGATCTTTTGGTGACATTGAAAGATGAAGAGAAATATTGGGATTGCAAGAAGAAGAATAGGAAGAGGAGTAGGAGGAGGAGGAGGTATATGAAGAGGAGGAGAGGGAAGAGGAAAAGGAGGAAGAGGAAGTGGAAGAAGAAGAAGAAGAAGAAATATGAATATGAATGAAAACCTCATTGTAAACTGTTTCGTGCTCATGATTCAGGTAGCATGCAGAAGATTCGTGCGGTTTGAATAGGTTTGGTTTATTATTATTTTTATTATTGTTGTTGTTGCGGTGGTGGTGGGTGTGTGGTGGGTGTGGTAGTGGTGGTGCCCGAACACTAGCAAAACAACAAGAAAACAAAAACATAAAAAAAAACACAAATATCAAGACCGATAAAGTACTCCCCGGTCACCGTACCCACCACAAGAACGATCGTGGATAGCGTGGCGCCCTGCGATACGAGCGATAAGATAAGGAGATAAGGCGAGAAATGGCATATCGGCGGTTGACGCTCTCAGGTACCCCGGAGCTTATCGTCGAGTAACTGTACTCGGCGATATCATCACACTCGGCTGTAACCATGTGTAGGGAAGGTGTATTGGGGATGGAGGGAAGGTGTATTGAGGATGGGGGGGGGAGATTGGGGGAGGGGGGTGGCTATTGCCTGTGTCTGGGTGGGCTCATTTCCCTTTCGGTCTTTTTGTTGTTGTTGTTGTTTTTATTGTTTTTTCTTGGTTGGTAATTTAAATTTGTTGTTCTTTTGGGGATTTATGTTGATAATGATCATATTACTGTTGTTATTGTTATTATTATAAATTTACTTAGATTGCTGGTACTATTAATATTAAATTTTTAATTATTAACACTCTTTTTATTTTCTTTATAACTTTACGTTTTTAAACCCGTTGTTCGTGATTTAAAAACGTTTGTGGGTTTTTCCAGATTTTTCCAAAAATTTTTCCCTTTCAAAAATTTCATTATCGGAAAAAAATTAAACCGACGATAAATTTAAGCAAAAAATAACAACGATAACAACGAAAATGACGGCTTCCTTGTCCCTTTCTTTTGTCTTGGTGGATTTATTTATTTATTTATTTATTTATTTATGTATCGTTTTTTAAAAAATGTCCTAATGCGGAGTTTTAGGTTGTGTGGAGCAGGAGCCGGGGCGTCCAACGCGTTTCTCTCTCTCTCTTTCTTTTCTCTATATTCTCTCTCTCTCTCTCTCCCCTCTCTCTCTTCTCTTCTTCTCTCCTCTCTCTCCTTCCTTTTCTCTCTCTCTCTCTCCTCCTACCTATCTATCTATCTGTCTATCTTTATTTTTGCATTGCATCCTCTTTCTTCTCTTTTTCTCTTTCTCTGTCTTTATTTTTGCCATGCATCCTCTTTCTTTTTGTCTCTATCTGTCAGTCTTTCTCTTTGTTTCCTTCAGTCTTTCTCTTTGGGGTTTTCTTTGCTTTTTTCTTTTTTTTCTCTGTTTTTCTTTTCCTCTCCCTCTCCCCTCCTACTCCCTCTCTCCTCTCTCTCTCTCTCTCTCTCCTTTCTCTCTCTCTCTCTCTCTCTCTCTTCTCTCTCTCTCCTCTCTTTCACTCTCCTCTCACTCCACTCTTTTCTTCTTTCTTTTTTTTTTGTTTGTTTGTTTTTCTTACTCTTTCCCCTTTCCCCTTTCCCTTTCCCCCCTCTCGCTTCCCTTTCCCCTCATCCCCTCTTTATTCCTTCCCCTTCCTTCTTCCCCCCCCCCCCCCCCCTCCTCCCCCCCCCTCCCCCCTCCTACCTCCCCCCCCCCCCTCCCCCCCCCCCATTCGCGTCCATACGCATCGCCCACCCACACTCACTTCCTCGTCCGCTTCTGTCTGACCCACGCTCACTGACTCACGCCCGTGTCTACAGGCTGTCCGTCTCTCGTGCTCTTACAGCGTCTGATATAGTCCCCCCCCCCCCCTCCCCCTCCCCCCCCCTTCCTTCCCGCTCGTTTCCTTCCCCCCTTTCCCCTCTTTTTTTTTTTTTTTCTTTTCTTTTTTTTTTCTTTTTTTCCTTTTTTTTTCCCCCTCCTCCTCCTCCTCCTTCTTCTTCTTCTTTTCTTCTTCTTCTCTTCTTCTTTTTTTTTTCTTCTTTTTCTTTTCCCCTTTTTTTTTTTTTTTTTTCTTTTCCTCTTTCTTTTTTCTTCTTCCCTTTTTCCCTTCTTCTTCTCTTCTTCCCCTTTTTCTTCTTCTTCTCTTCTTCTTCTTCTTCTTCTTCTTCTTTCTTCTTTTTCTCCTCCCCCTCTTCCTCCTCCCTCCTCCTCCTCCTCCTCCTCCTCCTCCTCCTGCATCCCCATTCTTTTTCCTTACGCCCGCCTTCTTATCACCTTCTCAATTCGATTTGACCAAGTGTAATGTGAATCTAACTCTCCTTCTTACTTTTTCTTTCCTTCTTCCTTTTTTTTTTTTCCCCTTCTTTCTTTCTTTCCTTTTTTTTTCTTTTTTTTCTTTTTTTTCTTTCTTTTCTTTCCTTTTCTTTTTTTCTTTTCCTTTTTTTTTCTTTTTTTTTTTTTTTTCCCTCTCTTTTCCCCCCGCCCCCTCTCTCTCTCTCTCTTTTCCTCTCCCTCTCTTTCCCCCTCTCTCTCTCTCTCTCTCTCTCTCTCTCTCTCTCTCTCCCCCTCTCTCCCCTCCCCCCCTCCCCCCCTCCTCCCTCCCTCCCTCCCCTTCCCCCTCCCCTTTTTCTCCTCTCCCCCTTTTCTTCCTTTTTCCCCCCTTTCTCTCCTCTCTCTTTTCTCTTTCTCCCCTCCCCCTCTCTCCCCCCCTCCCTCCCCCTCCCTCCCTCCCTCCCCCCCTTCTTTTTTTTTTTTGGTTTTTGTGTGTGGGTTTTTGTGTTTTTTGGGTTTTTTGTCTGTGCCGCTGCTGTCTGTCTTGTTTTGTCTGCGACTCTTTCTCTTCTTCATTTAGCGGATTTTTATTTGATTGTTTTTCTTTTATGATCTGTTCCTTCTATGTTTTCTTTTTTTCTTTCGTCACAAGTTCATTTTCTTGCGTTCTTCACACCCTCAGTCGTATCGCCAAAGTGTTCAAACAACTTGTTCTACTGAACTACTAACTTCAAAGTCTCCAGCCGCGACCTTGAAGCCCACCCTAGTAAGGTCAAGGAAGGTCAGGTTCGATGTCACATTCAACAAGGTCCTGACATTTCAAATAGTGTTGCCATCAAGGGTTCATTAGATTGTGCCGAGGGATTAGAGGCGTGCGTAGTTTATGATGTGCTGTTGAAGGGAGGGGCCTCCGCGCGCTCTGCGGTTCATGCTGCAACTGCTGATGCTGTATTTGCTGGGTTGTTTTTGGGTCGGCGGAAGCCAGACAGGGATTTGTTAAGTACGATAAGGCTAGGCGGATTTGGGCATGCTTGTATGCGGATGTTGCTAATTCGTGTTCTTACGCATGCGTTCATGCATATGCACATGCATATTTTCACGAACGCGTGCGCGCACGAACTCATGGACGCACGCACACTCGCACACACACACACACACACACACACACCACACACACACACACACACACACACACACACACACACACACACACACACACACACACACACACACACACACGAACACGTACACGTACACGTACACGTACACGAACACGTACACGAACACGCATACACAGGTGTGGCACTCATTACTGCTGGCCAGACTCCGATATGAGATGAATCGCCGCCTCTGTCGATGCAATGTCAGCGGTGGTCATTCCATCTCCTATTTGCTCTCTAATCCATCCCTTTTCGCTCTTTTTTTTCCTCTTTTCCCTTCGCTCTCTTCTTTTCTCTTCTTTTCGCTCTCTCTTCTCCACTTTTTTCTCTTTTTCTCTCTTGTCTATTCCTATTCTCTCTTCTGTTTTTTTAGGCGTTCTCTTCTCTTCTCTTCTCTACGTGTCTTATTTTTTAACTCTTTCTCGACGTTCACATTTTCTCTCTTTTTGGTCTTTGATCTTCGCTTTCTCCCCTTCTCTTTTCTCTTCGTTCTCTCTCTCTCTCTCTCTTCGTTTTTCTC
>NC_051387.1:8377413-8404913 GCF_015228065.2 Penaeus monodon
ACCTCTCATTCTCTCGTTCTCTTGTTCTCTTGTTCTCTTGTTTTCGTTCTCTTGTGCTCATTGTTTCTTTCTCTTCTCTCTCTCTCTCTCTTTTCTCTCCCTCTCTTCTTCCTCTCTCTTCTGTCTTCTCTCTCTCTCTCTCCTCCTCTCCTCCTCTCCCTCCTTCTCCCTCTCTCCCTCCCTCTCCCCATCCCTCCCTCCCTCCCTCTCTCTATCCTTTTCTCTCCCTTCCCCTCCCTCTTTCTTCCCCTCTCCCCACTCCCTCTCCCCCAGTCGCATTCGCCTTTCCCCTTCCTTCCTTTCTCCTTTTAAACTCTCCCTCATGTCACAATACACGTCAGAGGGACCGGGAGTAGAAGGGGAGGAGGAAGGGAGGGGATGGATGGGAGGGAGAGGAGGAGGAAGAAGGGAGGGGAAGGGGAAAGGAAGGATGAGGAGGGAGGGAGAGAGGTAGGAGTGGAGGGTAAGGGGAGGATAGGAGGAACCAAGGAAAGCAGATAGAGGAAGAGTGGCGAACGGACGGATGAGAGGGAGGAGGAACGAAGGAATAAATTAATAAATAAATAGAGAAAAAAAGAATGAAAGAAAAAGAAAGAAACAAAGCGAAGGAAGGAAGAAAGAAGGAGGAAGAGTGAACCAAGGTTGGGAGGGAAAGGGGGAGAGAAGTGGGGAGGATAGGGGAGGATAGAGTGTGGGGGGGGGAGAGAGCTAACTGGAGACAGATTGATGTGCAGAAAAGGGACTCGGGTTGCGAGATAGACTCCTCCCTCGTACGTTTTGCTCGAGTGACCTTTGCTATTCGTTGAACCAGGTCTCGAGATGGAAATGTTCTGTGACCTTTGCTGACGCATACATTATCTTGAGTATTTCCTGCTGCCGCCGATGCTGCTGCTGCTGCGCTGCTGCTTTGCTGCTGCTCTGCTCCGCTCTGCTTGGGGTGGGTTGTACATGCAGGGGAGGTTAGTGCGCGTGTTATGTGTCTTTATCGGTGTGTGTGTGTGTGTGTGTGTGTGTGTGTGTGTGTGTGTGTGTGTGTGTGTGTGTGTGTGTGTGTGTGTGTGTGTGTGTGTGTGTGTGTGTGTGTGTGTTTGCGTATGTTTCTTTTCCGTTTTGATCTATTTTTATATGTTGTATTTTAGTTCATGTCATGATGTAAAGAAAAACTATGAGGAAAGGAGAGACAGAGACCGAGTTACACAGAAACAAGAGAGGGAGAAAGAGAAAGAGAGGGAGAGGGATAAGAGAGAGAGAGATGAGAGAGAGAGAGAAGGAGATGGAGATGGTGAGACATGCAGACAGACAGGGAGAGATGTTGGAGGTCAAATAAAAAAATAAAGAGAAAAATAAAGACAAAGACGACATACAGAAACGCGAAGAACATGGATCTAGGAATCGAAACCCACAATTAAAAAAGAAGAAGAAAAAAAACAGAGAGAGAAAAAGAAATCCCAGAAGAAACAAACCATGAAAGAGGAAGATCCACAAGCATAAAGGTTACATGCATGCTTGGCGCGGCAGTAATCAAGCATGTATGTGTTCTGATCCGATGTTATCTGCACGACACAGTTAGGCAGTTCAAGGAGATGTTGTATATGTGGAGGTTTGAAAGGATGGGAAAGCAGAGGGAAGTCGTGATGGCGGGAGAACAAGGCAAGCTTTTTGTCGTGTGATTAACTGTCGTGTCTCTTGGTTGTCCGCTTGTGTGAGAGGCGCAGGTAAAGGCACATGACGTCACTTCAATAGATTTGCCGGTTTTGGAAGATGCGCGAGTTGATAGGTTCATTAACGTAAGAGGAGATTCGCATAAGTGACGTGGGGTGAATGGGAGAGAGGAGGGAGGAGGGGATGAACAGGAGGCTTGAGGGAAGAGGAGTATTGGGGAACGGGGGAACGATGAGAATAATTGGGAGGGATTGATTGTAGATAGATAGATATATTAGATAGATAGATATATTAGATAGAGAACGAGAGATTGAAAAGTAAACCCTCACGAGAGAATTGCTGACAAAAGACCACGTTGAGAAACGACAAGACAACATCACAATCGTCATCAAACAAACGTCAACCGAGGCTCATGTTTGCCGGGCGACATTTTCCAAGGAGATGCGCCCCGTGTCCAGACGCCATATAATTTACCTCCATTTGCCGTATGAATAAGGATGAGCGATCTTTTATTACTTGGGGACTTTATTACATAGCTCTTCGCGTCTTGAGGAGGTGTACTTTATTACCCAAACTTTTATTATGGGGAGGGGGACGCCTGCCTTGCGCTTTTGTTTTTATTACTCGAAATACTCTGTTCTTCGAGTATTTTTAAGTTTATTATACTCCCGTTGTGTGTGTGTGTGTGTTTACGTTTCATCATTATCTGTCTGTTGTGTTTAGCATATTTGGCGAGAAAGCGTACGTGTTTTTTTTTTTTTTTTTGGTTTTATTTTGTTGTTTTCTTCCCGTGTTTCCTCCGGGCTTTGTTTTCCTTTCAAGAAAGTCGACTTTCTTCTGGGTGTAGGGAGGAAAAGAAATCTGAACTTTCTCTCCTCATTACCAGTGCTTGGATCATCCCCATGAAGAAAAAGAAGAAGAAGAAGGAGGAGGATGAGGAGGAGGAGGAGAAGAAGAAGAAGGAAGAAGAGGAGGAGAAGAAGAAGAAGAAGAAGAAGAAGAAGAAGAAGAAGAAGAAGAAGAAGAAGAAGAAGAGGAGAAGGAGAAGGAGAAGGAGAAGGAGAGAAGAATAAGGAGAAGAAACAGAATAAAAGGAAGAAAAAAAATAAATAGCGGGGTTTCTATTATTCTATTTCTCCTCTGTAAATCAACTCGGTCTCACCCGCTACGCCTCCGCACGCTCGGGCTAAACCAGTAAACAAAATTTCCCGGGATCAGGGTGAAGTACCTGCCTTAACCGCACCCTTGTGTTTCTTGCCTGCCCTTCCCTCCCCCTCCCTTCCCTTCCCTTCCCCCCATCCTCCTCCTCCTCCCCCCTTTTCTCTCTTCTCCTCCCTTCCCCTTCCCTCCCTTCTCCTGCCCCCTCCTCCTCCTCGCCTTTCCCTCTCCTCTCCCCCCTTCTCCTGCCCCCTCTTCCTCCCCCTTTCCCTCTCCTCCCCCCTCCTCCCCCTTCCCCTCCTCCCCCCTCCCCCCCACGTCGTCGTCCAGGAACACCCCCCCCCCTCTCGGCGCCCTCCCGCACGCCCGCCTCGCCTTGCGGTCACCTTTCATTCTCTAACGGGCTTTCCCTTTCTCTCTCCCTCTCTTTTTCTCTCTTTCTCGCTTGCCTTTATGTATTAGAAAGTAATTTATCCCTCGCTTCGGTCGTGTTCTAGCGCGGAGGTTTCTCCCGGTGTGATTTTTTTTGTTTTATTATTATTTTTTTTTACTTATTTATTTGTTTTATTTTGTTTATTTATGTATTTATGGAATTGTTTCGTTCATTTGTCCGTTTGTGTTTGATTCGGTAAAGTGTAGTGAACCCTTTATAGCATTTGCCTGGATTTTATAATAACTTGTAATCTCGTTCAACCTCTACTGCTACTACTTCTACTCCTACTCCAATTCCTGCCCCACCTCCTCCTCCTCCTCTTCCTCCACCTCCCCCCTACCTCTTTTTTTCTCATCTTCCTCTTCCTCTTCCTCCTCCTCCACCTCCTCTTCCTCCTCCTTCACATCCACTTCCTCCTCCACCTCGTCATTATCATCCTCCACCACCACTACCTCCACCTCCTCCTCCTCCCCTCCTCCTCCTCCTCCCCCTTCCCCTCATGTCATCTCGACACGGTCACCCCCTATCCCCTCTCCGCTTCCCTCGCTCTCCCCTACTTTTTCTTCCCCTCAGAACCAATATATCGACTTCCCAACCTCCTCCTCCCCCCCCCCCTCCCTCCCACACAAGCGTTCCAACCATCAGTGTCCCTTCCCCTCCCCTCTTCTCTCTTCTCCTTCCCCTCTCCCACACTTCCACCTCTCCCCTCCGCCTCCTCTTCTCTCTCTCTCTCTCTCTCTCTCTCTCTCTCTCTCTCTCTCTCTCTCTCTTCTCTCTCACTGCTCGCTCTCTTTCCATTTATTTTTCGCCTGTCTCTGCTCCCTTACCCCTCCCTCCCTCCCTCCCTCCCACCGTCTCTCCCTCCCGCTTCCCCCCTTCCCTTTCCCTTCCCTTCCCCCTCCCTCGTCCTTCCCCTCCCATTACCCCCTTCCCTCCCCTCCCCACTCTATCCCCCCCTTCTCACCCCACCTGTCCTTCCTCTCCTCCTCCTCCCCTCTCCCTTCCCCTCCCCTCCCCCCTCCCCTCCCCTCGTCGCAACAAGCCTTTGCAGCTGACCACGTTATCCAGTGTCCTTCTTAACGGGGTCCGAGCTTGATCTCCCAGTTGGTTGAAGAAAAAAGTTTGAAGTTAAAGTGGTTAAGTTTAGGTGGAGTTGAGGGGGGAGGGGAGGGTGGGGGGAAGGGTGAGGAAGGTGAGGGAAAGGGGGGAGAAAGGGAGGTAGGTAAGTGAAAGGAGGGAGGAAAAGCAAGAGAGAGTAGAGAAGGTAATGAGAGAAAAAGAGCGAAAACAAAGAAAAAGGGACACAGACAGACACAGTAAAAAAGGAGAGAAAAAAAAAAAGAGAGATAAACAGGAGAAGTTGAATCACGTGCAGTTAAGTTTGTCGGCTGTTTTTGACGATCCTTAAGTTTCCTCGCTGTATGGTGGGTGTTGTTAGCGGGCAGAGCAAGCGGCCAGGGAATTATGTGGTTAAATCTCTCGGTAGATGGACGGGCCGCGCAGTCTCATTTTTTTCGCTTTTTTCTCTCTTCTCGATTTCTTTCGGTCTTTTGCTCTCACGGTCTGTCTGTCTGTCTGTGTCTGTCTGTCTGTCTGTCTGTCTGTCTCTCTGTCTGTCTCTTGTCTGTCTCTCTCTCTGTCTCTCTCTCTCTCTCTGTCTCTCTCTCTCTCTCTCTCTCTCTCTCTCTCTCTCTCTCTCTCTCTCTCTCTCTCTCTCTCTCTCATGTTTTCTTGAAAACTTTTTTTTTCCTTTCCGTAAACCGCTGTAGAGTGTGTTGAGCGCATTTCATGGCACGATTAAAGGAATTACTTCTGACTTGAAATTCCAGTAAAAGGTTTCGCTAGTGAGACATAAAAAATAAGATAATTATAGAGTTCAGGAAAAAAAACAACAACCTTAAAACAAAGCAGAAAAAGAAGTGAAAAAGGTAAAAAAAAAAAGTGAAAAACACAGGTCGACAGTTTTTGGTAGACGTTCTAATCATTTTGACTAATTGCACAACCTTTCGCTCAGTCTGTACCAGCAGAGTTGGGGGAACACTGTGACCGTATTATTCATCACGTGTTTATACTTCTGCCGCCGGTCGAGTTTGGGAAACGAATATATAAAGTCCTTGGTCGGTTCTTCTTGGATTCCAGTAGCATTATTGATCGATTTCTCTTGTTCTGTTAGCAAAAGGGAATCGTAATTTTCTGCGCGGAAGTTTTTTATGTTTTGTGCTATTGTTCGTTTATTTATAACACATACATACATATATACATATTATATATATATATATATATATATATATATATATATATATATATATTATATATATATTATATATAATGGAGGATAAAGAGGGGGATTCCCGTTTAAGAGAAGGAAATTGAAAAAAAAAAAAACTCGTGTTTAACCTTTCGCTTTACCCGCCTTGTTTTAAACTACCCCATTTTCGAACGAGAGTCCTGTCTCCCGCATTAGGCTAGAGGAGAAAAGGGTGGGGAAAAAAGAGGGGGAAAAAGAGAAAAGGGAGAGGAAGAGAGAGAGAGAGAGAAAAAAAAGAAATCTTGAAGGAAAATATATTATCCATCTAACATCGGTTCTTGGCCGACCCCGAGTTGTCTGTGTCTTTCTTGCCCGCAACGTCAACCAATGCCGCCAAGGATTCACTCTTCAATTTATGGTTCATAATTCATTTACTACAAGTCCCTCCCCGACTGGATCTTCTAATCGCTCTCGATCGCCGTGGTCGGATCCTAGGCCTCCCTCCGATGCACCGAATAGGCCTAATTAAGCAACAGCGAAGACAGGTGTAATAAAGCATACAAAAAGCGTAATAAAAGAGCACGTTGGCAATGCTAGGGGGAGTGTTGCCAACGTGTAGCAGTATTTTGCCGGCCGACGAGTGTTGCCACATGGTCGCCATTATTCCGAGCCGGGTGTCGAAGGCCGAATTTTGATATCTGTCTGAGGAGAGTGCATGTGTTGCCATTTATGGCGGGTCCCCCTTTTTTCGTTTATTTTATTCGTATGGGATCTTGTGGGCTTTATGAATTAATGGAGGGTGTGGTATGCGGTCGAGGAAGGGGTTTTGGTCGTTCAATAAAGCGAAATGGGTGTTCCTTCCGAGAATGGCATTTAATGCACTTGAAAGGCAGTTGTGTGGAATCCAATACGCTTTAACAATTGGTAAAATAAGAGTTATGACATACATGACAAGTAAACCGAGTTGATATACTTTCCTCCCCTGGATGAATTGTGTAGAAATGCTGCTTCCTATGGGTTTGGAGTGTAAAGATAGCACTAAATATCTGCAACTGTCATCTCGCCTCCATTGCAGCTCCGCCAATTGTGCGTTGCGGTGCACAATAATGTTTCCGTATGGCATTTTTTTCTTTCCTTCTTTTTTTTCCTGCCACCCAACATTAATTTGCACTCCTCCCACCTTCCTTCTAAAAAAAATAAAGATTGAATACAATGACCCTGAAGAAATACGGAAAAATACAAAGGCATAGGAAGGATTTGGGGAATGCGTCACTTTCCACGAAAGGCGAGAAGACGGGGCCACGAGAGAGAGAGAGAGAGAGAGAGAGAGAGAGAGAGAGAGAGAGAGAGAGAGAGAGAGAGAGAGAGAGAGAGAGAGAGAGAGAGAGAGAGAGAGAGATTGTTTAGCGAGCTGGGATAGGCCATGCGTATGTGAGGAGCTGAGACCGAGAGACCGAAATCCGGAAAATGACCGAAGGGTAGAAATACCGATGTAAGGAGTGAGAGTGAGGCAGGAAGGGAGGAGGCAGCCGCCCTGTATGAGTGTGTTTGTGTCTTTGTATATTTCTATGTTGGTATGTATCGGTATTTGTGTCTGTGTCTGTCTCTGCATCTGTGCCTGTGTGCATGTGTTCGTATGCGCGTGTGGTTAGCAATGATTACACCATTAATAAGCAGCACGAGTTATTTTCAGTGGCTTAGCAATGCGCGATTTCCGTTCCCTCGAAAGCTGTTGACGTGTGCGCTTGGGGGTCCGTCCGTTCGTCTGTCAGTCGGTTTGTCGGCCTGAGGAAGTCGGCCTCTCTTTTATTATGGGATGTTGACGATAGTTTGGGAAGACAGGAAATTAGAAAAGGATTGACGGTGTTGCACTAAGGGGTTTATCTAAATGAGAAGAGAAGAGAAAGAGGAGAAAAGAAGAGATGAGATAGAGACAGACAGAGAAGACAAAACAAAACAAATTGAAAAAAAAGGAAAGAGAAAAGAGCTAAGACGAAACATAAAATGACACAAGACAAGACAGCAAAGAGGAGAGCGAAAAGAGAAAGGAACAAAAACAAATGCGGGAGAGATGCGCAGTACGAGATCGAGCCATCGTCGCTTACGGTGTCCCGCTGCGTATATACATCAAGTGTTGCGTTACAGGGTTACAAGGTGGGGGCTGTGAGGGAAGTTTATGTGAGCGATGGATTGGTTTTCTGAGGGGAAGGAGGGAGGGAGGGAGAGTAAGGGAGGGAGTGAGAGAGAGAGGGAGGGAGAAAGAAAGAAAGAAAGAAAGAAAGAAAGAAAGAAAAGAGAGAAGGAAGGAGGGATAGCTGAAGTGAGGGAAGGAGGAAGAAAGGAGAGAGGTAGGGAACGAGGAAGAGGAGGAGGAGAAAGGAAGAAGATTCGATAAAGAAGAGGAAAAAGAAGAAAAGGAAAAGGAAGAAAATGGATGGCGGTGGAGGATAGAGGCCACATGTAGGGATGCTTGGAGAGGGATGTGTAAGGGCAAGGAGAGGGGAGGGGAAGGGAGAGGGGGAGCGGGAGGGCGTGGGTGTCCAGGTGGAGTGGAGCGTAACACGGAGCGCGGCCTCCACGCGTCTCCTCGTCTCTCTCGCAGCGGAAATGTTAGGTTAGAGTTCGCCTCACCCGCCAGTCAGTCCTTGGGGCGAGCGGCCAGAGAGGGGGGCTAAAAATATAGTCTTTCTCTTGTACTGCACCGAGGGAGGGAGGGAGGGAGGGGGGAACGGAGGTTGGGGTGGGAGGGGAGCCGGGGTAGGGTGAGGGAGGCGGGGAGGAAGAGGGGCGGGGGGAAGGGGAGGTAAGAAGGGAGAAGGTAACGGGGTGTTGTTGTAACGCACGGGCGTGGGTGGACGTGGACGTAGGGGCAGAGGAGAGGGTAGAGGGGAGGTGGGAAGGGGGAAGAGGACAGCAGGTAGCGCATAACGATCGTTACGTTGATGGTACTCTCTCAGCGGCTTGGAAATGTTCGTTCGCCGACCAGGATTTGCATATTCAGATCAGATGCGCGCAATCTTTTCAGCCCATGGAGGTGTCTTTGGCATGGAGTGGCTGGACGAAGTGCATGCAGAAGATGAAATCTGAATGTAGAATATATTCCCTAAAGGAATAAGACTAAAGAAACAGACCGCCGAGCATGGGCGAAGCGAGAGTACGCTGGATTATGTAGGACTTCGTTACTTGTGCATGCAAGTGTGGCATTTACCTGCAGCTGTGGTGATTATACTTGTAAATGACTCTGTCGTATTTATGACATCAGCAGGTGCACACGATGAGCTCTGTAAGTCAATAAGATTGCGCGTGAAACCACGATCGGTTTGCAGACGAGCTTGTGTGCGTGTCCGTGCAGGTATGAGGCGCGAGGAGAGGATGGACATGTTACCTTATACCTGGGCCAGTCGTGCATCCGGAATAGGATACGCCGGCTATTTGTCATTCTGTCAAGCTGTTTGCTGGGGAGAAGTTACCTTTTTTATATGTAAAGAGAGCAGTTCGAGTCAGGATATGCAATTATTTTTGCCTTACTGCTTCATTAGAGGGCGGCGAAAAAGTTTTCGAATCAGATACTCAGAAAAAAAGAGAGGGTAGTTAGTTCAACCTCTGTCGCGTCAGTTAAATTCTTAGTTATAAAATTCCCGGTTAATAATACCTGAATGGCATAATCTCCCCATCACTCTCACTCTCGGTTCATTCAGCCTTGCGTCCACAACAGGCCTATACAAAGAGATGCTCCGGAATCCTTATTCAAGAAAAAGGATCAGATCGCATTTGTAATATTAGTCAGCGAATCCCAAACAATCGCTCAGTGACGAGGCATCTTATATAACGATAAGTTAATGTTATTAACAAATCATTGGCATGGAGTTTGTATACTCTGGGAGGAATAGGTGTGTGCTGGCGTTGCTTCCGATTGTTAGATTGTTAGCTGCTCTTTAACCGCTGACCGTAAAAGTAATCTGCGTTTGTTGTTCATTAACGCCGTTCGGGGCTAAGAGGATAACGAGCAGTCAGGAAGAAAACCTTCCAGTTATTGCCACGATCAGGGCTCTGAGAAGAATAAAAAAGAATGTTTCAGTTCGAGTTTAAAAAACAAAACAAAACAAAATAGTGAAGTCTATTGCGTATTCTCTGAGAGAGAGCTGCGTACCACGAGTGTCACAGAGACTTCTGTTGAGTTCGAGATTAAGATAAAAAAAGAGAGTTTGGTAAGATATGGCAACATGCTAGCAGCTAGATCCTGTTTTTTTTCCTTGAGGTTTGAGGACTAACTTTTTCAAAGTGGGGAGTCCGTTTGTTTTGTGGGTGTTGTAGCAGGTGAGGCTGTGGTAATGAGCTTATTTAACTCGGTTCTTTTTTGCTATAAGCCGATCGTGGAAATTGTTTGGATGATTCTCCCTTTCTCTGCCTGTCTGTCTGTCTGTCTGTGTCTGGGTCTTCTCTCTCTCTCTCTCTCTCTCTCTCTCTCTCTCTCTCTCTCTCTCTCTCTCTCTCTCTCTCTCTCTCTCTCTCTCTCTCTCTCGCTCTCTCATAGCTGTGTTTAATTGGAGCATGATTGGATGTTGCATCACGTTTTTCCAAAGAAAATCAAATAGTTTTTTCTTATGTTCAAAGTTTTGGTCCGTTTTGCAAAATTAATTCGCCGTCATGAATGCTTTGGTTCCTTTCACGCCAAAAAAAAGAAAGAATTGAACGCGTGTCATGGAGAATAATAATAAAAGTTCGACTGCCAAGAAAGGTTAAACAAAGGTTAAAGCTTAGCGGAAGTAAAGAGCGAACCATATCAAGTCCTAACAAGACAAATAAAAAAAATAGAACAAAAAAAAAATCCCCTCAGCGACGCTTGAAAAAAGTCCCCCATAATCAGCGGTAGAAAGAGTAACATGATGTATAAGAAGGGGAGGAGGTTAAAAAAGAGAAAAAAAGAAAAAAAAATGGAGACGGAACGAGCTCTCCTTCGGCCGAGTTGGGAAGCGAGTGAGGAGTGGATGTCGAAGGGCCAAGTTTACGCCGGAGGATCTTACACCAACAGAAACTCTGGTGCGAGCGAGCTAGCGGCGACGGCAGCCGGCGGCGGCGGCGGCGGCGGCGGCGGCGGCGGTGGTGGCGGGCGGACACTTCACGCTGGCCCAACTGCCCTAGTGCCCTTTTTAGCGTCCCGATCACACTTAATTCCCCGCGACGCCCTTCGCCCTAGCTCCGGGGGGAGGAAGGAGGGGGCGTGGGGCGGTGTGGGGATGGGTGTGCATGAGCGTGCTTTGTATGGCAAGGCGACAAGTGTGTTTGCGAAGTATATTGTCTGAAAGTTGGCAATAGCGCTGCCTCTCCCGCCGCCATGACGGGGAAGGTGGGGAGTTGCCAAGTCGCAAGAGTTTCGTGTGTGTGTGTGTGTGTGTGTGCGTGTGTGAGTGTGTGTGTGTACGTGCGTGTGTGCGTGCGAGCGAGTATGTATGTGTGTGTGTGTGCTGGAGGGGCTAATTCGGTGTTCGGATATCGCTTGCCGAATCTTAGTTTGCGTGGGCTTCTTAATTCCGAGAACGTCCTATTAATCAGAATAGATGTAAATATGTTTTCTTTTTTTTATTTTATGAAAGGGAAGGTTGTTGTTTTTTAAATGATGTTGGGTGATTTTGAGTTTGAATCCAGGTCGTTGATCGTTGATATTTACTCTGTAATTACAAATGTATATTTATATATATATATACTTTATTCGAGTGACGTGTCGCTTAGGTATTTTAACTGTTGCAATGCAGCGAAGTTACGCTTACATTATGAACTTGTTTATCTGTGTTTATCTGCATAACCTAAGTTCTTTTTTCTCTATGGGAGTTCCCCTAGTTCCCTTTTTTACCCTGAAAACAATACGCTTCTCCCCGCAATCACTTCGCTATTCCAATTGTTCTAAAAAAAAAAAAAAAAAAAAAAACGCAAATCTCCCCAATTAACGAGTTGAAAAGGACCCTCTCCCACTGTCTTAGTCGGAAACACGAAAACTACATTCTTGAAGATGCGTTGTCACATTGTCGTTTCTGAGTGCACGATAATTTTCGCCGCGCTGAAGTGAAGGCTTTTTTTTTTTTTTTTTTTTTTTCTTGCCTCGGACCGGAGAAGCAGCAGGAGGGGGTGAGGGGGGGAGGGGGAGGGGGGCAGAAGGAGAAGGAGGGGGAGGAGGAGAAGAAGGGGAGGGGAGAAGAGTAGAGGGGGAGGGAGAGGGAGGAAGAGGGGACGAGGAGGGGAGGGGGAGAGGAAGGGGACGAGGAGGGGAGGGGGGAGGACGAGGAGGGGCCGTAGGAAGCTTCAAGGACAAGACTTCATGGAAAGACCGTGTTAGGAAGTAGGCAATATTTTCCCGCCAATTTCGGCCGGGCGCACCCACGTCGCGGAGGCTGCCAGATGAACAATAATGGCGCTTATACACTTTCTGTTCTTGCTGCTTGCATTGCTGTTGTTCTTGCTTGGTTGCTGATTTTTCTTGCCTTGGTCGCTGCTGATTGTTCTTGCTTGTTCTTTAGTGATTATTTATTCGGGTTCACTCGAAAAGGAGTATTTGTGATGCTTCTGTCGATGAGTGCCGGATGCGAATTAACCTTGTTTTCTCTATTAATTGTTTAGTCAGGTTAATGTTTGGATAGTTTTCAAGGAATACGGATCTTATTTGTTTTTATTATTTTTTTTTTCTTTCTTCCTTTTGACGTGTGTTAGGAGTTATCACTGATATTTGAGCGTGGTCGGATTAAAAGATATTCTGACAACAAATCTCTTTGGCATATACCGTAAGAGCTCCAGATATCTGTCTAGATAATACTGGATATTTGTCTTTTTTTATGAACGAATTACAAGACGAGGCATTGTTTTCCGGCATGGCATGAAACACGATTGTGCTGAAGGTGATGATTAGAATGACCTTACGCCCCGATAAACCTTATCAGATAACATCCCTCCCTCCCTTCCCCCTTCCTCCTCTCCTCCGGTCACCACCCTGGAAATGAAGTTCCCCTCCCCTTACCCCACCCCCCCCCCTTTATCTGAGGGCATTCCCATGTGGGCGAGGGAGGAAGAGTCATGTCCCGTGACAAACTACAAATGGTACGAACACCTTATCTCCAGGACGCACGCATGTGATCGTCACCTCCCGTTGCCTCCTTCATCGCTCCTGTTCTGATACGTGGACGAAAGCTATTGAAAAAAAAAATGGGGATAAATAGGGAGATTGGAATGGGGGGTGGGAGAAGTAGGAAGGGAAGAGAAAGAGTAATAGGAAGAAATGTAAAGACCGATTCATTAAGTATGGGTGTGTATATATATTACACACACACACACGCACACACACACACACACACACACACACACACACACACACACACACACACACACACACACACACACACACACACACACACACACACACACACACACACACACACACAAAGAGAGAGAGAGAGAGAGAGAGAGAGAGAGAGAGAGAGAGAGAGAGAGAGAGAGAGAGAGAGAGAGAGAGAGAGAGAGAGAGAGAGAGATGAGTGGTAAGGACTGACCAGAGGAGACCTCCACCACCCAAACTCGATCCGGTAAAGCGACGCGCGCGACTTTGAGCCTTATCGACAGCGGCGATGCCATTATCTAACCCCGGAAAGTCTAGGGTACTCGGGGCCGTCGGAGTCAAGGTGGCGTCATAGCTATATCTCTCTCTCGCTCTCGCTTGAACTGTGTTGGCCTGACTGACGCCCTGTGTGTGTGTGTGTGTGTGTGTGTGTGTGTGTGTGTGTGTGAGTGAGTGAGTGAGTGAGTGAGTGAGTGAGTGAGTGAGTGTGGTGTGTGTGGTGTGTGTGTGTGTGTGTGTGTGTGTGTGTGTGTGTGTGTGTGTGTGTGAGTGAGTGAGTGAGTGAGTGAGTGAGTGAGTGAGAGTGTGTGTGTGTGTGTGTGTGTATGTGTGTGTTTATCTTATTGGAACAGTCATAGCGATGATTTGTCTCTCGTTTCTGGGTTTATGCTGTAAAGAGGTTAGCGATAGCCACCGGATTACGTTTTTTTTAATTTTTACGTTATTATTTGGACTCGTTTTCGAAAAGAGATCAAATTTTAAGACTAAAAGGGGGTAATAACAATTGCCAATTAACATACGCATTCGTGTTCGTAGACTTTTATAACCTCTTTTTTTTGACCGTGGAAAAATCCAAACGTTCCTTAGTTATTTCTTTCATTAGACAAGTGACGTTAACTGACCTTTATGTAGAAGGTATGTTTAGAAAAAAAAGTAATGTCTTTCAGTATGTGAAAAGGGTTAAAGTGCTATTGTTCCACCGAATAAAAAGGGCCAGTTACAGTTTCCGTAACGACAATGCATTGGGCAAGACGATGGTAACGCAGAAAAAGGGCTGTTATACCAAGGCCAATAACCCCCCACGAGAGAGGGAGAGGGAGACAGGAGAGAGAGAGAGAGAGAGAGAGAGAGAGAGAGAGAGAGAGAGAGAGAGAGAGAGAGAGAGAGAGAGAGAGAGAGAGAGAGAGAGAGAATTATTTATTCTGGATATAATGAGAGCCGGAGAGAGGAGATAGGGGGGAGGTGAGAGGATGCAGGGGCATGGGGCCAGGGGGCAGGAAGGGGTATGAACGCCAGCCGGGAGGGCATCAGAGGACGGCAGTCAGGGACGAGGCTAGGGCAAGTAAGAGGGCAGAGTACACTACAACCTGTCCATGATGCCCACCCCCTGCCCCTGCCCTGCTCACCAGACTCCCCAACCTTCACCCAGTACCCCTTGCCCCTACCCAGAGGGCCCCGTACCCCTCCCCTGCCCCTTTGCCTCGCGCCAGTGGCTGGAGGCCGCGGGGGTAGAGAGGTTAGGCAGGGGAGAAAGATCAGTGGCGGGAATATATTGTTTAGAGTGAGGAATGCATATTTCGGCTTCGGGCTGAGTCGCGCGCGTTTTTTTTTTTTTTATACTGTTCACGGGTGATTGGAACACTGTTCCTTGGTTCAGTAGGTTATGCTATTACAACACTGATAGTGCGCATATCGTTGTTGTTTATTTATTTTCAGTATTGATGAGAGCCGTTAGCGAAGGCGGTCCGAGCTTAACCGCTTTCTTGGGACTCGGGAAGAAAGTTCGAGAAGTTATGTCTCCTGGAAGTTCTTTCTCATGAAGATCGTCGATAATGTATGGCAGGATAGCCTTGGCTCCCAGCGAGCATCTGTCGACTGTCCCAGGCGTCGACATTAGGGCGAATACACTTAGTTCAATGGACTGACTCGACATGCAGAAATATCCCAGCTGCATTCTCGAAGCCGTGTCCAATCAACAGCTTTCTCATTTATTAAGTGTAACTGGACGCAAAGTAAAGAGTATGTTAATAAGGGGAGTGAGAACACTCGAGAAGTTCTACTAGCGTGCGGTGGCATAAATATCAATAGAATAAAGGTTATAATTGTCGCCATTTGTCATTTCCTGGGCTCATCCAC
This sequence comes from Penaeus monodon, assembly GCF_015228065.2. Lineage (NCBI taxonomy): Eukaryota > Metazoa > Arthropoda > Malacostraca > Decapoda > Penaeidae > Penaeus > Penaeus monodon. The sequence continues at coordinate 8,392,372 of NC_051387.1, forward strand.
GCGGACTGGACGTCAAGTGGCGATATTATGCACTCGCTCTCCAAAACTTTCTTATTACTCGACGGAAAGTTTTCGAAGTTTCACAGACTCATTGGCAGGGACGTTGGGAATGCCAAATATATTCGGCAGCTCCCGATTCGGCCGGATAACGAATATGAGAAAAATGGTTTAATATCGGTTGTGGCAAGAGTAAGCTCCGCCAGCCGACATCGCGGCCCGGAGAGCTAGCGAGCAACACGAAGAAATTTTTGCGCAACGTCACCGAGTTTTACTGACTCAGAGGTGGGCACATGTTTGCTCTTTAACATGCATACAGAAAAGGGGGAGTGGGGGGAGGGAAATGGATGTTGGAAGATCCCCACATACGCCTCTTCAGCTTTTGCATAGGGGCTGAAAAGAGGGCAGTGAACCTGCCATCTTTCGAACAAAGGTTGAGAGTCGATGGCGGTCGGCATCAACCTCCCAAGTCTCTTATAACGAGGTCCTTATACTTCTACTTTTTTTCTTTCTTTCTTCGTTCCGATTCTGTCTGTATGACATGATTTCCATTCCCGCGTTGCTATGGATTCCTCATCAAGCGAGCCGACAAGGCGTCGCAAGATGGTGGTAATATTATCGATTGATGCTACACTAATGTCCCCCCACCACCACTTCCCCTCCCCCACCCCCACACCGAATAAAGAGGTTGTCCCTTACAGGTGGGTGCCATAAGGGCCAAATTCCCACGTTCCCCCCCAACGCTCTTACTCACGAACCCCGCTAGAGCGAACCCACACCGGAACCTGCTATTATACAGTTTCCACTTCGCCCCAAACCCCCTCGTCCGTTGGTAGCGATTAGGAGCGGGTTCTACGCGAACTCCGGCCGTAGGACGAATCGGGTACAGAGGCGAACGAGGGAGAAAGATCGCTGTGGTGGGAGTCTGAGAGAAACAGAGGTTACAAGGTCTGGTTTTTCTTTTTTTTCCCGTCTCTCTCTCTCTCTCTCTCTCTCTGCTCTGTGTCTCAGTCTCTCCTCTTTCTCTCTTTGGTCCCCTCCCCCTCCCTCTCATATACTCCCCCCCCCCTCTCTCTCTCTCTCTCTCTCTCTCTCTCTCTCTCTCTCTCTCTCTCTCTCTCTCTCTCTCTCTCTCTCTCTCTCTCTCTCTCTTTACCCGGGCAAAGCAAGGCGGCTGAGTGACCGGTTAGTCGATTTCTTGGCGTTAGTGTTGTCGCGAGGACACCGATTAATTCAATTCCACGCATTCCTTCCTGTTTCCCTTTATTTCTCTCCGCAGGATCCTCGAGACAACCCTCCTCAACCCCTCGAACCCACAAAAACCCAACCCAACCTCCACCCTCGAACCCCACACGCAAAAAAGGGAAAAAGCGAGAAGTAAAAATCGGCAGCGGGTGACGTACCCCACACGTGTGAGTTCGTACGTTCGCTGTTTGGTTGCTTGGTGGAGTTGGTTAGACAGACTTCGCCGTTCAGTCTTATGGTAGCATTGTGTAGGTGTTTGTGTGTGTGTGTTGTGTCGTGCTCATAACCATCCCCCCCCATTAATTTTTTTTTTACTCTTTTCTCTCTTTATCCTTCGTTCTGTGCTATCATTATCTTAATTCATTTGAGATTGTTTTTATTTATTTAATTAATTCTCTCTATTAGTGATGTTTATTTATTTCAATTAAGATGGTGTATTTGTGTGCGGTTTATGGACTCCTTACGAACCCATTGGATTTCGTGTTCTTTGACCATAGAAAGTGGATTACTGGATAACTATATTACCCTGTGTATTTCTAATAATTAGGGTGGTGGTGGTGGTGATATTTGAACGCGAGTGAATGAAATAACATTTATGATAAGACAGTAAAGGAGGTAAGGTTTATCAATGCAGTTTACCGAAAGTGCGCTGACTGGACAAGGGAAGCAGCCATTGTGTTTATTTGAAAAGTGATTAATGACTTTCTAAATTATTCGCTTTGCATTTGCTCCCGAGAAAGAGACTTCATTCATCCACACTGTTGCTGGAGGTGAACGCTGAACAGTTATCCTGTTTTGTTATTTATTGAACACATGCTTTCCATTGTGAATACTGTGCCACGCGGAGAATGAGATTGCCGGACACGAAATCATTGATAAGGATGGAAATGCGCCATAATGTGGATTAGAAAACGGGGAAAAAACAGAACCAAAGAAGTGTTTGAGACAAGGAAGCAAGTATTTGGAAGTGACCAAAGAGCATTAATTTGAATGAGTAGAAAGGTGCATTCTCGAACTAATAAATACCGTCATTTTCGTGTACATTTTGTGTTATGAATTTGAAATAAAAAGTGAATAAACATTTTGGAAACGATGAGAGAGAGGGGGTTTAAGCAAAGCCTTTCCGGTATGAACAAATGGGTTAATTGCTACTCTAAATGTTGAGAATTGAGAGAGTGAGGAAGGAAGGAAAACATACCACCTTCCTTTCTGCATTACAGTCGAATTTCTCGCATCAACCGCAGTGTTTGAATCGACTTGAAAGAAAACTCGATTGGAAAATGGAAGCGCATACAGCGGTTTGGTGTTGATGTCACGCAGAGCTAGGGAGTGGTGGTTCACAGTGTGGTAATATCAGAGAGGGAGAGAGAATGGGAGGAGGGGGTAGGGAGAGGGAAAAGGAAGGGAGGAGGGGTAAAGGGGTAAGAGGAGGAGGAGGGGGAAGGGGGAGGGGGAAGGGGGAGGGGGAGGGAGGACGAGAAGGGAGTTAGTAGGAAGGAGGGAGGGAGTGAAGGGGGGGAAGGAACAGAAGGGGGTTGGTAGGAAAGAGAGAGAGAGGGGGGTGAGGGAGGGAAGGGAAGGAGATGGGTGGGGAGGGTAGGTAATGTGGTTTAAGGCTTGGATGAGTGGCAGCTTGTAACGAAAGTAAAACCTGAGCGTTCTGGTGTCTCGTCATGCATGGCGGGGTTGCTTACGCCTATCTGACACCGGGCCGGGATGGCGACTGGTGACATTTTCCAAGGAATATTATTTATTCCCATCTTTTCCCCTCCCCCTTTTTTTAGATCTTTTATCGGACGGGTTTGATTTTTCCCTGGCTTGGGGAATGGGCCGCGTCGGTGTCGATGCTTTGTGGGAGGTCGGTTGACGGGAAAGGAGGAAAGAATAGGCAAATGTGGATAACGAGGTGCGTTGTGGCAAGAGCGGGTTGCGTATGTGTGAAAGAAGACCTTAGTGTTGCCACCGAGTCGGTAATTCTTTTATTATTGGTTAAATCGCCTTGTTAGCGTGGGTTGGGCGGTGGTTCAGCCAGGTGAACAGTAGTTAAGCCTGTTGTTCTTACTGAGCGAGTTTGCGAAGGATTTGAGTTGTATAGAGTCTGCAAAGCGAAAAGAAGTTATCGCCAAGGTTTTAAAACCGTTGTTATCATCATATCTTGTGATTGACTTATGTACCCAAAGAAATTCCTAAGCGTTTATTCGGAGGGAGGATCCAGGGCAGTTAGGCGGCGGGTTTGAATAATTTAGCGCTGCGTTTGAGAGAGAGAGAGAGAGAGAGAGAGAGAGAGAGAGAGAGAGAGAGAGAGAGAGAGAGAGAGAGAGAGAGAGAGAGAGAGAGAGAGAGAGAGGGGGGAGGGAGAGGGAGAGAGATTAGAATGAGGATAGAGGAGGGAATGTGGTGTGCTGTCAGGTGCCACCACAGTTTACGTCATTAAGCTTAAATTTAGTTGGGAGAGGGGGGTGTATCAGGTCGCCATTTCTCCCTGAGTCGTGTGTCAACTCACCCTGCCTCTCTCCCTTCCTCCCAAGTCCCCACTCACCATCTTCCCTCCCTCCCTCCACCTCCTCTCTCCCTCAACAGCAGTTGTCTTTGATCGATATGTAATAGTTGGTGGGGAATGCGGCGGCAATCTATCTCGTGCCGCTTGTCTGTGGGTTGAAGACGCGTGTGTTTACGGAGCCTTGACGGGCAAGGTCAGACAGCGGATGTCACTGATCACGTGGCCAACATCGCCGCCGCTGCTGCCGCAGCCGCTGCTTCTCCCCTTGTCCTCTGCTGCGGTCATTGGATTTGCTTGTGTGGCCTCCCTCATTTGTTTCCGTTTTTGCTTCATTTTTCTGACGTGGCAGTTATAAACTTCCGCGGAATGTCAGGATGTTTATATTATACCGAACGGGTGGGTCATTGGTTGTTGAGCAGTGTATGCACCGCCTCTTTCAATCATCGCCGTGCACGCCGGTACCCTCTGTTGCCGCTTCATGACGAAACTCGCAGAGTTGTTTCTGCTTTAAAAGCTACGGAGAGAGAGGAAGGCAGAGGGGCATGTGTTTAGCGCGGGGTCGTGTCTCGCGGGTTCATGATGGCTAGGGGTTCGCGCTGCAGAGGCAATACGTTCCTTCCCACGTGTCTTCGTGGTCGCTGAACACCGTAGTCACTCCCTGTGTGTTATGAGCAGCGGTTATGCAAAGCGGGTTGTGATAACGTGGCGTTCGCGCTGCGGGCTCTTTTCCTCTCCTACATAATGTTCTCGTCCCATTGTTGAAATAAGCCATCTGTCGTAATGTATTGTTTCCAAATAGAAACTACCTACTTGTTGCCACTTGCACACCGCCACCGCTTCTGTTGCACGCTGCCCCGGTGTCGCAACATTTGCAACGAGGAACTCTTCTTAGACTTTTTCTGTAGTTTGTTTTTACTTCCTCCGACGCGGAAGTGAGCGCGGGAAAAATTCTCGCATACGCCCGCCGACGCCTCGCACCGCCATATTGTGTTGCCATGGACGCTGCGAGTTGCCTTCGAAGCGGACGAGGATCGGCCTAAGGAGGAGGACCGCTAAAGCTAAGCGTCGTGCAGACTCGCTAGGAACGTTGCGGAGCGAAACGTGAAGTTTAAACGAGTCAGCCTCTCTCTCCCATTTTCGCAACAGGAACGGATCGAGGTGGGGAGGGGGGGGGACTCTCCCAGCTTATGTTGTCACGTGGTTGCGGTGACACAAGGGGAGGGAAAGGCAGGTAGACGAGGGGGGAGGGAGGGAGAGCGAGCGTCTAGCGGAATGCACAGTACGCCGTGAGTCAGCATTCGACGTCTGGGGTCCGGCGATGGCTAGCCTGCCTGTCAGCCGAGTCAGAAGCCCCGGATGTTGCTAGGATTCCTAAGGCGGCCGAGCCTCTCGGTGGGCGATGTGATGGGATGTTTTAGTAATGACGGTGAGGCTGCTAAACGTTGTGGTTAATAATAAAGAATAATAATTAAATGTCAAATAATCCAGACAAAAGCGAAGAAGAAGAAGAAGAGGAGAAAAGAACAGAAAAAAGACCTTCAAATCCCCCACTCGGTCCCAGCTTTCGCGGAAGGCTCGAGCGGCCACCTCAGCGGCTCGAGGCTCTCCTTACGAAGCATGAAAAGACCCCATGACGTAGGTTCTTCTTAGGCTGTTTGTTACTAGCACGAGTCAGCGCCTTCCTCGTCGTAAAGCAGGTGCAGACAACCCGAGTAAGTGTGCGGGGCGTGGAAGGAAGGGTGGGCGGGCTTGTGTGTGAGCCTGTGTATGTGTGTGTATCTGTCTCTAGAAGAGTGAGTCAGCACCAGGGGTCGTCCGAGCCATCGCTAAACCGCTGACCACGTGTTTTTTTACCCTCCTGTGCGACACTTGCTGTTGATTGTACCGTGCTTCTAGCTTACCGTGTGTACAGACTCTCGTGGTTGGCTGAGCACGTGTTAGGTTGTGTATTGTGCTGTGATTGCGGCGGTGCTATGCGCCGGACAACTCTTCCTTTTTTGTGTGTTTATGGAGTAGGTGGGTTCGTTGCCGTGGTGATGCTAAGAGGGTCTTACAATAACCGTCGTTTATTAAAAAGAACTATGCCCATCTTCTGGAAAGGAATGGATGGTGATGTAGCCCTACTATTCCAGTTATTAATAAAACACAGCGGTCATTGATTGTTGATATGAAACCCCGGTAGTGCTTCCCCTTCTCTCTCCCCATCCCCCTCCGCTTCTCCCTTCCCCCTCCCATTCCCCTTTCATCCTCACCTCTCCACACCCCTCCCCCTCTCCCCCCCCTCCCCCTCCCCACCCCTCCTAGTGCATGCAATCTCACTTTTTATGTAAAAACAAGGATACCCTTTCACGAGGAATCCCGGAGTTATCAGGAACAAAGACAGAGCGTCACAGAAAATGGACCTAAGGGGGTAAGAGAGAGAGAGAGAGAGAGAGAGAGAGAGAGAGAGAGAGAGAGAGAGAGAGAGAGAGAGAGAGAGATTGAGATTAAATAGGTAGGGTAGTCAAGATAAATAGATAGATTTGATGCAGTAGAGAGATGTACGTCACCCAGCCTAAGACAGAGGAAGAGGGATACACGAGGAAAAGAAATGGCGGGAGACAGGGAGTAAAATTCCACAGTCGTCATCCAGGCGAGTCACAAATCGGGCGAGGGCTGATGACGTAAGAGACGGGGTGGGGTGGGGGGGAGGGGAGGAGGAGGAATAGAGGGAGGGTGAGGGTGACGGGAGGAGGCGGCGTGAGGGGAAAAAGGGAGAGGGAGGGAGGGCGAGAGGGGGGGATGCTAATGCTGATGGTGGAAAAGGAGTTTACGCTCAGATCATTGCAACGTTATTATCGTTATCAACAGTGGGATGCTTCTTCTACCGTAATGGAAGGGTTGGGGAGAGCCAGAGAGGGGAAGGGATTTTTTTTCTCGAGTGTGTTTGGGACAATGACCTTGACACAGACACACGCACGCACACGCACAGTCGCGCTGTTGTTACAGGCACTTAGAGCAGTGCCGGCTAGCGATGTGCGTGCGTGTGTGCGTGTGTTTGTGTTTGGTGCGAGCTTCTCTGTCTTGTGACCTCTTTCTCCCCCCCCCCCCCCTTCTTTACTCTCTCTCTCTCTCTCTCTCTCTCTCTCTCTCTCTCTCTCTCTCTCTCTCTCTCTCTCTCTCTCTCTCTCTCTCTCTCTCTCTCTTCTCTCTTACCCCATCAATAAGATAGGGGTGAGGATCCTACGTTACCTCATCCTTTTGAGATGTAAGCTTTTGTCTCAATAAACTTGTCAGAGTAAAAAAGTCTCTCTCTCTCTCTCTCTCTCTCTCTCTCTCTCTCTCTCTCTCTCTCTCTCTCTCTCTCTCTCTCTCTCTCTCTCTCTCTCTCAGAAATTAGTTTTATGTTTACTAAAGTGACTGAACTGACATCAGCCCAAATCTGTGTCTGTGTCTGTCTGTGTCTAGATTTGTCTGTGTGCGTGCTTGCGAGTTGCCAGTGTGTCTATGTCTGTGTCTGTGTCTGTCCTCCCCTCCCTTCACTCCTTCCCCTTCTCGCATCCTCCCATCCTTCCCCTCTCCCCCTCCCCCTCTAATACCCCTGTTTCTCCCCCCCGTGTCCCTCCTCCTCTTCCCCCCTTATCCCCTCCTCCAGTCCCCCCCACCCCCTTGTCTTGAAGACGCCCGCACTTTTTCCGGGAATTATTTACTGCTGCACCAGTTGTTCGGTCCACTCCTTCGTTGTTTACTTTTCTATTTTTTCCCTTCCCCCTCCCCTTCTTTCTTCTCCTCCCCCCCATCTCCCTCCTCCCTCCTCCTCCTCCCTCCTTCTCCTCCTTCTCCTCCTCCCTCATCTCTCCATTCCCCTCCTCTGCTCTCGTCTCCCTCTCTCCCCATCTCCACTCTCCTCCTCCATCCTTCTATTCTTCCTCCATCCTTTTCTTCCTCCTCCATCCTTTTCTTCTTCCTCCATCCTTTTCTTCCTCCTCCATCCTTTTCTTCCTCCTCCATCCTTTTCTTCTTCCTCCTCCTCCTCCTCCTCCTCCTCCTCCTCCTCCTCCTCCTCCTCCTCCTCCTCTCTTCATCACTCTTCTCCTCCTCTCCTGCTGCTCCTCTTCCTCTTCCTCTTCCTCTTCCTCTTCCTCTTCCTCTTCCTCTTCCTCTTCCTCCCCCTCTCCTCCCCCTCCCCCTCCTCTCTCCCTCGTCTCCTCCTCCGCGTCTTCATGGCTCTTACATCCCGATTCCATTTTGAATGTCACATGCACTGTGTTGCGTTTTGTTCTTTCCCTTTCTGTCTGTCTGTCTGTCTGTCTGTCTGTCTGTCTGTCTGTATTCTCTATCTGTTTACACTCGGGCAACCACATACACTTAAAGACGCATGCTTTTACATACCCATGAATATACACCTTCACTTACACCTATACTTACACCTACACTTATACATGTATACAGTTGTTATACAGGTAGTACTTACACATCCAAACAGTGCCTATACAGAATTCCATACACTCACACACATTCCCACTGTCACTCACTCACTCGCCCTCCCAAACACACACAGGCACATCTATTCACTGACTTACTGCACACCGGAATGGTGAAATATCTGCTCACGACCTCGTCTGCTTTGTGCGTGTGCGTGCGCGTGCGGCAGGCTTTCCTTTGTGTTTTTTTTTTTTTTGTGGGGGGGGTCTCTCTCGCTACCTGTGTCTGTTTATCTGTACATCTGTCTGTTTTTTTTTTCGCCGTCTCACTCTCTTCTTCCCTCCTTCCATTTCTCTGTCTCTGCTTCTTTCATTCTTTCGGTGTTAGAACTGCTTTTTTTTTTCCCTTGGCATTATCTGCATTTATTTCCATGCCTTCTTGCTTCTTACTTTTCCTTCCCTTCACTCCTAACCTCCCAGTTCCTGTTTTCTTTCTCCCTCTTTCTTCCCCTCCCGTTCTCTTTTCCTTGTCTCCTTTTCTCTTGTTCGTTCCTCCCTTCCTCGGTATTTCTTCCTCTTCCCGGTTGGTTTCTTTTCTCTCTCACCTTTTCTCTCTGCTTCCTTCCTCTTCCTTCCTCTACTTTTTCTCTTCCCTGCTTTCTTCTTCTCTCTTTCCCTCTCCTCTTACTTCCTTCTCCCTTTCTTCTTCCCTTTCCCCTTTCTTCCTCTTCCTTTCTCTCCTTCCCCTCTCCTCCTCCCTCCTTCCCCTCCGTCCCTCCCCCTTACTCTCCTTCCTCCCTTCCCTCCTTCCCCTCCTTCCTCCCTTCCCTCCTTCCCCTCTCCCCCTCCTTTCCCTCTAGTTATTTGAGGAGTTTGTCTGTGCGTGGAAAGAAGTTAACGAAAGATTAATAAAGTTAGCGACTTTGTAGCATCAACTTTTACGCTAGCGACTTTTGTTAGGCTCTCTGCCCCTCCCCCCTTCCCCCTGGTCCCCCCCTGGTCCCCCCACCTCTACCCCTCCACTCGTGGGTACTCTATCCCCCCAACCCATCCTTCCGCTATTTTATACCTATGCCTTACCCTAACCTTAGTTTGGTTTTAGATTACTCCCCCCCCCTCCTCCCTCTTTACCCATTTCCCCTTTCCCCCTTCTCCATCTCCCCCCTTTCCGATTTTCTCTTCCATCTTCCCCCCTCTTCGATTTCCCCTCTTCTTTCTCCCCTCCCCCTTCCCCTTATTCTCATCCCCATTTCCCCTCTCCCTCTTCCCCTCCCCTCCCCTCTCCCTCTCTCTCTCCCTCTCTCCCTCCTCCCCCTCTCCCTCTCCTCCTCCCCCTCTCCCTCTCCCCTCTCCCTCTCCTCCTCCCCCTCTCCCTCTCCTCCTCCCCCTCTCCAACCTTCGTCTTTCAACTGAGCTGTAATAAACCTGTAAAGACAGCGTAGACTGTAACACGATACTAGTGATAACGGGTCATTAATTATAGACCATTGGTAATAAATCACTACTAATAAAGAAATAGGTAATTATTGATGGACCATTAGTAAAAGTTCTCTAACAATAGACCATTAGTACGAGACCACTAATCACAGACCATTTATAATAGATCATTAACGCAAGACAAATTACCTTGAGAATAGGCCGGGCAAGACATTGTGATGGACACCTACCTCCCTCCCCCCTTCCCTCGCCTCTGCTTGGTGCCAGGACGGCTGTACCCTGTCCCCTTCCCTTCCTCTTTCTCCTTTTCCCTCTTCCCCCCTTCATCTTCTTCATTTACCCCTTTCCCCCCCTCCTTCTCTTTTCCTTATCCCCCTTCTCTTTCCCTTCTCCTCACCCCCTCCCTTCTTTCACTTGCCCCTTTTCTTTCTCCCCTTCTCTCCCCCCCCTCCCCCTCCCCATTTTGCCATCTCCACTACCATCTCCTCCTCCTCCTTCTCCCTTCTCTTTCCTCTCTCCTTCCTCCTCCTCCTCCTTCTCTTCCTCCTCCTCCTCCCCCCTCCCCCCACTTCTCCTCTTCCTCCTCCCCCTCCCCCTCCCCCCTTCACGCCCCCCTCACTTCCTTTTCCTCCTCCTCCTCCTCCTCCTCTCCTCCTCCTCCTCCTCCTCCCCCCCCTCGTTTTCTTTTTTCCGTCTCCTGTCCGTGTTTAGATCCCTTTTAATGCCTCTTCAGCTTGGGTGCCCCTCACTCTTTTCTTTCTCCTCCTCCTCCTCCTCCTCCTCCTCCTCCTCCTCCTCCTCCTCCTCCTCCTCCTCCTCCTCCTCCTCCTCCTCCTCCCCCCCCCCCCCACAAGCCCTTAAACGTTTTATCTGGGTTGTTTGTCGCGTCATCCTTGATTCCGTGTTTAGAATCACCTTTTTAAAGTGGTCGTTTTTCGTGTTGGGTTGTTTCCTCCCGTCTATTTTCTTATGTTTTTCTGTTATTTCTTTCTCCCCCTCCTCCTCCTCCTCCTCCTCCTCCTCCTCCTCCTCCTCCTCCTCCTCCTCCTCCTCCTCCTCCCTCCCCTCCTCCCCCCTCCTCCTCCTCCTCCCTCCTCCTCCTCCTCCCCTCCTCCTCCTCCTCCTCCTCCTCCTCCTCCTCCTCCTCCTCCTCCTCCCTCTCCTCCTCTCCTCTCCTCTCCTCCCCCTCTCCTCCCCCTCTCCTCCCCCTCCCCCTATTCTTCTTCAGTGGTCAAACTACTTCGTCCCTTTGTTCCTAGTTTAGGTCGTTAGGAAGGTCGTTTTATAGGCCTATGGTTGTTTGTCAAGTTCTTTTTATTGTTGGTTTCTTCGAGATTTCTGTTCGTCCTTTTTTTCGTGCATTTTATACATATTCTGTATGTATGTTAATCTATATATTTCTCTCTCTCTCTCTCTCTCCCTCTCTCCCTCTTTCTCTCTTCCTCTCTCTCCCCCTCTCCCTCTCCCTCTCCCTCTCCCTCTCCCTCTCCCTCTCCCTCTCCCTCTCCCCCTCCCCCCCTCTCCCTCTCCCCCCGCTTTTCAGTTTCATCTTTGCATTCCTCTTTCTATTTTGTTGTCGAGTGTTTGTTTGCACACTTGCGCGCGACTTTTGATCTATCATTAACCACATCAAGGAAAAGAAAGGGCCCGTTTTTGATGGCACCCGTGACAAGGTCTGAAACTTGTTTTTTTCCCTCCTCGCTTTAAAGTCTGGTATTTTGTGTGGGTGTGCTTTGACCCAGAGTCGAAATAAGTAAGGTCTTGCCGCTTTAAACTTCTACAGAGTTCAAGTGTGTGTGTGGGGTGGGGGTAGGGGTGGGGGAGGGGGATTAAGGACGGGGGAAGAGGAGTGATCCCGCGAGACCAATCACTATAGAAAATTGTTATACTCGAAGGTGTAACTATTCCATTCGTGTATGAAGTGCCATGGGGATGAAAAGGGTGTTTTAGTACGGTCTTGGTTTAGTTTTACCAAGTCACTTTAATTACATGGCTTCATGATCACAGCCTTTTTAATGATCGCAGTGTGGTTGCTATTTCTGGCAACTGTGACTTGACGACTTATAATTATAAACTACTTTGGAATTTAGTAAGCCATGCCAGTCAAGCTTCCACAACGTTTAATCATCTCTATTTATCTTTTTTTTTTCTCTAGTAATCTAATCTGCGTCCGAGTAAAGTAAAGTTGATGTATTATTTGCAACCCCCCCCCCCAACAGCGCAGGATGGCGGGCCAACCGGGACTAGATCTGCGTCTCCCTTTCAAATACCCGATGGGCACGGGGGGAGTTGATGTGTTCCCGACCGCGGTTTAGGTGCGAATGGTGAGGTGTGCTTGGCTGGACCCATGATGAGAGATAAGAGCTGCGCAAACTGGACTGGGAGTTTGGGGACACAAGAGGGCGGAGAGTTTACCCCTTTTCTGACTCTCTGGCCTATATTTTAACGCATACGACTTGGTCAGATGCGCAACCATGCACGCACGCAACCCCCCACACCTACCCACCCGCCCGCCCGCCCCTCAGCACGCATATATGCATACAGTATTGCCCAATCTATACGACAGATCTTACACACGGGCTCAGAATGCATAGACGTTCATTCATAAACTAAAACGAGACTGATATTACTAATAGGCGTTGATAAAAGATGCATGCATAAGTGCATGCGGAAAATGGACCACGCGTGAAAGACGAGCAAAGTACGAAGTGCATACCATAGTATATAACAAATTAGACGGAAATAAAACGACAGTGATAAGACCAGTCAGTCAGTCAGTGAGTCCGTTCACCACACGCACCATCAGTCACCACGAAATGCCGGCACAGTCACCACCGCCGCCGCCGCCGCCGCCGCTCGCACGGTCACGTGTGTGGTGATAGTCGGCGCAAAGTTTTAAAGACAAAAGTTTGTTGGAATGAGTTGGGTTCTCGGGGAAAAGTTGTGGTGTGTGGCGGGAG
>NC_051387.1:8409913-8424913 GCF_015228065.2 Penaeus monodon
AGTACTGATATAAAATAGAATCTCTTTGGTAATCATAAAAGCTTTGGGAATTAGTTACTATAGTCAATTCGTGCCCGTATTTATTTACATTTTTATCGTAAATACATTTATTATTGATTTAAATTCACACATGAATGAATACGTACAACTTTTATTTTATTTTTTTTAGTCATGTTCAATATGTTTGCCAAAGTTCACTAATGAGGGGTTGTAAATTAGCACGGTTGCCAAATATTGATATGAGCTTTTCATTTCAATTCCCTAGTTAACTATTAGTATTTGCGATTAGGTGTACACTCACGCACAGCTCGGGTCCAATTGTGCTTTCACTCTTTATTTCTTATTTTTAAGATTATTTTATGTGTAAATTTGACGCAACCGTTGTGATAGAGTGTTTGGTTTTACTGATTTTATATCTCTCTCTCTCTTGAATTTTGGTATTAGAAAATAAGATGAGATTGAAATGCATTTATCTTTGTCACGTTGTGGCGTCAGCTTAGATATTCCTTTTTTATTGCTAAGTTTCTTGGTTCTTATTTGGATTCTTGTTTATCATTATTTTTTTTTCTCTTTATTCGTTCCAGGTGAAGCGGTGGTAGTTTCAAGAGTTTTCGCCACAGCGGTTTGATTGTGGTAGTACCAGATCTTGCGGTAGGTGTTGGTTCGTTTCTATGGCGTGCATGAGTATATTCCCTCACAGAACCACAAATAGATACTCTTCCAAGTGTGAGATGTATATTGGCGTATACTTTTCTCAACAGAAAATATATCGGAGAACCAGCGTGTTTCAACCTATCTTCTTCCCTTCCAGTAAGTCGTTTCCAGCCACGGGAGTGCATGGACAAGCCCCCGGGACTCGTAGGGACTGAGCGAAGCTTCCCAGTCCCCCAGACAGGGCCGGCAGCCATGCTAGCCAGCAATAAGCGCCCGCGATTAGACAACATCCGGCCACCCATACCCAATGGGCCCGGTATGCACGCCCGCCCACTGGTGGCCCTCCTTGACGGGCGTGACTGCGCCGTCGAGATGCCCATCCTCAAGGATGTGGCCACGGTAGCCTTCTGCGACGCCCAGTCGACCTCCGAAATACACGAGAAGGTATGGAAGAAAGAGGCCGATTTTCATATGATTGTGGATTTTCATCATATATTAAGTTCGTGCATATGTATACACCTTTGAATATTTGTTAAAAAAAAAGATTGATATGGGTTAGTCGCCTCACGCATCCCTACACATCCTTACGCATCCTTCATTCACCCTCACAAACTCCTCACATATGTTTCATTTATCTTCCACTCACCTCTTACTTACCGATACATCTTACGTCTCCCGCAGGTCCTAAACGAGGCAGTCGGGGCACTCATGTGGCACACCATCACACTCACCAAAGACGACCTTGAGAAGTTCAAGGCGCTCAAGGTGATCGTCCGGATCGGTAGCGGGATCGATAATGTTGATGTTAAGGTAGGTTGGAATAGATTAAAAAAGTCTGTCTGTCTGTCTGTCTGTCTCTCTGTCTCTGTCTCTCTGTCTGTCTCTCTGTCTCTGTCTCTGTCTCTCTCTCTCTCTCTCTCTCTCTCTCTTCTCTCTCTCTCTCTCCTTCTCTCTCCTCTCTCTCTTGTCTCTCTCTCTCTCTCTCTCTCTCTCTCTCTCTCTTGTCTCTCTGTCCTCTCTCTGTCTCTCTCTGTCTCTCTCTCTTCCCCGTCTCTCTCTCCCTCTCTGTCTCTCTCTCTCTCTCTCTCTCTCTCTCTGCTCTTCCGTTCTTCTCTCTCTCTCTCTCTCTGTTCTCTCTCTCTCTCTCTCTCTCTCTCTCTCTTTCTCCTGCTCTCTCTCTTCTCTCTCTCCTCTCTCTCTCGTCTCTCTGTTTTGTGTGTTGTGTTGTTTGTGTGTGTCGTGTGTGTGTGTCGTGTGTGTCTTCTCTCTCTCTCTCTCTCTCTCTCTCTCTCTCTCTCTTCTCTCCCCTCTCTCTCTCTCTCTCTGTGGTCTCTTCTCTGTGTCTCTCTGTCTCTGTGTCTGTGTTGTTGTGCTGTGTCTGTGTGTCTCTTCTTGTGTTTGTCTCTTCTCTGTCTGTGTGTCTCTCTGTCTGTCTTCTCTCTGTCTGTCTTGTCTGTCTGTCTGTCTGTCTTGTCTGTCTCTCTCTCTGTCTGTCTGCTCTCTCTGTCTGCTCTCTCTCTCTCTCTCTCTCTCTCTCTCTCTCTCCTCTCTCTCTCTCTCTCTCTCTCTCTCTCTCTCTCTCTCTCTCTCTCTCTCTCTCTCTCTCTCTCTCTTCACACACACACACACACACACACACACACACACACACACACACACACACACACACACACACACACACACACACACACACACACACACACACACACACACACACAGTTTCATTTTCTTAGTCTTACTCTCCCTCTTGAGTTCTTGTTCTCCTTTTAGTCCCCTCCCCCCTTCCCCTGCTGTTTATTTTCTAGTTCTACCCTTCCCTTTGCATCCTCTTTTTCATATTTACATATACTCCCTTCAAACTTTAGTTCTTTTAATTCTTCTATATTTCACTTTAAATATAATTTTTTTTTTTTGTAATTAAATCAGTGATTCTCAGACTTATTATCAATCATGCAAGGTTGGACAGCATGTGAATATTTAAAGAAGGAGGTAAAAAACGTTAAAAGTAAATACAGTTGTACAGTGGAATTATACACAGAGTGGCTATGTATCCTAAGAATATGTCATAACTTTTGAGAAAAGAAACAATTTGGGCAGAGGAGGAAAATCACAAAGTTCTTCCCCAAACTTTTTAAAATGCAGATGCTGGAAAGATCTGGATGGTTGAGATCTGCATTAATGTAAAATAACTTATGATGGAGACAGCCTTTTACTGCTTATTATAGCCTCTCAATTTTCATTGTAAACTTGCCCAACTTGTGTTAAAAGTTTTAATGTCTCAACTTTTGGAAGTTATAAAACTTGTTTCACAGGAAACAAAAAGTTGAAAGTTAGACTCACGGTTAACTTGAAAAATTTCTGGACTTGACGAAAGTTAGCACATTATGGAGCCGTCGATGAGATTATATCTTGGATGTACAAGTAAAGTTGCTTGTATGATATTGTGTAAGCTAGCATTAACCTTTAAAACTGAGTGCATCTTAAGACTTGATGAATGGTTATTTCTGTTTTCGTTATAAAAGGAAAAAAAAAACATGTTTAGTTGGGTGCAACGAGGCTTGTCTCCTGTCTCTTCTTATTTCTTTTTATGAACATCTCAAAGAAGTTTGGAAAGCTTTGCCAAAGTTAAAACTTTTGCTTTAGACTTGATAACTCAGTAAGTTGATTGCTGGATTCTTCCAATAGCAGAGTTTTGGGATAGTTAGAATTATTCTCTCATGATTGGTTCCACAGTTAGTTTTTTTTTTACCCCCCAACCCGGAGTTCTTTTTAAAGTTTGATGAGGTCTGGACAAAGGAGAAAAGTTTGTGATAGCATTGAGAGAACCCAAGGGTTTGCAATTAGCCCAACTCTTGGCAACTTGCCATCAGTATTGGTATTCAGAACTTTGGGTAGTGTTCATATTAAACTTTTCATGCTCGTCTTTTTTATCTAATTTAGCTCCCATTTCAGGGGTTGACCAGCTGGGAAGCCAGTCACAGAAGTAGATGTAGAAATGATTTTAATTGCATTAGGTTGAGGATTTATTGTGTTGTCGTTTTACATTATACTCCTTTGTTCTTTCTCGTTTTTTTTTCTTTAACTTTCTTTTTGTGAGTGTTATTCAGAATCTGAGATGCTGTTTATATACATATATATATATATATATATATATATATATATATATATATATATATATATATATATATATATATATATATATATATATATATATATATATACATTAAAAGCAGTAAACCATTATTCAGATAGAGTGGGGTATCTTATTGTAACAATTAAAAGGAGTTTATTTCTTGAACATGTAGTTTCAATCCAAAATAAAGGAAGTTCATTATGTCTGAACAACTCAAGATATTGATTATTAGAATGAAGAAAAGGGCAGTCTGTCCAGGACATGTTTGTCTTTATAGTTATTAGGTTTTGTATACAACTAATGTTGGCATATAGACATGGGCAGTTATTGTAGGATGGTTGTAAATGTGTGGTTGATAGTCCAAGTGACATTCAGTTAACAACAACATGCAGTCTATACTGTAGGGGAAGAGATGCAAGTTGTTGCCAGACTATAATCAAATTAATAGAATCTTAAGCACAAGTGTTCTTTGGTTTTTCAAAATCCACCAGATGTCTTGGAAAATACTCTGAAGATACTCATTACTCTTTTGCACTTTTTAACAGGCTGCAGGAGAGCTGGGCATCGCAGTGTGCAACGTACCAGGTTACGGAGTAGAGGAGGTTGCCGACACCACCATGTGCCTCATTCTAAACCTATATCGTCGCACATACTGGTTGGCCAACATGGTCCGCGAGGGGAAGAAATTTACGGGTCCCGAGCAGGTGTGGGAGGTGTGATAATAGATTAACCACAGTGTTTATGCGCCATACACAGAAATTCTTCTGCCCTGAGTATTTTCCCATGTATCATTGGAAAATATTGTGTATGTTGAACACTTGTTTATGGCCCATAATCACTGTTCATTCCACAAAAAGAAAAAAAAAAGAAAAGTGTTAGGTGATGAGGTAGCTACTTAATTTCTAATTTCTTTAAGGGTGATTGTCAGTTGTAACTTTTTAACAGTGCAGAATTTAGGATAGGTTAGGAAAAGAATTAGACTGTAAGAGATCTTGGCCATAATAAAAAAAAGAAAGAAAGAAAAAAAAAAGAACCTAAATCCGTACGGCCAAAATGTAACATTTAAGGGTAACATATTTAATTTGACCATCATAGAGCATGGTATTTCAATTTCTTGTATTTCAACCAGGTTCGAGAGGCAGCCCAAGGATGTGCTCGGATACGTGAAGACACACTGGGAATAGTTGGTCTTGGTAAGTTGGCCTTTTTACCAGGAAAAGTTATAATATATACCTTTAAGATATGTACATATATTTGATGTTTTTGTGGGTAGCATTTCCTACATTCACCACTCTCAATAAATGGACTGTTCAACAACACAGGTCGCATTGGGTCTGCTGTGGCGCTAAGAGCAAAAGCTTTTGGTTTCAACGTCACATTTTACGATCCCTACCTCTCAGACGGGATCGAAAAGAGTCTGGGCTTAGCACGAGTATACACACTACAGGTTTGTGTCAGGATTTACATGTTTTGTTATGACCTTTCACGCTCAGTACATGAGTAAAGGTTTAGTAAGAATGTTAAATGTTTATTTGTAAAGGATATGTGATATGCTATAAATGAAATAAAAAGAAAATTAAAGCATTAGTGCTAACTAAATCTAGCTATAGTACTTATTGCATTATTTTTTTAAGGTTAACAGTCATGGTTCTTTCTTAGGTGTTTGTAGTTAGAGCTAAGATTATTATCTATATCATCTCTTTGATAGTCAGACATGCAAGCGATGACTTGGCTTTTTCTAATTTCTCAAGATTTTTCCCACTGCAGTAATGTATATTTTAGTTTACTTGAAAAGTTTATACTTTAATAACCCTGTTTTACATTTCAGGATCTGTTGTACCGAAGTGACTGTGTCTCTTTACACTGCTCCCTCAATGAGCATAATAACCACCTCATAAATGACTTCACAATTAAGCAGGTAAGCTAGTGTGTATTTTCAAAATTCTCATATGCATTTCTATTTCCAGATGTCTTACAGTTTTCATACAAGACTGTGAGTTTTGTAACAGCCTTTGTAGAGCAGGATGTGTTTGTGTATATACAGGAAAGGGAAATAGTTTGAGGGTATAGTGATGACAAAGACCCAGACAGAGTTGAGTCAGGAAACCCTCTTGGAAACCCTGTAATCATCAGGAAACCAACTAATAGTGAATTGTTTCAAAGTGGATGAGTTTGGGAATATGTTCTAAAGTTTGTTAATCATTCCTGAGGGTTACTGTTCCTACCTAGAATTAAATTTTCAAATACAGAGTGATTGAGGGAGCTTAGCATGAAAGTTTAGTAATCTTTCTTTAGGTTGTACTGTATGTTTTGTATATGTAGGAAGTACTATTTGTCTAAAGGAAAAGCAAGATTAATATTTTTCTTAAGTTTGTGGAAGTTTGATTAGGTATAAAAACTGCACACTACCATAATTTAAAGAATCTAGACATTTTAGAGAGGTTAGCAGTCAAATGTGCAAGGAGAACAGTCTTCTGTTGTATATTTATGCCATAAAAAGATAATTTATGTAATTGAATTTTCTGATTCTGCTCTTTACTCTCCGTGAAATAGTGTCACTAGTGTCACTGTCTCATCATCAAATATAAGATGCTATGAATGGTGTTCATGTGTTGGTACTTTCAGATGTAAAGTCCTTTGGTAAAACCATTTTTGTGTGTAGAGTATATCTTCAGAGGATTTGTTTCCTCCTGAATTTTCTTTCAGTATTAAAATTTAGCAAGTCAGCAAATTGTAGTTTCATCTAACTTCATTCTTTCTTTTTCTATTCATAATCTTCAGCACTTTACTGGAAAGGAAACCAGCTCATAATGGGAAAATCAGTATCATTATGTAAAAAGAGTAAATGATGCAAGATAGAAAATGACATCAAAAAATGAATGTGAAGATCAAAAGAGATCTCAGGTTCAAGAAAAAAGTCACAAGCTTTGTATAATACTGAAGTATTGTTGCAAGAGAGCTTACAATTTTTTGGAGTGTGATATTTTTCTGTCACGGGAGAAAGCAGTTAAAAAAAATATTCTTACGCTTGTTAAAAGGAATTATTTATTTATTTATTTATTAATAATCTAATGCTACTACAAGAATAGGAACTGTAGCTTCCTAGGAAGTACAGTGAAAGTGTGTATTATATTGTGTGTAGAACAGGGTTTCCTTTTCTTTTTTGTTTAAAGTCAGAGAAATAATGACATTAGGCATTATTTCATAAATAGACTATTGTTAAGTTTCCTTCAGTCCAAGCTTTTTGATATAAAATTGTGATATGCTCATCAGTGGTTAATGGTTTATTTATACTAAGAAATGATGGCAGAAACAATCCCTCCGTTTTTAGAACAAGAGAGCAGTCATTATGGTAATTTCTGCGTCAAGTTATTGTAGTATGATTTGAAGAGTTGAATATTAGATGAAGTAGCTTAACACCAGAATTGCTTTGATGTGGGCGTATTAGTTTCTATTGTTATTTATGAAAGAATTTTGCAAAGTATAGGAAGGAAGTTTCAAATCATTCATTCAAAAGTTTTGCCTGCTTTCCTTAATCTTTTTAATTTTCCTTGTTATTTTACTATTATCCCTTTTTTATTTCTAGCACCATTTCTATAGTCCCATGCACATTTTTTGCCTTCCCTTTTCTTATAAATTCACAGTAAATTGAACCTTCAAAGTACTAGGTATCATCATAATTAATTCTCATTGATTTTCATAGTTAATTCATAGTCAGTTAATCCCAAGATCTTTCTCCCTTCTACACCCAGATGCGGCCGGGGGCTTTCCTGGTAAACACTGCTCGAGGGGCATTGGTGGATGAGAATGCCTTGGCCGCGGCCTTAAAGGAAGGCAGAATCAGAGCCGCCGCACTTGACGTTCACGAGAATGAGCCATACAACCCATTCCAGGGTATGCTTGCTGGGTCTTTTTATTTGTCTGTTTGTTTTTGGGTTGTCTGATTGCCCATGGGTATTCACTGTCAGGGTAAGGTTAAGGTTAGGGTTTGCTAATTCATTATTGTTAGTAGTAGTGTTAGTGTTAGTAGTTTTATGATTATTTTTATTCATTACTATTGTTATTATGATTATTTGACATTATTGCTGTAAAATACTGTTATTTATTGTTAGTATTGTTATTTTTTATCATCATCATCATCATCATCATAAAAATGATGATAATGGTAATAATGATAATGATTTTGATGATAATGATGATGATGATGATGATGATGATAATAATGATGATGATGATGATGATGATAATAATGATGATGATGATGATGATAATGATAATGATACAATTTCTACTGCTACTACTGATAATCAATAATAATAATAATAATAGTAATAATAATAATAATAATAATAATAATAATAATAATAATAATAATAATAATAATAATAATAATAATAATAATAATGACTCATAATAGTATTACTCAGTGCCGCTGGAAAAATGCTGTGCTTTTTTTTTTTTTTTTTTTTGTAAACGTCACGAAACATAGATGGCTCTGCTCATACTTAGCCACAAAAGGAGTCAATTAGTAGACTTTCTTGTGACTTTATCTGATTTCACCTTTCCTTGAATTAGTGGGAGATTTTTTTTTTACTAATGCTATGAATATTGATGCTGTTATTTTTATTATAGACATTATAATTACTATAATGTTATAGACATTAGTAAAATCAATATAAGATAACGTAAAATATTTTAAAAAATAAAGGAAAAGGGTAAACAAGCTCATTGGTGACTTAGTACAAGAGTAGGCATCTATGTGTAAAAACAATAAAGTAAAGCGGGCATGACATGTACATACAAACCACGACCAGCAGATTTGGGTTAATAATGATAAATGATGATAATTGGTGATGATGATTATTGTTCTCATCATTTCTGATTGTTTTGTTGTTATTACTACTTCTATTATTACTACTATTGTTATTATCACTAGGATTACTACCATTTTATTATTACAACTACTGCTATTATGAATATTTATTATCATTGTTAATGTTATTGTTATTGTTGTTTATTGTTATTATTTTGCTTATTATTGTTATTTGTGAAAATATGTTTGGATGTTAAACAGAAAGTTTAGAAGTTTTATCTATTGGAACTGTAAAGAAGTGTTTATGTCCTAGTTTTGATTCACACCAGATATAATTTTTTAGCAATAAATGTATAATCAGAAATGTCAACTTCTCTTATGTATTGCAGGACCTCTCAAAGATGCACCAAACCTGATTTGCACTCCGCATGCAGCATATTACTCTGATGCATCCAGTAATGAGTTGCGAGAGATGGCTGCCAATGAGATTCGCCGTGCAATAATAGGCCGCATCCCAGAAACATTACGGAACTGTGTCAACAAGGAATATTTCGTGACCAACTATAGTGAAGGAGGCGTCAATGGCACCGTCCCATACTATGTCCCAGTTCACTCCACCACACATGACTCTGTGCCCCCACACTCAAGTGGACCCCCGCCCACAAGCCACGAGGTGCAGGCATCCCTCCACCCCCACACTTGCCCCCCACTGTACCCGCAAGTGGAAGAACCTCGCCCCAGACTGGACCCCCTGGTCCGCCCGGTCCTCGAGAATCCACCTCCCCATAACACAAACTTCCTTCACCAATTCAACTATCAACCCTCCGCTGTAAGTAGGATCGGCAATTTTCCTTCTATTGTGTATTTATTGGATTTATGACATTTGAAAACTCTCTAATCAAATGATTATATTGTGGAGACACATTTTGGTATAAATTAGCATCATTAAAACACCTCCCTCTTCTCTCTCTTTTTTTTTCTTTTTTTCTTTTTTTTTTTTTTTACTTATTATTATTATTTTTTAATATCCTTCAGGTGACCACAAGTCAAGAGTCATTCCACCATGAAAGCTGAGTCGAAGTAATTACAGGTGGCTGCTACTAAACACTGGGTTATTTACTCAGAAATCGTGCAAAGTCTATGTACAAATTTGCCTATTGTTCCTTGATGTTAGAAGGACCAAGTCCCCCCTCACCTCAAAAAAGTGCAATGGACGCTGGGGAAAGAGGTGAAAGTGAGAGGGTGCGAAGCATTGTGTGTATGTGTTGATCTGAAGTGAAGATGCTTGTGGAGGTTATTGCCTGAATTACGGCACTGCATTTTTGGTTATTGTATTTTTATGTTAACTATTTTTTACTCTTTGCAGTTAGTGTAAGGAGGGGCTGTATTACATTACTACAGGCCACCCCTAGGTAAAAGAAAGGCAGATATTGTAACTCAGGTTCTTATCCTCTGTCATGTATGCAAAAAAGTATTCAGTCCTAAGATGGAGAGATCCTAGGTCATAGAATTTCCTTTTGGGAACATTTTTAACATTCTGTGACCCTACTTACCAAAAAAAAAAAAAAGAAAAAAAAGAAAAAAAAAAACAACTAAAATTTGAGATATCAGGTAGGAAGTACACTCAAACTTGCAGTATTATATTACTTACATTATTTTCAAAGACAGAAAAATTTTAATTTTGATTATTTTTTTATTTTCTTTTGTCTCTTTACAGAGGTCATGTTTTATACCTGTAGGGTTTCCTCCTCACACAAAACAGGTTTTCCTTGCATGATAAGTCAGACTTGTCAAACTATGTAAATCAAATTGTTTACAGCTGTAACTCTTTGGTCCTATATTATTTTTTTCTTCTTACTTCAGAAAGTAAAGGGTAAGTTTAAATGCAAATGTAAATTTATTTTGAAGTGTGGTTATGGTTTCCCTACTAAGATTTTGATTGTCTATTTGAATGCTTAATAGGCCAAAACTTATTCAAATTGTGCTGCTTTATTACTCAAAAATTCCAGGAGCACATACATTCATACACCAATATCAGGAAACTCAAAGCTCATTGGAAGAGCAAGTCCAAACAACACGTCTCCAATGCCTAATTCCAAAAGTAGAAAGAGAAAAAAAAAAATTATTTGTTTCAGCTTGGCAAGTCATCCATCTTGTTTACAGTTGTGAAATATGAAAAAAAGTAGTCTTGCTATGTAAGACAATAGTGTTCACCAAGAACTGAATGGCATGGGATTCTCAAAGTGAAAATAGATGTGAAGCAGTATTGCACCAGTGGTAAGGGAGGAATAAGCTAATTTGGTATCATTGTGCATTATAAGAAACTTAGCATCCAACATCATTGTTTGTGTTACAGCTGTTGCAACTATCAAAAAAGTAAATAAATAAAAGGAGAGAAGAAATTCTTTTTGCCATCTACAGACGGAGGTCTCACATTTTGAACCATAGTTTTGAAAGCATTTGAGTAACAGACATCCTCAAATTTAACAATCTGGCATAAGTCTGCGGGAAAGCCTTATAATCAAATACAAGACTTTGTACATAGTTACTGTAAAATATTCATAAGTGAAGATAAAATCCACAGGTAACACGGGGATGTATCCATCTTCATCAAATACTCAAATACCTGTTTTCAATAGTTAACCAGAATACCAGAACCAAGTGCAGTAAAACGAGTGCTTCAGATGTGACTGCTTGAGAGTTGCACATTTTTAGGAATTCTTAGTGCCACTCCAAGGCAGTGTTGTTTGACTCTGGTACAAGGGAGACCAGTTTATATCATGAGGAAGAAAGATAAACAAACAAAAAAAAAAACAAAAAACAAAAAAAAAAGATGATTGTTATGATTCATAGAAGTCATGTTCCTAAATGAACTGCACTTAATTATTGTGCAGTTGTAAAGTTTTTTGTAAAACCCGTAGCCAAGTGCATCGTAGTTATCAATAAAAGACACAATGGTTGTCGTCTTATTAATTAAAATCCTGTTTGTATGAATTCATACAAGTACAGCACAATACTTTCAGCTCTTACATTTTTTTTTTTTTTTTTTCTTAATTTATTCATTTCTTTAGTGACAGGTAATTCTTGTACCAGAGGTATAGAAAAAGCAAACATGGTGTTTATCTATTATAGTTCTTTCAGTACTGGAAATAAATCGTTAACTATCAGCAACTCTGCAAAAGTCAGGTGTCCCCCAATGTTAAAAATGCAACAAGATTCTAACCAGCTAAAAGCATGTTTCACAGGCCAAATTTTAGGAGCAATGCTGATAGGACTTACATGACTGACCTAAATGAAAATAAAATATGCTTTTCATCGGTGTCCTTGTAATAGCAAGTGAAAAAGCAGGACTTTGAAGTAAAAAAGATAAAAAAGATAAAAAAAATAAATAAAAAAAAGAATTTATCTGACATTTAAAAGGGGATCCATTATTATGTTTCTTAATCTCTCTGAAATTCCTGCTCTTTTGCTGATTTCTTACATGCCATCTGCGGCTTACTGCAACTCAGCTGTTCTGAAACAAATTTTCTAGTTAAGATGTAGGAAGGAAGTTGAAGATATGATCTTCCACCTTATTTGAGAATAAATTTTTTGAAATAAAACTTTCTTTTTATTACATTTGAGGTGAATGAAACAATATAATCTAAACTTGTCCTCTCTTTAATGCAGAATATAGATTGGAAACAATAAATTTGCCGTTTCTTCTACATGGGGAAAAACAGCAATCTTTTCTAAACTAAAATAATTAACAATTTGGACACTGGCTGCTTGTAAATATATATACAAAATAAGAAAAAGTTATCTGACTGGAAGATGCCATAAAACAACCCTGTAATATGTCATCTTCAGTCCTATTATGTTAACATAAAGAGGTGGATTTATCTCAAGGATTAACATGTGAACATTGACAGTACTTATACATGATGAAACTAACTCACACTCCAGTCAAATAATAACCTGCTCAGCTTCACTTGAACCTGTTCAACAGGAATAATTCATACAATCCATAAAATAAAGGTGAATTATTAAAATTATACTCTTACCAAATGTAAATGCAACACTTGCAGAAATGTTCCGAACCTCAACACAACTACTTAAAAAGAAGGAAAAAAAAAATATATATGATAATCCTTTTAGCAGCTTAACATGACAGAAGATTTACTTGATGTCTGGCTCCTACTAATTATTGTGCACCATAGGAAATAACAAACATATTTAGTCAATCTCGTAGACATTGGTTTTCATGAGCGTCTCCATGGAATGTACCACTGGTGCTCCATCAGAAGTGCTGACAACTCCCAAAACCTGAAAAAGATCAAATATGACTATTACTACAGTACATATGATGAGTAGGTATGCTGAAATCTTTAGGAAGTAGACCAAGTGAAAGTGAAAAGGAAAAGGAAGGAAGGATATAAAAAGAGTAAGGAGGTTCAAGGTAAAAAAGCTAATGGAGAGAAGAGGGAGAGAACAGTTATGCTTGAATACATTTTGCATATATTTAAAAATATATATTACTTGAGGTCTATCATAATAATGTCACAATTTTTAGAAAATCTTAATTTTAATGTACAAGCCAATTCTAATGTAATGTATTTTGGACCATATGTGGACAGCAAGGCCTGGATCCAATGGGTTAAACTTACTTGATTGAGAGGAAAAGACAAGGAAGGGGTATTCTAATTAATACTTAAACAAGCAACAAAAACAAAGTGATTCAATGGTAAACTACCTGCTGAAAATAAACATACAAAACTCCTATTGTACACTTTACAGTAATATTCAACACTTTCCACTTTCCCTGCCACTTTCTACTTCACCAGATCTTTTCCCATTATAAAGCAGTTTTTAGTCTTTAATCCAACATATTGGTGGTTGACTTATTCTACTTTTGTGGGCTACAATGCATTATGTTCAAGAATTATAAATTACTTTTAATATCTACAATAACTTATAATATTCATCCTATAAAAGAAAATATTTATTTTCAACATTACTGGATGGTATGTGTTACATATAAATTTTACTTTAGTTGCCATGTGCTTGGATCCTGAAAACCATTAACTCCTTAGATCTGGGTGATGTGACCATCACGTCATGAAAAAATCTGGCTCAAGCACCAGGTGACATGAACAAGCTGTTAAGGGAAATTCTGGCTATAGGCCAGGTTACGTAAACCTGTTGTTGCAAGTGTTTCAGTTGAAGGCTGATGTATGAGTGTAGAATGTAAGTTCTGTGCACAGGCGCTATGAAGGATGACATTTCCATGCTGAGCATCATATTCCTGTTGCCATGACCTACGACACAGGTTGTTTTGCAGAAAATTGAATATTATGAAAGAAAAAAAGAAAGAAAGAAAGAAAAAAGAAAAAAGAAAAAAAAAAAAATATATATATATAGTTTTATTTTTCTTGGATTGAGTTGTAGAATACCTAGAGAGATGATATGGAGTCTATGCAAAGAAAACAGTCTATTAACATCTGGATAATGCAGATCAAATGGCAACTATGGAAATATTGGAAAATGGCCAAAAAGCTAGTCACTTATGTGTAGAATGCGTAAATAACTGCAAATAGGAGGCATAGAGTCTTGTTTGCGTGCATCTGGCCTACAAACCGTAGGCCAGATGCACGCAGTAATTACTGTGACAACCAGATCCAATCTTGGAAAGCTTTAACCTCTACAATCTGGATGATGTAACCATATGATAAAAAAATTTGGCTTGTGGTTGATGTGAACATGGCATTATTGGAAAATCTGGCTCTGGGCTTGGTGACGCAAACTTGCCATCATCAGTATTTCAGTGTTTCGGCTGAAAGCCAGGTGACAGGAAAGACACAAAGCTCTGGGAGTGATTAGACTAATTTAGTGTTTAGAAAGGAACTTTTGCATTAATTCTCATCAATAAATGAGTATGAAAGGTAATGTCTGGGAGCCATGACTGAAAGAGTGCCAGTTCTAGGGAGGATGCCATTTCCATGCTTAGCATCCTACTCTTGGCCACCGTGACCAGCAGTGCAGGTTCGATTACAGAAAATTGATGATGATGATAAAAAAAAAACTTTTTTTTTTTCCCCCTGCACCTAGTTATAAACTACCTAACTACCTAGGGAGATGATATGGAGTCTAAGCAAGGAAAAGTCTATTGCCATCTGGATAAAGCAAATAAACTAACAAATTGTGAACAATGGAAAATGGCAAAAAAAGCTAAAATTTTATGCATAAAAAGAGAAAATCATATTGCAAAGGGGAGGCATAGTCTTGTCACCACATGACTCTTCATGTGCATCCGGCCTACAAGCTGTGCGCCTGTAGAGGAGCCACTCATGAAGCCTAATGCCCATATTTTGGTCCATGTGACTGCCATGAAGCAACCGATCCAAGGGCTTATCCTGTATCT
>NC_051387.1:8429913-8437413 GCF_015228065.2 Penaeus monodon
TTTTGGATTTAATTATAACTGGATGGAACAGAGGCTGAACAACTAATCAATGTAATAAATTATATATGCTTACCTTCATCTTGGTTCGAGCCTCCCTTTCTTGGGTCTCCCTGACAGCTCTATAGACTTTCTCTTCATGCGAGTCCATTTCAACGAAAGTACGGATTTGGGCGAGGTTCACAGACTCCCTGTAACCAAGGGCCACAATCTCATCGAAGGCAAAAATGAGATGGAACGCATTCTCCAAGATCTCGCTTTCTTCCATGTTACGGCAGTACTCTGGGATCTGTTGGGATGGAAAAGAAGATAATCTATGACTATATGAATTCTTGGTGTAAAATACACACTTAAAATGATGAGGATTATAGATCTTTACAATTATGCAACACCTAAAAAAAATATTTAATTTAGACACTCATTAACCTCTTTGATCTGGGTGACATGACCATCAACATTATGAAAAAATCTGGCTTGAAGGGCAGGTGATGTGAACATACGGTCACAAGAAAATCTGGCTGCAGGCTGGGTGACGCGAACCCTTCATTGTGAGCATTTCGGCTGAAGGCCAAGGTGATGGGAAAGACTCATCACTCGTACAAAAACCTCTTAGGACGTTGATTGGACTCATTTGACCATTTGCATTATTCCCATCAATGTACAAGTGAGGAATGTAATGTCTGTGAGCCATGACCAGAAGAGTGCCAGCTCCATGGAGGACACCATTTCCGTGCTCAGCATTATATTCCCAGTGCCGTGACTGGTGACCCAGATTGTATTACAGAAAATTCTGTTATGAAAAAATAAAAACAATTAAAGAAATCAGGTGTTACATATTTCTATTTTTTCTGCACTGAGTTGTAGACTACCTAAAGAGAGGATATGAAGTCTATGCAAAGAAAACAGTCTATTACCATCTGGATAATGCTAATCATATGGCAAATATGGACACTGGAAAACTTCAAAAAAGCTAATAATGCTTATGCGGAAAAAGAGGAAATAACTTTGCAATTAGGAGGCATAGAGTCTTGTCGCTGTACACGTGTTCATGTATGCCCAGCTCACAAGCCGTGATTGCTGTAACGCAACCAGATCTAAGGGGTTAACTACAAAGGCCCAGAGATACTGACTCCGATGGTACATCAGAATAAAGAATTACCTTATGATCATAATCTGTTTTCTAACTGAATATAAGAAAGGAAAAGGGATGGAGAGAAGAGAAAGCTGAGGGGAAAGGGGAAGGGGGAATGAAACAATCTAGCAGAAGTGACAAGAACGATGAGCAACATTGAATAATACAAAAATTGAGTTGAAAATGAAAAAGAGATGGAAGAGAAAAAGAAAGGAGATAAGGGAAGATCATTATCATTATATAAACGTTCATCTTTCTTTCCATCAATCAAAGGGTGAAGTCCTCTTGTGCACTATGTAAGAGACAAAGAGAAGTTGATCTTAATCTACTCAAAATAGTCATTAAATAAAACCATTATTTGCAGAAGAGAGAGAGAAAAAAAAAGGTACTCACCACCCGAGAGAACAGCCTGAGTGTTTCTAGATCTTCCAAGATGTTTGATGCCCGTGTGGTGATGAGCAGCATGTACAGGCGGTCTAGGGGCTGATACACATAACGCACTGACTCTGTCTCAACAAAGGTGTGCTGCCGGCCTCCCGTCATCAACTTTGGGAAGGCAGCCAGAAGCCCCTCAATGCGCGACTTTGTCATCTCAACAAACTGCCGAGACACCAAAGCCTTCCCGCTCTTGGTGCAAACTGCTGCAGCCAGCAACACCTGCAAGGGCATTCAAAAATTAAAAACTCCATGAATGCAGTGATACATAAAGTATTTTGACTGGGAAAAAATAATAGAGGTAAAATAATCAATAAATCTAATTAAAAATCTAGAATCTAAAATCTAGAGTCATGATAAATCTCACTTTTTTGGCTTTGATCTAAAGAGATTTAAAACCTAAAATATACCTGTTACAAGATTTATCAAGAGTAAATCTACAGTAAATCTAGGGTCGTAGAAATATGAGAGAGAGAGAGAGAAAAAAGTGTTAACACATATGGAGCATATCTAACATTTTCATAAATTTAAAACACACAGACACACACACACCCACACAAAAAAAAATTCCAGATATGCTAGATATGATAAATAAATTCTGAACCTGAGGCAGATTGATTGCAGAATGAATATAACTATAAAGAAAAACACTTGCTGCCACTCCATGTTATGAAATGCGACTGGCATAGTAACCACTCACTTTATCTACACAGTGGCCATTTGTAAAATTACGAAAACCTTAGTCTAAGAAACACATTTAGTTAGAAACTGCTGTGGAAAACTGCTTTTACTACACTCATACAGAATGTTCAAAACTGCAACACCTCCCCTTCTGGTCTTTGAATCCTTCTTCCCCTTAAATGTCATACTGCCATGTTGCATAAGCTAAAAGATAATACGTAGATTGGAGATTTCCAGATGGTTTGGAAACACACACAGCACACACTTGAAATGTGTGATCTTTCAAACCAAGTGTCGCATCTCCAATTCAGCTA
The DNA here is from genome assembly GCF_015228065.2 of Penaeus monodon. NCBI lineage: Eukaryota > Metazoa > Arthropoda > Malacostraca > Decapoda > Penaeidae > Penaeus > Penaeus monodon. The sequence continues at coordinate 8,432,473 of NC_051387.1, forward strand.
TATAAATACCAGTATATCAATAATATCATTTGAAAATATATACATACAAACCAGTGTCTGCTAGAAATTCACAACTTTCAAGTTTTCTTTCCATAAATCAGAGGTTCCATTTTGACCAAAGTTTCAAATATACTAAAATGCTAACATGTGACAGATACTCAACCTTCTTTATTTAATATTAATACTGATTTTTTGTGTTTTTTAATTTCAGATACCCGTATGCTGGTACTGTGTACATTTCACTACCAGCATGGTCACTCAATGAAGAAGGCTTGTAAATAAAACCTATACAATTAGTAAAAACCCTGAACAATTTAGTATTACATTTCCTTTCACCCATTATTACTCAATATATTTATTCAAAGAGGTATAAAGACCAATAAACTATAGAGAAAGAATGGTTTGTCTGTAGCAGTTTTTTATGCTTAACAATAAGAATTGTATATGAAAATAGTTTCTGCATATACTGTGAAATCAAAACTGAAACAGTTGCTAGAGTGTACATAGCAGAACAAACACAGTGCACACATCTTCTCTTAACCCATTTCTGACGGGTAGTATTCATAGAGGCCCAGGACTCGCTGCCGGGGGCTTATATCGTCGCCCGATCATGCCAAATACCAACATCCCATGCCATTTCTTCGTAATACTACGAAGATAGGTTGTATTTTCAGTTTTCAGTTTTCATTATTTTCTAAAGTCTCTACTTGCCATACTTCCTGATAAATCGAGACTGAAGGATACTTTTGTTGTTATATAGACTCCAATGTTGATCATTATTCGGTCTATAGTCCGAATAAAATAAGCAGTGTGTGGCATCATGGAGTTGATTTTTTTTTTTTTTTTTTTTTTTTTTTTTCATGGTAAAAATGAGAAAGTGTTAAAACCGACTTATCACACTTTCAGTGGCAGAAAAATAACCTTTTGCCATGATTGTAAAAAAAAAAAAAAAAATCATGGCATGTTCATAGATACACCATGGCATGTCTGTACATGCCCCCGGCATATGATCCCGCCATGCCATGGCATGTGTGTACATGCCACCCGTCGGCAATGGGTTAAATAATTTGGTCATTGATTTTTTTTTTACAGCCTTGTCAAAACTATAGACAGACAAATGTGTAACTAGTGTGTTTTGAAATTGACAAAACAGGCAAATACCTTCTTTTTATGAAAAATCTATATTATCAACTACCTTCCCCATTAAAAATAACCCACAAAGGGCAATATAGCTGGATAGATCCATACATGGTCATAAGAACTAAAACTGTCATGAAGAAAACAAGCAAACACAAAAGCAGAAACTTGTGGTAGAATGTTCTTTAGTTTATTTAAAGGGGATAAAATGCTGATACACATTTTTCAAGTATCTAAAATATGATTTTTTACCTCTTATGTAAAAAACTTATCTGGTTATACCTACTTACTAACAATCACTACAAGTACAATATTCAACCAGAAAGACCTACAAGTTATGGGATGTGTAGCCTCGGAGATTTCACTGGCTAAATGAAAACTTGGGGGTTAGTTAGCTATTCAAATGAGCTAAGCTATTTAAAGTAATTCCTATTTTAAACTCTTTCTAGATCGAATTATAAAAACTGGTTTGATATGTAGAAAAGACATGGCAGAAACATCTAAACCAAGGGTTCCCAACCTGGGGGTCATGGAACACTATGGAAACTATGACTGAATTAAACTGGATTTTCTCTCCCCTATAGGAGAGAAAATCCTATATATGATTATCTCTTACATATATCATCACCCTACATCAACAGAAAACTGCCACTTAAGACTACAGGGCTATTTTCCCTCATTTTTTTTTCTTCACTCTCAATGTTAGGTAGATAATATGAGCCCAGCCTTTTTGTTTACTTAGAAATGAACAGAAGTATAAAACTGGAATTATCTAAATATATGGCATGAACATCCAAAATCCCTACCAGTCCCCCATTTCCATGGTCCCCCAAGACTCACTGAACTAATCAGGTGATTGGTTCACACCTCTGTGAATGAATGTAATAGGTATACTTTACCAAATGATATAATAATAAAAATGATAATGATAACAATGTGGCATGAACAACACCTTAAAGCAGCTTCTACTCCTCCAATAATATTACATACTGTACTTTTATGGCATAGTTTACTTATCTTTTTTCATACACAAGTCGTACATGCCCCCACCCCCTCTAACTTAGTGGATAGGCCTATATTTTGCATCTGCCACCTGATCAGAATATGTTATCATGGTGGCAATAGGGGCATCAGGAGTGGGGATCTGCTCTTTCCCAATAGTATACTTTCTGGTATAACTTTTGTTCATTATCGCTTTTCTCTTTCATTTTCTCTGTCACCTCCCTTCCTCTCTCTCCCTCTCTCCCTTTCCCTCCCCTTCTCTCTCCCTTTCCCTTCCCTTTTCTCTCCCTCCCTCTCTTCCTCTCCTTCTCTCTTCTTCTCCTCTCATTCTCTCCCTCCCTCTCTTCTTCTCATTCTCTCTTACTCTCCCCCTCCCTCTTTGTACTGTACTAGCCTCCAGGCTAGTACAGTGGTAACGTGTCGGCCTCTCATCCGAGGGGTCGGCGGTTCGCGCCCCGCCCAGGCGCGAGAAGTTGCAACTGTCGCCTGGAGGTTACTGCTGTGGCTGGGCACCACAGCGGGCAAGGACTCGGTTCCGCCGAGTCAGCAGCAGCTGACACACGTGAGCAAAATCAAGCAGACAATATGTCATACCAAGAATATCCATTGTATCAAATGGAATCCAAACCAAACTTTTTTTTTAAACTTTTTAAAACTTTCCTTCTCCTTCTTTTCCTCTCCTTCTCTCTTTCTTTCCCTCCCTCTCTTTCTCTCTCTTTTTTTTCCTGATCTCTCTTCCTCTCTCTTTCTTTCCTTATCTCTCTTCCTCTCTCTTTCCTTCCCTCCCTCTCTTCTTATCTCTTTCTCTTCCTCCCTCCCTCCCTCAATGCTTCCTCTCTTTTTTTTCCCCCTTTCTTCCTCTTCGTCTCTCTTTCTCTCCTTCTCTTCCTCTCTCTTTCTCTCCCTCTTTATCATGTGCCAAATCTCTTAAAAGGATTTATTCATTTATTCATTCACAAAACACTGGGTTGAATCTGCCATGATCAAACCTTGGCTCTAGATTTTCCTTTATTACATATTTTGTCATGTAAATTACAGTTTTTGGCTCACTTTTTAAACTGCTTGTTATGAGCAATTTCACCCATATTTGTACAGTCCATATCTCCAGTTTAGGGTGGGGAAATTGTTGACTGGTATTTGGCTTACGGATCTCTGTATGCTCCCCCCGCCCCCCCTAAAATCCCCACTTCCCAATATATTCTCCAAAATTGTAGGGGGTGTATGAAAAAATAAAGGAAAACAGAAAAATTTCCTCTAGAATTACCACTGTGGCACCAACAGGCTCAGCCCAGGGTTACTGCTTGAAAATAACAAGATTACAGGCCTTCTGTTACTAGTTCCTTGGGGATTTTATTAGAACAAAGGTAAAATAATAATATCCCATTTTGAAAACTAATGAGTTCATAAATAAGACCGACTAAAAGAACACAAGAAACCGAAAACTTCAAAATCCCATACCCTTTTCTTCTATAATGTAGTTGCTATTATATAAAATATGAAGTGGATACTGGCTGACCTTTGCCTCAATCTCAATACCAAAAGCTCACAGCCCTAACTGATAGTTACTTTCATCCCCCACCCCTAAAAAATATGCATTTTCCCCATTGTTTTTAGGGGGCATTACAAGTCTTACAAAAAACTTGTGCCCTATAGCAAAATGTAAAGAGCACATAGGTAAAAGTTTACCTCATGGTCTATACTAACTTGAACAAATAAATCCCTTTTGTACATGGACAACTGCTACAAAGATCACTATGTGGGTTAATCTTAATGGTATTAATGTACTAAGCTAGGGCAAGCTGAAGATGATATTCTTATAGAGAACAAAAAAGGTGAAGTCATCGGTAGAAGATATATTCTGCAGACACAAACAGTAATGCCATAAATAAAGGAAAAAGATAGCAGAAAGTGCAGCTCAGAGCCTAAGTCCACCTGGTGCTCCCGAGTTTCAGCATCTATCCTGCCGTGCACACTGAGGTGTAGACAATGATTGCCAGGGGGTCTTTGGGGATAGCGTCCCCATCAACCCTCCCTTAGGGCAGTGCCTAAAAGGGCATGGTAACTTAAATTGTTAAAAAAATTGTGACAAGTAGTTAGGATTACCACTAAATGAACCAAAAATCTTTAACCTGTGAGCTTCACCCCATGATTCCTTTCCAATCACTGTATTTCCCTTGCCTGTGGCAAAGCTCCCTCTGAGCTTTGCCACGGGCAAACTGGTGTGGACCTTTTGTATACTTACCACATACAAAATCAACACAGATCAACAATTTCTTAAGATGCTTTTCGTCTGTAATATTTTGTAAAAAAATGTAATTTACCTAACCCATTAGATCCAGGTGATATGACCATGTCAAGAAAAAATTTGACATGGGGCCGGATGAACAAAATATGATGCAACACAAAAATCTGGTTGAGGGTCAGGGTGACGGGAATGAGCCGTCATGAGATATTTGGTTGATGGCACGCAACATGATTTGCCACTTGTGGACAAAGCTCTTGGAAGAAAATGGGCATTTAGGAAGGGGCTCTTGTACTATTTTTACTGGTAATTTTGTGTGGAATGTACCATCCATGAGCCATGGCTGAAAGAGCACCAGTTTAACCCAACAGTGCCAGGTATCATAAACTCTGGTGATTTATGGCAATATGCAAACTCTGGGTGCGGGAGTCTGCTACACGAAGCAGAACTTTGGGCTCTAGTGCGTTGCCGCACATATAGCTGTAACCCGCAGACCACATGGTTTGTTATGATGGCTGCACATATGACCCGTCTGAAAGGGGTTAAAGGAGGATGGTATT
>NC_051387.1:8442413-8449913 GCF_015228065.2 Penaeus monodon
GCTCCATACCATATTTGGTGTTAAAGCAATCTGAGAACCCCTTTAGTTAACGAAGTTCTAAAGAAAGAAAAAAGAAAGAAAGAAAGAAGGAAAGATAAGAGTGGAGGCAACTCTGAATGACAATAGGCTCATACTCTCAAAATCGTGACTACAAGTAAGGTACAGGTATATATCCCATTGAAAAATATTCCTTTGTAAGACCCTACGTTGGCTATTTATTCCACCATGGAAAATAACCATATAACCTCCCCCCCCCCCCCACACACACACACAAGAGCCCACTCTGTATACTTAAGAAGTACACCTTTATATTTATCAATGAACATCTTGAAATTGCAATAATGTAAATGAATGCTACAGGTCCTGAAAGTCTGGGAAGAGATCAGGATGCGCTTATTGTGTATAAAACAATATTTTGTAGCACCACTATAGGGCTCATGACTAGAATATGGAGACTGAAGGTATAGACAGATGACACACCTGTGCTATATCCTAAATTCAGGTAATAATAATGATAATGACGACGACGATTATGATGATGATGATGATGTGATGATGATGATGATGATGATGGTGGTGCTCCTGCAATTGCTGCTGCTGCTGATGATAATAATAAGAATAACAAACGAAATGCTAATAAGAATAGCAGTAATGCAAATTTCAACGGAAGTAACAGATAAAGATATATATAAGTACTATTAACAGCTATTATGGATATCTTCAGTAGCTTCACCATTATAAATACAGTGTCTTGTCATGACAGCAGTGACATATTAATAATAATAATTTCGACGATGATGACTAATGATCATTACAAAAATAATGATTAGTAATAATGTTGAATGACGAAATATGAATTATAATGAAAATGATAATAGTAACAATAACGTTTATAAAAGATAATATGTAATAATGATCAGTAATAAGCCATCATGACTGGAATAAAAATAAAACAATTGATATTAAAAAAATATTTTTTTTGTCGAATTTGTTTACACAAGCCTTCAGTCATGAAATATAAGAGTAGAATCATTATGTGCATTATATATATATATATATATATATAAAAAATGAATACAACTTCGAACAAATGAGAATACATTGTGATGTGTAGAGATTAAGTAAGCATAGGTTTGTAAAATAATTTCAAGTGTTTCCTCATTTTTATCAGTGTATTTATTGTAGTTAACATCGTTTAACTATAATAGTTATTTTCTATAAGCCATTTTTAAATAAAACTTATCTTCTGTCCAACCTTATTATATAACATCTTAATAATTTATTTGCTTTACTGCACTTTCATACATTTTCTTGCCTTCTCTTTCAACTGATTATGTATACGAACAGGTATCAACGGAAATATATCGGGTGTGCATATACTATACTTCCTGATACTGGTGTATAATGATGAAACGGCAGCAATGGTCAAAAACAGATAACAAAGGTAATAACATCACCCTACATAAAAAAAGAGTAACGGCAAAGGTATTAATGATGGTACAGCCTTGATAATGATTATGGTTGTAATATTAATTTATTCCTTTAAGGAACTAGTATTACAGAGGGCATGTAGATAGAATATAGTGTCAGTTAAGTAACAAGCACTAGCAGTTTACAAACACACACACACACACACACAAAGAAATTTCAGGTTTTCCTCTCTTTTTTCCGTATTATTTCTATCATTTTCATCATGCTTCTCCCTCATTCTCTCATCTGTTCCCCAGCCTCTCTCTGCTTCTTTAATTTCTCCGTTCTCGTGTACATCTTTGCATTTATAGTTTTCGTATCTGCCTTCAGATTATATCCTATTTCTATCCGTAAGATGTGATTTAGCAGGGTAACTTCATGTCAGTTATCAATGCTAATGTACTTTGTTGAACAGACAAACGATTACTCCCTTTCTATCTCCCTCTCAATCTTACTCTCTCTCTCTCTCTTTAAATTGCAGTATCTACTCGTATTGATATTTATAAATGTGTAAATGTGTGCATCAGCGTACGACAACCCCTTAATTATCGCCTGAGTCTGGAATGAACCTCCTCATGTTGGACATGAGGTCCACATGGGTGAGAGGGCCACCATTTACTGGCTCTTCATCGTTGGCATGTGCAGCGTGGCTCAACCTGCGGAGGGAAATGTGATCTAGAAAAGAGTAATGTAAACTCTTGAAGTGATAATAACAATTTCAAAATATTTCAACCTTGCATTTCTGAAGGCAACATATAAATTTAAAACTGTGTTCATCAGTATCTTTCCCCTACATTCCTCTCATGCGATAGAAAGGCCGAGTTTTCATGATCAATGTATTATTATTATTATTATTTTATTTATTTACTTATCTATTTATCTATTATTTTGCAACGTTTCTCTCACAGCAAGAAACCCAATACAACTCACTGGGGTTTCCCAATGGGCAGGACGAGGCGCGTGGACGAGGCCGATGAAGACCTCCCTTCGGATCCATCGTCGTGTGGTACATCGTCTCCGAACCCTGACCCTGGACCCAGCTCCTCCGCAAGCAGGAACTGCCTCAACTGCAGGACTTCGTGGACACGTTGTTCTACCACGGAGAGGTAGACGGACACAGACGCGCTGGTGATTTCTCCTCCACCTTAGGATGTGACACGCATGTAACTCAGGTGACTGCTTGCTGGGTTGATTTTTAGGTTAGTATTATGTGGGTGGTAGTTTATATCTGAGGTAATACTGTTCTTGAGAATTATGTGATTTTGGGGAGCAACTGAATGGTCATGCGGTGGCAATTTCGAAGTGACCGTAATGCCCTTTCATCTAGGAGGTAAGGATTTTCTAAGTAACCGTAATGTTGATGATTAAGTTGTTGGGCACACTAGTAATAGTGAATGTTTTCGTAATTACAAATACATCCTTCATGTTAGTGATTACGTTGGAGTATTTTTTTGAAAGTAATTTAATGTGTTAATCAGGCAGTAGTTATCAGTTGTAATTATTAAAGTGGTGGTTTTGTGGTAATGAATATGGTGATCATTATCTGGATGGGGTTCATAACCTGGGGTCCACAGATGAGTTTCAATGTGTCAGTAAGGATCAGATATAAAAACATTTATATTAGTGCGTTATATATATATATATATATATATATATATATATATATATATATATATATATATATATATGTGTGTGTGTGTGTGTGTGTGTGTGTGTGTGTGTGTGTGTGTGTGTGTTGTGTGTGTGTGTGTGTGTGTGTGTGTGTGTGTGTGTGTGTGTGTGTGTGTGTGTGTGTGTGTGTGTTTCTAAAGTTTAATAATACTGTGTATATCTCATATATGTACGAAACAAATAAATTTATATAAATAAAGTACATTATACACGAAGCAAATAAATGTATATAAATAAAGTACATTATACACACTGAACGCAAAGTTGTCTTTTTGTAAATATTTCTAATAAAGGGGATCCATAGTTTTCATCAGCGTCTTACAGGGTCCGTGAATCTAAAAAAGTTAAGAACCATTAATTTAGGTAATGAATGTTTAGCAGCAATAACTATTAACCGACAGTGACACTAATGATATCGTGTTCATTATAGCTATTATCCCGTACTAAACATTTACGTGTACAGTAATGTTACTAGTGTAAATGTTTGATTATATGATGTAACTGCAAAGGCAATCTTAATCTTAAAACCATGTACCATGGTTCAATATTATGTAAATGCAATGGTAATACTAATGATAGCTGATACAGTTATCACAGTGACATAATTACTGATTCCTTTTCAATTGTACAATAACTGCCTAATAATGATGATATTCATTAGGTTACTTCACACTTGTTAAACTCTACACACTAATCAATAACCTACTGTTAACAATGGTCCATTACTGAATATATAGTATTAATAACCAATGAGTTGTAATATCTCAGAAATATATATAACAAATAATATTAATAAATACCCAATGATAAGGATGTATTCATGATTAAGAATATACTCTCTAATTATTAACTATATACCTTTAATAATCATCTATCTACACCCTACTTATTCACAGACTACCTCTAACAACCAAACACCTACCTCTTTCCCACCACTCATCCACAAGTAACCATTAACCATCTACCTCTACCATCAACTCTTTCCACACTCACCCACGATGGCCACCACCGGCTGCGGGTCGCACTGCATTAGGTCGAAGAGCTCTTGTGTCGCCGTCTTCATCTCAGTTAGCGTCTCTTCCGCTCGCCTGAGGTCCGCCTCCAGGAGCTCCACGGCTTCGTCGGCGCTCTCCACGTCCGCCTGGGAAAAGGAGTGTTGTTAAGATTTGTATTAGGATGAATAGCGTGATGTAAAGGTTTATTGGAAGGTTGTTATTACAAGAAAACGGACAAAGGGATGTTTGTGACAGAAAATGATTTCATGGGGGTGATGGGGAAATAAAGAATGATATTTACAGTGTGGTATTTGCTGTATCACTAAAGGCGTTTAGAGGTACTTTCGTCACGTAACATAATCGCATCAACTACGAAGGGAAATATATTTAGCCTGTGGTAAATGCGTATCATATACAAATATTACTTTGTAGTTCCTTCCATTTTGGATTGATTATCACATACGAAAGACTCAAGATTAGCAAAATACTCGCAACACAGAGCAGCTGAATAAACATGAAACACATGCACTACACAGCTGAAATAAGGGCATGCCAGCAAAATAAATAGACTCGCTAGAAACTACGCGTAAATACGTTTGTGACTACATAGGAACACGGCCATATTATAACCATTCTTTTAGCCTATTTAAGTGTCTAAAAGTGTGCTACGAAGGATCAGTTAGTACAATTTGGCCGATTCACATTCTGTAAAAACTATAAAGGAACCTCTTATACATAAATACAGTTAAGCCACAAAGGGTCAATCAGTGAGACTCAGAATCACAAACACCAACAGCTATAAATCGGCACGAGAGATACAACATAGAGAAACAAGGAATATGACTTATATAAAAAAAAACTATTCTGTCTCACCAGGAGCTGCGAGATGGTTCGTTGCGTTTCGCGTTCGTGTTCGGCGCTCTTGTTTCGTGTGTCTTCGATCTGCTCGCGAAGACGTCGGACTTCTGTGGTCAAGCTTGTTACCTGTTGGGAGATAGAAACATTTAGATATGCATCAGCATTTTTATTATCTTAGGTGTTTTCGTCCCTTTTCCAATATCTTTTATGCTTGATATTGTTATTAATATTATTTGTTTTGTTCGTTCTTCATCACACATTTCCCTCTCATCCCCTTCTCTCTTTACATATTTATATCTATATCGATCTATCTATATATATATATCTCTCTTTACATATTTATATCTATATCGATCTATCTATATATATATTATATTTATATTTATATCTATATTTATTATATTTATCACATATTTAACTTTATATTCATATTTACATATATACATACACGTACACATTCTTCCTTTTACCTCGTTATTCAGGTCAGAAATGTACGTAAAGAGGGTGTAGTTATCGTTCTCAGCTTGCAAGTAGTTCGTGACCAGTGAGTCCACCGAGTCTTCGCCGCTCATCTCCCTCAGGTGAGACACGGAGGCTCTGTAGGTTATTAGAGTCTGCTCTGGTCCCCTGGGCTCTACGCCTTCTCCTGGAAAAAAGAAGGATATTTGATGTGTATGTTCTGTATATGAATTCCAAAACACGTGCAGTTTGTGTGCTGTTTATATAAGAACGTGTAAACGCACATATGTTCACTAAAACACCCACCCATACCGAATAATAGTAGACAAGCAAATAGAGGAAAAGGTACACTCACCGTCCGCTTTTCGCCTCGATGTCTCCTCTTCTTCTCCTGCAGAGATCGTGGCCACAAAAGCCCTCAAGTGCTGTTGGTGGTCGAGAGCTCGCTGTAGTTTCTTCAGTTCGTGGGTATATTGTTGGGCATCCCGTTCGGCGCGTTCCCTAAGGGCGCGCATCTTCGTCTGGGCTTCGTCTCTACGGGTGAAATCGAGAGAAGTGGTAGATGAGATTGATTTTTTTTTACTGTATAACAAAGGGGCAGGAGTGAGAAGCTGATAATCTCTAGGAAAACAAGAGTCTAAGTTGTTGACTATCATAACTTGAATAGTGTTCGATTACATACTAGATGCCTTTCAAGACTAATTGCATTCCTGGGAAAACACTTATCATCTCAATAAATCTTTAGCCTTTCATAAAGATTTACATTTGTCTTGCTGTAAGAAAGCTGTTTCTCTTACTCTTTAAATAAATTAAATTCGATAAGTGATTTAGTAATCTTTAAAAAAAATCTTAACAAGATACAAATAAAAATCATATCGATGTATGTAATTTGCATTAGACTGTTATCCCCTTGACTCAAACAGCTCCCACCCGTACTGAATAATTATTTAGGAATCAGTTACTGATCTTTTTTTTCCACAGAAATAGAAAATAAAACCCACTTCAGAATAGATCTACGAACTCTGTTACATTCAGCCCTGCAAAGTATATCGAAGACGCCCGGACGAAGAACATACCTCTCGGAGTATGCTTTGGTGACCTGGTCCATTACGTCGCTCTTTCTCTTGACTGTTCCTTGCAGCTGCTTTTCCAGACGCTGAGCCTGCAATGTCGATGTTAGCCTAGGTCAGCTAGGGTTTCTTAGGGTTCTCATTAAGAGCGGTCCGCATGTGATGCAGAGGTGAGGATAAGTACAGTTGTTTTATGTGGTTGAGTGCGTGTATTAGAAGTAGATGGAAAGTAACGAACGTTAAGTGTAATTTGAGAAATGTGAATAAAGGGATGTGTTTTGAAAGGATAGGTGTGCGAAACTCTTAAGAACCCCATCGCTGTCTCAGAAGACTAAATCCTAAAGGGACTCTCTCTCTCTCTCTCTCTCTCTCTCTCTCTCTCTCTCTCTCTCTCTCTCTCTCTCTCTCTCTCTCTCTCTCTCTCTCTCTCTCTCTCCTTCCCTCCCTTTTTCTTCATTCCTCCACACTTCCCTCCCTGCTTGCTTTCCCTCCTTCCTCTCTTCTCACCTGAAGCATAAATTTGTCACGTTCTTTCAAAAGGTTTTCGAGATTTGTCCTCAAGACGCGGTTGTCAGCGAGCACTGCGTTCAGACGAACAGTTGCCTGAAAGATGAGCAGGGAAATTAATATCATATATGTAGCTAGTGGCGATCTTTTTGATAATGCTAATGAGAATGATGGCGGTGATAAAGGTGCAGAGAAGAGGATAATAATGATAGCAGGAACAACAGTAACTATTATGGTAATGGTAGTAAGAAGAGTGATTATGATGATGACATTTTTATACTATTACTTAGCAATAATGATAAAAAAACGGTAAGAGTGATAACGACAATAACAACAGTAGTCATAACAATAACAATCGATAAAGATATTGACACCATTTTGAAAGAATACCAACGCTAAATCATACGACTAAAAAAAAAAAAAAAACAACGTCAGCAAAACCATTCAAACTTCCATCACTGTTTTTCAAC
>NC_051387.1:8457413-8459913 GCF_015228065.2 Penaeus monodon
AGCAACATCGTCGGCAAAGTCAAGGTCTGAAACCTTGATATTGCCTAGTGTTGCTCCACACTGACTTTGGCTAGTAGCTCTGCCCATTATCCAGTCCATACAGGTGTTGAAAAGTGTTGGTGCAAGGACACAGCCTTGCCTCACCCCTGAATTAACAAGGAAGAAGTTCGACAGACCCCCACCACACTTTACAGCACTTTCAGTACCAGTATAAAGGCTTGCTACTAGGGCAATAATCTGTGTCGGAATTCCCCCTGAGTCTCAGGATCTCCCATAGCAATTCCCGATGCACCAAGTCAAACGCCTTCTTGAGGTCGATGTAGATTGCAAGCAACCCACCACCAAACTCACGATGGCGTTCCAAAATTACTCGAAGCGCTAGTATACGGTCTATCGTGGACTTGCCAGGAGTAAATCCAGACTGCTCCGGTCTCTGATGCCTCAGTAGGTGGTTGCGGATCCGTTTCAGAAGAATGTGAGCGAGAACCTTGCCTGGTATGCTGAGCAGTGTAATGCCACGGTAGTTGCTACAATCCCAACGATCCCCTTTCCCCTTCCAGAGAGGGATGACCACGCCCCTCAGCAGGTCGGGGGAATGGTACCAGACTGCCAGATGGTAGTCAGGACTGTATGCAGGCCCCGAGCCATAGGTTCACCCCCAGCCTTAGCAGGTCAGCAGGGATATCACATATGCCTGCAGCTTTCCCACTCTTCAGCTTGGAAATTGCCATATTAACCTCTGTTAGGGTAGGAGGTTCCTCGCTGATGGGTGGGTCCGGCACAGGCACTGAGACATCGCTTGCATCCAAGCTAACTGTTGGAGGGTCTGCCTGGTAATGACAATGATGATGATGAATATGATCATGAATATGACATGCATAAACATAAACATAAACATAAACATAATAATAATAATAATAATATATAAGAGGAGACACCATAATGTCGCAAAAATGATTCATTGGAAACTTTGTGAAAAGTTTATGCTTGAAAGGTCTGATCAATGGTACGAACACAGCCCAGAAACAGTCTCGGAAATACCACTCATAAGCTTCTTTGAGACATGAATATTCAATGTGATCACACCATCGAAGCAAGAAGGCCTGATATTGTCATTATTGATAAGTTTGAGAAATCTGCAATAATTATTGACGTTGCCATCTCTGGAGACAAGAGAATTAATGAAAAAGAGAAAGGAAAAATTAAAAAATATCAGGACAACAAACGGGAAATTCAAAGGCTTTGGAGTCTTCGAAAAGTTTCTGTGAAACCTGTTATTGTAGGAGCCCTTGGAAGTGTAACACAAAATTTTAAGAAATTTATGGAACAAATCGGAATGGAGCTAAAGATCCACTTTGCACAAAAAAAAAAAAAAAAAGGAACAGCCAGGATATTGAGAAGAGTTTTAGAGTACTGAGTAGGAACAGAACGAGGAACCTTTGATTATTGGTAATAATCAGCTTCCTCGCTTTACACGTCGGTTTACAATCTACCAGTGATTTGAACAGCAAATTTACATAATAATGATGACAATAATAATAATAATAATAATAATAATAATAATAATAATGATAATAACAACGATGATAGTAGTAATAATAATAATAATAATAATAATGATAACTAATAACAACGACAACAACAACAATAATAATGAATATGGATATGATGATGATAATGATGATGATGATAATGATAATTGATAATGATAATGATAATTGTAATTGTAATAATAATAATAATAATAATAATAATAATAATAATAATAATAATCATTATTATTATTATTGCTACCCCAGTGGGTCTTTGTCTCTGTGCGAAACATGTGTTAACATGAAAAGGATGACCTGGGCATGTGTTAACATGAAGGGACCTGGGCAAACATCACGCAACTGGCTGTGAGCGGAGGGGCGGAGGAACAAGCCAAGAGGGAGGGAGTTGGGTGCTGCTCCTGTGAAGACCTGCTGTGTGCCCTTGTGACCTGATAAACTTTGTGTTGCCCTGTTATAAGCTGTATCGTGCAGTGTGACATGCTGGTTTCCCCCTGTATTGTGCCTATAGAAAAGTGTACGGGTAAATAACTTGTGTAAATAAAGGAAATACTGTCATTTTGTGATTATTTCGTGCCCTGCCTTGCCACGTGGGGTTTCCCCCTTGTGGTGTTCTGGGACGCTGTGGTGCTCGGTGCCTCTTGGAGCTGTTCAGTGTTCACGACCCTGTAGATAGCACGCTGTCTGCCTAGCCTGCCTTGTGTTAGTGGCAGAGAGACAAGGCGGTCGGCGTAACATTATTATTATTATTGTCATTATTATCATTACTATTTTTTATTATTATTATTATTTTATTATTATTATTATCATTATTATAATAATAACAACAACAACAACTGTAATAATAATTATAATGATAGTAATAATAATAGTAATAATAATAATAATAATAATAAAACAATAAAACAACAACAACAACAATAATAATAATAACAATAACAATAATGATA
>NC_051387.1:8464913-8469913 GCF_015228065.2 Penaeus monodon
ATTATAGATCATTCTGGGTGATAAACTTATTTTGTGAGTTTTACTTTTGTAACGAACTTTTTGTGATGTATGTAAAAGTAAGTCATGTTATAGAACCTGAATTGATGAAGAACTTTGAAAGTGATAATTACTCCTACAAACGTAGAATTAAAGTTCAGGAGTAATAATCTATTTCATTTATTTATCTATATTTTTTTGTAAACTCTGCTGATAATAAAAAAAAAAAATCTGTCAACCAAAAATGAAATTATGAAACTTAATTCGGAAGACCGTTAGAAACAGTCTGAAAATACGTTAGAACTATTCTGACCGTTGATCAATGTTTTCAATTTTACCACTCGAAAAAAGAAAGAAAAAAAAAAAACTAACCTTTCCTGGTCCCTTTTAGGCTCGTTCCAAGGCTGGACTTCAGCTGACATGAGCAAAAGGTACAGCGTGCATGTGACCGCATAGATGATGGCTGTGATAATGAACACTAATCTCCAGGCGGCCAGTGACCATTGCTGGAATGATGGGGGAGATAGATGGGTAAACAGATAGATGGATGAAGGACGGAGCTTGTAACTTGAGTATATTATTCGATAGATAATGGATCCCTTGGTGGGTAAGGAAGAGAGAAAAATGGAAAAAATAGAGAGATGGATAAGGGACAGAACAAGACGATTAACAATTGTGTATATAATCACAAGTAGATAGATAATGAAACTCATGCTGGACGAGGAAACAGGAGAGATATTTGGATAGCCTGATGGGCATAAGATGGCAACGGACACTTAGTAATTAGAGTTATATATCATATGGAAACTCTAATTATGAGATAGATAATTAAATGTAGAAGGTTAATGGGTAAGGAAGAGAGAATAATGGATTGAAAGATGGAAAGGGGAATAGAGGTGAACAGGTAGACAGACATATAGACCTATATAATAATGATAATAGTAACTGATAACAGTCATAAAAATAATGATAATGATAATCAAACTCGCAAATACAAAAATGCCACAAGATTAAGGTAAGAATAAGAGGCAAAAACCTCAGTCGGGTCTCACATTGCCGCTGGTGATGGCCCCCACAGTCGCAGGAGCAAGGAATCCCGTGGCCGAGCCAAAGGTGTTGGTGATTCCCAGCAGCGTACCCGCCAGGTTGGGGGCGATGTCCTGTTCTGCGAGAGTGTTTCCGCTGTAGGAAGCGCCATTGAATCCTACAGCCATGCACAACATTGCCATTGCAATCGCAGAGTTGCAGTTAACGAAGCACATTGCAATCAGAGCGACGGCTGGTATGTAGTGGGCTGCGGGGAGGTGGGAAGACTTTAGAATTTTGGTTTAGTCTTCTGTGTTTGGTATATGCATATACTTATAGACTTGTACACTACACACATATACAAACACACACACATACTCGAAAGTTAGAGCCACTGTCCACGAAATGTTTTTGCACGAATTTGTGACATACCATCTCCATATTCTACACATCATGAAAAAAAGAGAAAAGAGAGGAGAAAAAAAAATATGACGAAGAAACATGGAAATGAAAAGGGACGAACCGACTGCAGTGGAGAGCCTCCTGACCGTCCTGATCGACAGAACACCCACAGAGAAGAGCTTGTCCATGGAGATTCCCCAAAGGACGCCGAAAGCCCAAAGCACTGCGTAAGGAGTGGCTGAGAGGACGCCGCTCTGTGGGCGAAAGAAAGGAGTAGGTATAATGTTAGTAAGGAAAAGGGATGATGTTTGGTTATTCACTATTTCTTTTTACAAGAAGACACTTTCGTATGGAAGCGCACCATATGCAAAAACATAATTCTTACGTGCTAATTACACATACCTTACTGTTCCCTTATAGAGAGAAGTTTTCGTGATTAGGATTTTGAACATATCATTTATACAAGATCTTTTGAATGGGGAGTCACCAGTTAGAAAGTACGCATTGTATCACCCTTATAATTCTTTTGTTTTTGTTTTTTCTTCTCGCTTGTTAATTCTGCTGCCATTGTTGTTACAAGAGGACAATCGATCTATTGAATTATGATCTACAATATACCAAATAAAATTTACTACAACACAATAAACTCACAATCGAAAAACTATTATATTTCCTGATCTTACACTATTCATATCGAAATGCTGGATGTTGGCGAGGTATGTTGGAAGCTCCGTTAAGAGAGTGTAGAAGCCAAAACTACCACCTGTCATTATGAAAATACACGCCCACATTGGACCGGAAGTGACGATCTCTTTCCAGGAAATCGATACTATCTGTCAAGAGTTGTTATTCATTATTTTTCATCACATAAATCTAAATCATATCTGTAACATTTTGGAGGTGGAGAGATGGTCGCCTTTCAAGGGAGTTAGAAATTCACAATACTTGGAAGATTGGCAGTTTGTTATAAAGATTATTGCTAAATATTCATAAATTATGCAATTATATACGTATCACTCTGTACATGATGGTGCATGGAAATATCTGTATACCCTTCTACCTCTGCTTTCTTGACTGTTTCCTGATGACCTTGGATGAAGCTCAGTTCAGCCTGCGAGATCCTAGGATGTTTCTCAGGCCTATCGTGTGTCAGGAGGAACCAGGGAATACCCCACACTATCCCCAGAGCCCCGAAGACGTAGAAAACGGAAGGCCAACCCCCAAGGAACCCCGCGGAAATCAACCAGCCGCTCACAGGCAGGGAAATGACGGTGCCAATCTGCATGCCTGCGTGAATAATGTAAGTTAATGAATGAATGAATGTGTACGTGATGTGACGGATTATAATCGGAGACATTCTGCGTATATATTACGAATTTATTTTTCCTTTATCTTACTGGTTTATTCATCTCTTTGTAACAATTGAATTTACGAATATAAAGTTTACCAGTGAAATTTCAAGTAACTGATGTTTGTGCATTCTTCGTTTGACTTATAATTTTATATAAAAAAGGAAAATATCACTGAAAATTTACCAATTTACCTCCGTATACAAAGGGACTGATTTTTGCCTTTTCTTCAGGAGGAAACCACGTCGCCATGATCGAATTTACTGCAGGCAACGACACCCCCTAGAAAAACAAGCCGCATCCATTAAAAAAAACAATATCCATATCTATGTTTTCCCTCTATTTCTTAACTGAGACCCTAAAATAAACCAGAGAGAAGAAATTATGAATAAATTCTCACCATTTCTTACCTGGGCGATCCCCATGGCGACCCGAGAAGCCACGAAGAACCCGGTGGAGATCCTGGCGCAGAGCGGAGACAAGAGGGCTATGCACGAAGAGACGACCGCTCCCAGACCGAAGACCAGGCGCCCTCCCAGGTACTCTGCCGCCCGCCCACCCAAGAGGTTGGTGCACGTGTAGCCATAGAAGAAAGCCCCCAGGATGAGCCCCTGCGTTTTCTCGTCCCAGTCAAACTCGCCTTCCTGGGGAGGGTGGAGTGGGTTGTATCCGGAGAGTGTTAGTAAGGGAGGGATTGTGTCTGTGCAGTTGCTTGTGTTCTGTCTTAATGTAGTAGATTCCCTCTGTTTTCCTTGTGGAGCGCGAGGCATAGAGTGGGTTTACCTCTATGCAGTGCGAGATATGGAGTTGGTTTTCCCTGTAAAGTAAGAGATGCAGAGTGGGTTTCCCCTGTGGAGTGATATATATATATATATATATATATATATATATATATATATATATATACATATATATATATATAAATATATATAATTTACTGATGATATGGAATGCCCGAGGAGAGTGGTAAATACTGGGTGGACTGTGTGATTTACTGAGTGGAGTGAGAGTGGGATCTGTACACTGAGGTGTTCTTATGACGGCTAAAGTTATCGCCTCTTGGCCCTGTGTGTGGGTTGCTCCTGGCTTGGTATAAGGCGGAATGAGTCTACATAACTTTATTCAAATGAAGGGTTGTTCCAGTGGTGTGTGGAGGATGGAGTGAGTTGATTGTGCGGAGTATGAATTATGTGGTGGAATGTATCTTTGGAATGTGAAGTACAGAGTGGTGTTTGTGGACTGTGGACTATATGGTGGATGTTCCTACTGGAGTGTTTATGTGGGTACGCATTTTGTGATCTGCTGTTATCTGTATGTTATAAGTGTGTGATAAAATGTAACCAGCACACCAGTTACTTTTTAATTCTGTCATGCAACAAAGTGTCCTCAACGTTCCAAATTCACCTCAAAGAACAAACACAAACATAACGTGGCACATTTAAAAAAATCAAACCATGAAGAAAAACAAATGCATAACAAATAAGCAACCCCCCCAAAAAAAAAAGAAAGAAAGAAAAAAATAATAAAAACAAGCACCCTATTTCTCAAAGATACCATAAAAAAAAACATACACAGAACTCAGTCTCACTGTATATCTATCCTCCGAATCGCTTGAATTTCCTTTAACTGGACAACTGTCATCGGTCGAGTTACTGTTATCAGGAATCTCTGTGGTTCCTGCCATGGCCACGATAGCGATGGACAGGTTTACACGCAAGGAGTATTCGACAGCAAGGCCGAAAAACATCAGCATTCCCAAAGTATAGCGAACTGCCCAGCATTCTTTACCTGGTTAGAATGCTGTTATTATCATTATTATTATTATAAATATCATTATTACTATCACTGTCATCATCATTATCATCATAATATCATCATCATTCATTATTATCACTACTACTATCATAACTATTATTGTTGTTACTACTACTACTACTACTATTGTTATTGGTGTTATTATTCTTTAAAATTATTATTGCTGTTGTAGTTATTATTATAATCATTATTATAATTGTTATCATTATTATTACTATCATTGTCATCATTAGTGTTATTATTACTATCTATTATTACTATTGTTATTCTTAATATTATTATTATTATTAGTAGTAGCAGTAGTAGTAGTAGTAGTAGTAATTGAAGTAGTAGTAGTTGCGGTAGGAGTAGTAGCAGTAGTAGCGGTAGCGTTAGCAGTAGTAGAAGTAGAAGTTGTAGTAGTAGTAGTAG
>NC_051387.1:8472413-8487413 GCF_015228065.2 Penaeus monodon
AGAAATATTTTCAAATTTCTTCATAAAATTGCAATTCACCGCAACGTCAATACTCACAAATAACCATAATTCAAGCTAATTAAAAGTATCAATGGGCTATCAATTATCATCATCTGCATTGTGTTGACAGGCAGCTTAATTATATGTCTCTGGCTGAACAACTGAATAAATATAAAAGTAGTCGACTGACTGCCTGACTAACTGACCAATCGATTGGCTCGTTGACTGAGTGACTGACTAACAGATGGACTGGCGGAAGGAGAAGCTGATTCAATGACTGGTTAACTGACTGACAGATTGGCTGAATAACTGGTTATGATGGAGTGGCAGTTGGCTGATTGACAAAGACGCTGGTCACGATGGCAAGGATGTGGAACGTGAGAAGCTAAAATAATAAGCATCTTCTCATTAGTTGATATGGTTAATGGTTAATGCATATCCAAAGTTGATAGTGCCTCCCCCCTCAAAAAAAAAAAAAAAAAAAAAAAAAAAAAAAAAAAAAAAAAAAAAAAAAAAAGAGCAAAAGTTAATACAAGCTAAAAGTATATGAATGTCGAATGTGAATGCATGCCAAAAGTTAATGCATGTCAAATATCCACACACGTTTAACGTTAGTACATGTAAAAAAAAAAATTACGTATTACATGTTAGTACACATACCTAAACACGTGCTGTAATGACACATGCTTGCGGTCCACAAGCTGTCTTCAGAGATAAAGGCACCCACTTTAGCGTGGATTCTTTTTATTTCCTGTGGCTGTGGTTTTTGGTTTCCAGAATTTTTAAACTGAAAGGAAAAAGTAAGCGACAACATACGAATCCAAGTGAAACGCCATGGTTATTATTATCGTTATTATCATTACTATTATTTTTTATTATTATCATTAATATAATTAATATAATCAATACTATCATTATTATTATTACTACTACTACTATTATCATCATTATTGTTACTATTATTCTGTTACTCTAAATATGACTCACCTTAAACATTTTCAATTCATTTTCTCTTTCATTTTAGGGGAAACTTCAGGGCAAGGTTTGTTTAGGCTATATACATGAAATGTGGGTTTACTTACCGCAGAATTTTGGAGAATGAAGACGGTATTTTTTTTTTTTTTACTGTCAAACACGTGACTACTTGTATTTTCGTTTCTATTTATAAGTAATGATGATGATGGTGATGATAATGGTAACAATAGTAGTGATAATGATAAAAAAATGATAAGGATAATATAATTATAATGATGATAACGATAATAATGACAATAAATACCGTAATTATATGGTGGTGGTGGTCGTGGTGATGATGGTGGTGGTGATGATGATAAAAGAATAAAAAAATAATATCAAAAACAATAATAACAGTGATATAATAATCATGATAATAATAACGATTAGAACTTTTTTTTTTATCGCCACGTACTCTTGGGGACAAGAAGAATTATATGGAACACGTAGACATAGAATACCAGCATCTTATAAAAATAATTGTTTAAATATGCCTTATGGATATCTACGTGTTTTTTACAATTTCCTGAACTTCGGTTTATTTCGGTTTATACTAGGCAGAAAAAAATAGGAAAACAAAACGTATTTCCATAATAACGAGAGTGGTTTGTCAAACCAATTACTAAATACCCAAGAACGAAACTATTTTTACACATCAAGAATGAACAGGAAAACAAAAAGGAAGATAGACCATGTTTTTCCCATGAACATAATAGTGATAATGATGATATAATGATAATATGATAGTGACGATGAAACAATGATAATGATAATAAATAAAATTATAATAATGGTGTAGATGATGATGGTAACGATAATAATAATAATGATTATTGTAATAATAATAATAATAATAATTATTATTATTATAATAATAATTATAATAATAATAATGATAATAATAGTAATAATAACAACAACAACAATAAACAATAATAATAATAATAATAATAATCATAACAACAACAAACAATAATAATAATAATAATAATAGTAATAATAATAATAATAATAATATTTTTTTGACTAAGAAAACGGCCACTGCTCTCCATTGACTTATAAGATTTCATTCTGACAGATTAAACAGAATAATTAACATAAGCAAGGGTTTCTCCCCATATTTAGATGAGGTGCCCATAAAATTAAAAACGTTTTCTTTCATTTATGAAAAAAGAAAATGGGCAAACACGATGGATATGTAACCGAAGGAAAAACGTTACGAAACCGATATCTCAATCTGTATGTATATGCGCACACACAGACACACGCACACACAATTGTTCACACACACATACTTTGACTGGTTATTTATTAGAATTGGAAAACACACACACACACACACACACACACACACACACACACACTCACTCACTCACTCACTCACCCACCCACCCACCCACCCACACACACTCACGCACGCTGAAGAAATAAGGGCCATTTCAGTGAATTTGTCTATAATAATCAACATTCATATTTAGCTACATATTAAAAAAAAATCATATTTGCATTCAGAATCACGGCACAGGAAAATAATCCTAAGACAAAAACAATGTTAGATGAACCGTATTCATGTTGACAAATGCACAAAAGGTATGAATGAGAAAGATTGTAAAGATATTCAGTCTCATTCATACCTTTAAAACAATGTTAGATACGGGGACGGACAAAACAGAAATAAAGAAAAGTGAAGAAATCAAAGGGAATTCCTTAATGAACAGACCTTTTCTTTTACTGGAATTAATCCCGAGCGAATATCACTAAAATATCTAATCTTAGATATTAGATAAAAGGTCTGAGGTTATTCTGCAGAATATTGCAGAAAAATTGGCATATCACTAGAATAACCTTTTACTCCTCATAGTTTTGATCAATGATAATGCAAAAAGTAAAAAAAATGCAAAATTTACTTGAATTGATAAAAAGGTGTATCAAACTCCGGTAAACAATATTGAATAATATGAAAAAGTAAAAAAAAACTTGCCTGTCTGACCGTGGGGTGTAGGAAAAGGGAGAAACATAAAAAACTACATATTGTAGAGAATAACAAACCGACACAGTTTATAAACCCAATATAGCAATTTATCAATTTACTATGCACGAATCTAAATTACCTTTAATTATCTCAATTTTCTTTTTTAGTAATGATGGTAAAGGATGACACAAAACGCCATGTGCAATTCAAAATAACTTTTAATATATGTCTATAATCTACCTCAATATACATACATATACAACAAAAATATGTTAGATACATACCTCCTAACAAATGTAAGTGAAATAAACGAATTTTTTGCCAAAAAGAATAATCTACCTATCTTATTTATTACAACCATCTACTTCCCTATGTGGCAATACAGTCCTACTGAAAATATAATAAAAAAAATCCCAACCAAACTGAAGCTATACAAATATACATCAAATTTTCAATAAAAAAGACTATATACGTTTCAGGAATCACCCTAAAGTTACAGACCTTGCCAAATAGAAAAGACAAAAATGCCCTAGGTTTTAATCTAATGAATCATATTAATAAAATGCTAATCATCGGGTTAATTCACTGCCTCTCGCTTCTTCAAAGACACTGTGATAAGGTCAAGCACATCCAGAGCAGCTACGGGAATTCGTGTGCCTGCAATAATAACAGGAATGTTAATAGAGACAATCATGGTGATTTGAGAAAATAACCATAGAAGTACTGGTCATAAAAAATATGGATAATGATAACAATAACATTAATTATATCAATAAACGGTTATGATTACGATAATAACATTAATAATAATAATAATAATAACAATAATAATAATAATAATAATAATAATAATAATAACAATAATAATGATAATAACAATAACAATAACAACAACAATAATAATGATCATCAAACAACGACAGGAGAGAGAGAAAGAGAAAGAGAAAGGGAGAGATAAAGAAGTGGAGAGCCAGAGAGCGAGCGAGCGAGAGAGAGACAAAGGGTGAGAGAGAGACAGAGAGAGAGAGAGAGAGGGAGGAAGGGGGGAGAGAGAGGGAGGGAGGGAGGGAGGGAGGGAGGGAGGGAGGGAGGGAGGGAGGGAGGGAGAGAGAGCGGAAAGGGAGGAGGAGGGAGAGAGGGAGGAGGGAGAGGAGGGAAAGAGAAGAGAGAGAGGGAGAGAAGACAGAGAAAAAAGAGAGAGAAAAAAAGGGAGAGAGAGGGAGAGAAAAGAGAGAGAGAAAAAGAGAGAGAGAGAAAAAAAAAGAGAGAAAAAGAGAAGAGAAGGAAAGAAAAAAAAAAAAAAGGAAAAAAAAGTAACAAAAACCATGCTAACCTAAGATAAACCCAAACCAAACCAAACCAAACTAAACTAAACTTTAAAAAAAGTTGAAACGCACAGACAGGACCATCCAACCTCCCTTACCTGGCCCGAAAATAGCAGCCACTCCAGCTTCTCTGAGGAAATCGTAGTCCTGGGGAGGGATGACTCCGCCCGCGATGACCAGGATGTCAGGTCGACCCAGGTCAGCCAGGGCCTTCACCAACTCCGGGACGAGCGTGCGGTGACCTGTACGTAAGTAAAGAAAGTAAATAAGTAAGTAAAAAAATGTGAGCTCATTCGTATTATGAAATATGAATAATAAAAAAAAGATAATGAATGGAAGAAAAATTCTAACAAGATTGAAAGAAACTAATTGAGATCCAACAGAAATACTGCTTGGAGATCCTGACTGTGAAAGGACACGAAAATTTACCTGCTGCCAAGGACGAGGCCCCTACCACGTGCACGTCGGCGTCTATAGCCTGCTGGGCCACTTCTGCCGGAGTCTGGCGAAGAGGGCGAAAACGAATAAATAAATACATAAAAAAAGGTAAAAATGGCATTTAATCAAAATACATTATCGTTGAGAGAGAAAAAAAGGGGGGACTTTTGATGATGGAGTGGGTTTACTTTTGGAATATTGAATTCTTGCATTTTCTCGTTCATTATTGTCGCCTATATGAAATCCCCACATCGTTTCATTTCACTGAAAGCTTTTATGAAACAAGATTAAGGAATTCTGTGCTGCTACCTGACCAGAAGATTCAATCAAAACACACCACACACACACACACACACACACACACACACACAACACAACACAATGAACGTGAACTAGACTTACAAACGCGTCACATCCCAACCACCACACAGCACACAAGTAGAACACAAACGAAAACACCTCCGTAACCGCAATTATGAAGCTCACCTATTTCGTCCTTCTACGGAAACTGAAAAAGACTCACCTTAAACAGCATAAAAAATACAAATTAGTCCTATGCATTTTTGAATACGGTAGTCTCACCATTTCCCCCCATCCGGTGTGCCTATCACGAAATAACCGTTTTTACACAAACAAATAAGCACACCGACGGCACAAAGAGCACGGGCCATAATAATAATAATAATAAAAAAAAAAACGCTTCACACCCGAACCACCGAACAGTAAAGGGAGAGGGGGGGGGGGGATTACAATCTCACATGAAAATCAATCGCTGTAATTACACAATGAAAATTAAATTCAACCATAATGATATGCAAAAGACCAACACTGTTTTGTGTCTCTCGTGGTTGTGTCTGCATCTCGTTGCAATTCTGTGGTCACAGCGTTTGGTTTTCACTTGTGGTTTCCTTTCCACCACCAACTGTTATTAGGGGAAGAAATCTAAACAAGACAAAACCATGAACACATTTTCCAAACAGTCATCATGTGCGATGGACAAATTAACATATTACAGTCCCTGAAAGACCCCGTACGGATCTTTCCCTTCAAAGTAGTCCTAACAGTCCTTAAACGCCCAACCTTTCCCCCATGTGCTATTAACACATAACAGTCCCCGACAGCAGCCTCTTTTCGACCTCTTAAGGAGCTGTCAACCTTTAACAGTAGTTCCTGACAGCCCCCCATACGGAACTCTCAGTCCCCTCTCCCCATAACCCAATAGTAGCCCCCTGACAGCACTCCATACGGGTCTCCCCACCTTTCCCCCTCACGCTAACTTGCCACATGATGAACACTTCGAAATCCCGAGGCATAGACAGGCTAAGCTTGTATTGACCCACCATGTAAGCCCTTTTTGAGGGGGTAGTGGAGGAGGAAAGAGGAAAGAGGAGGAAGGAGGATGAGGATGAGGAGGGAGGAGGAGGGAGGATGAAGATGAGAAGGGGGGAGAAGGAGGGAGGAGGAGGAGGAGGCGGGGGAGGAGAGAGGAGGAGGGGGGGGAGGAGAGGAGGAGGAGGAGGGCGGTGGGAGGAAGAGGAGGAGGGAGGAGGAGCGTGGAGGACAAGCGGTATAAAATTCTAATAACTGAACGCATGTATTATCACAACACTTAATGTCAAATATACAAATAATGCGAGAGTGGGGAGGGAAGAAAATGGTCGTGGGTAGATACAATAATTGAAAAGGGGGGAGGGGGTAGCAGGAATGAGAAGGAAGGTGGCAAAGGAAGGGAGGGGAGGAGGGAGAGAGGGAGAGAGGGAGAGAGAGAGAGAGAGAGAGAGAGAGAGAGAGAGAGAGAGAGAGAGAGAGAGAGAGAGAGAGAGAGAGAGAAAAGAGAGAGAGGAGAGAGAGAGAGAGAGAGAGAGGATGGGGGAGAGAGAGAGGAAAAGCGAGAAATAGAGAGAGAGAGACACACACACACATTATATATATATATATATATATATATATATATATATATATATATATATATATATATATATATATAGATATATGTGTGTGTGTGTGTGTGTGTGTGTGTGTGTGTGTGTGTGTGTGTGTGTGTGTGGAGAGAGAGAGAGAGAGAGAGAGAGAGAGAGAGAGAGAGAGAGAGAGAGAGAGAGAGAGAGAGAGAGAGAGAGAGAGAGTGAAGGGGAATGGAGAGAGAGGGAGGGAGGGTGGGTGAGAAAGTAAGTGAATGAGTGAATAAGTGAGCGAGTGAGTGGAGAGCGAGAGCGAGAGTGAATCCATAATAAATGAAGTGGGCGAGTGAGTGGAGAGCGAGAGTGAATCCATAATAAATTACATTAATGAGTAATTATTGCATTGTTAACAACATAAATACACTGACTTTGCTTAAACCAATACTACCAAGGCATGTAATTAGTATGATGTCTTTCGAAACGAATCCGTCTACGAATCCACACACATTTTTGTCTATGAAAAGTTCAAGTTAGTGTTGCACAAAACGAGATATGAGTCAAGATGAAGCAAGAGCCTGCATATAGAACATATATTTCTGGATACATCCATAATATACATTACATACACATTCACGCCCGCGCGCGCACGCACACACACTATTGCAATAATAACAACCGTTTTTTTTTTTTGTATCTATGGTGAAACAGACTCTCATTTTTACAGCGTCGAAAGGCAGTTTAACTTGATAGGTGAAGTTCAACTTTAATGTGGTAGCTGTTTAGGGAATTTCCCAGACCGATACATGTGCATTTTACTTAAAGCTGACGTGCTAGGAGATGCACAAAAGTTTGCACAGGCGTGATGCAGAACGTGTCCAGATATGAGCTCGTCACGGAATGTCAACAATGGATTACCATTTCTCTCTCTTTTTTAAATCGGGAGTGGAGAAAAAAAAAATGTATCTACGACAGGCCTAATTATGAATAGCAATCTATCATCGGAATGTGGGAACGTATACAGGAATGTAAAGTGTTAATGCATAAGATGTCGGACAAGCAGGGGAGGCCTAACGGCGACGCCTTCCGAGGGGGGTCAACTTTACACAGCCGCTCACAAACTCGCATGAAATTTGGCGAGGCAATTTCAGTATGTACCTGAGTCGTAAAATTTTATCTCTTTGCGTAGAACAAGTCATCGGGGTGCCAATCAACTTTTCCCCTCGCGGCGATTAATCTTCTACATTGCCCATACTGCACCGAAATTTAATAATCGCCAATATTTAGGAAGCGCCAAATCCGCTTAGGCGGCAGCGTTGCCAACGACAGGACGGCGTTTAGTACAACCCATTCAATTCTTCTTCAAACCCCGAATCCCCTTCCGAAACCTAACCAAAACCCCAATCATTTAAAGGGAGCTCTCTAGAGCCCCACAAGAAGCCCCCGGAAGCAGCCTAGCAAGAGAGGATTCCCCCGAGGAGCAGAGCAGGAGCGGAGGCGGCCGGACAGCGTTGCGAGCGGCGGCGCCCGCGGACCAATGGCGGCCGCGTCGTGATATCATGCTGCCAACCTCGTCACATCCGTACCTCCTCGGCCTCGCGTGACCTCCCTCGACCTCCGGGGACGCCCTCGCCCTCCCGCCCCGGCGCCATGGACGAGGCCCCGCCCGAAACCGCACGCCCGTGCCTCCCTCGGGCCCGAAAAGGGAGGCGGAAACACTCTAGGGTGGGTTGGGTTGGCAGCTCTGTAACCTCCGCTGAGTGGGAGAGAGAGAGAAAGAGAGGAAAAGAAAGAGAGGCTCGAGAGCAAGAGAGGATAGAGGAAGAGCCAGAGAGAGAGAGAGAGAGCGCGAGCGAGCGAGAGCGAGAGTGATAGAGAGAGAGAGAGAGAGACCCACAAACACAGAGGGATACTAACAACACCATCAAAGCCTTGCCAGTGTTGTGTGCTAACGACGGGCCACCACACCTGTGCCACTCTGTCCCCGCCGGACTATGTGCAGGTGGGAAGGAAGGCGGACGTTACCTTCTCTCTCCTTTTTTTCGAACTTGCTTAATGGATCGGGTGGATAAGGATGTTGGATTGGGAACAGGGTACAACGAAGAATTTGTCTTATATACGGTGTTAAACTGTTATTTGCTATTATTAAACTGAATGTTTATTTTGATGGTAGAAATCTACACAAGTTTAATATAAACTTTATAATTTTTGTCTTGTGTGCATGGCTCAATTGTTCTTGTTTCCCTTATTTCGTTTATATATATATTATTCTTGTTTTGAGACTGACTGTGATTTTGTTCATAGCTTTTTTTATTTTTTATTTTTAATCTGTTCAATTGCTAATGCAATGTTATCTGGTGTTGCAAACTGCAATATTTGTTACTTTATACACTAGGATTTTTGTTTTATATATCTGGATACAGCATTATGAAAGGAAAGGGGAAAAGACAAATATTTTAAAACCCTAAACCAGTGTTGTCAAGGAATTTTGAGTAAATTTCTCAAATACATCATATAATTTTCCTACACAGGGTTAAAATGAAAAATACTTTAAAATTCATTACATATACACAAGACCTCACGTTTTCAATCAAATTAAATGATGCACGGCACAAATTCAGATTCATTCCTAAGCATAAACAAAGTACTGTTCTGCTGATAGTTAACAACAGGTAACATTCATAACTGAACTTGAGTTTCCTGTGTATGTACTAGGTGTCATCGATAATTTTCATATTAACCAGTACATCAGTAGTACTAGACTAGAAACAACAATAACAGACATTATCAAGACAACAGCGAGTATAAGATGTTTGAAAAACTGAACTTGGTTTTGTCTGGCCAGTACTGGCAAGGTTTCACACAAAGAAAATGTATATAATATACTAATATTTATGATAAAAAAGGTGGATTTTCAAATAGCCATTTTCATTCAGATAAAACCAACATGCTAGTCTAAGCTTTGTGCATATTGTGTAGTGTTCCAAGTAATGAGGATTTGATAGAGACATTATATATCTATATCTAACTATCTGTCTATCTATAAATATTATAATTATATATACCAATTAAGATATTTGATCACTTTCCTTATTTTCATGTAGAAAAAAAAAGACAACAACAATAATAATAATAATAATAATAATAATAATAATAATAATAAAAAATACTCGTAAGACTCCTTATCAGGGAGAGTATTTAGATCCATATCCATTTGCATACAACTTACCTAAAATAATGCATTTCAATATATATATATATATATATATATATATATATATATATATATATATATATATATATATATATATATATATATATATATACACATTTGTTTATTCCTTAAGTTTAATTTCATAATCTTTAAAAATTAAATAATGGCCTTTTGTATTGTGTAATAAAAATATATTTGACTTTGAAATGGGAAAAAAAGTAAAAAAAAAGTACTATTATAAAAGATGTTAAGATTGAGCAAATTTTAAAAGTAAGCCACAAATAACATTTCCTGTAACTGGTATCCTTTACAATATTTATTAGTTTTATGTATCTCTGATATGTTTAAAAATATGCTCATTATCAATCCTCTTACATAATAATAATAATAATAATAATAAAAAAAATTCAGCAATCACCCCAAATTTATAAAACGTACTTTACTTTGGCCATTAAAAAATTCTCTTTCTGCAGGCCATACATCCATCCTTTGAGCAATGGATGAACAGGAATTTGAAGAAATCCTGACCTACCTCTCTAAGAACAAATACCCTGAGAGCATTAAGTCGAAAGACAGTCGCAGCAACTGGCGTAAGAAATGCCGTCCTTTCTTATGCTGCAAGGACGAGCTCTACTACAATCACAAGAAGTATGGAGCCTTGTTGGCAGTAAAAGGAGTCAAGGATAAGAATCGGGTCATTGAAAAGTGCCACATACAGGCCGATGGCAAGCACCATGGGATTAATAGAACGTGAGTGTGCTTGTTTTATAAATATAGTAATATTACTGTTGTTAAATTTCAAAGCAATGAAAAATATCATGTTTTACAGATGTGCTATGACCAATAATAATGGGTAATTTATCAATAATGATTATGGAATGGACTAGAATAGTTCTATTTATTCTGAATATTACAACTATGTTTATAAAAAAGTGTACACAAGCATGTGCATATACATATCAAATTTGTTTCAAATCCTTGACATTAAGGTTTATGCTTTTTTACTTTTCTTCTTTGTAGGCTCAAGAAGATAAGCACAAATTACTATTGGAAGACAATAGCAAAAGATGTCCACAATTATGTTAAGATGGTGTGCCAGACCTGCATTGACCAAGCCATACAACAGACCAATGCAGCTAAAAACTCAAATACATCTCAGGAAGACTCTGAAGGAGGAATTCGGGTAAAATCCACACACAAAATAGTGGACAAAGCTATTGAACAAATAGGACTTGATGTGATTGGGAACATCTTGGAGCCAAGTGTTCCCTCTCCTCAAGAACCTGGATGTACTATGTTTAAGTGTGAAGGGGCTGTACCCCAGCAGTCGATGCCACAGTCATTAGTGCTTCGAGACCACATAATGGCACAGTGTGGTCTGGATGTAGTAGGACCCCTTAGTGAAACACATAAAGGAAAACGTTTCATAGTTGTGCTTACGGACTGTGTAACAAAGTGGGTGGAAGCAACTGCAATATCAGAATTTACAACTGAATCAGTTGGGAGTTTCTTAGTTGAGGCTATATGCCGACACGGGTCAATAGAAGAGATAATGACAAAACACAATCCTGATTTCTGTGCACGTTTAAGTGAGAAGCTTTGTTCTATGATAGGCATCGCAATCAGAATGTCAACCATACTACCTTCTCAACCAAACGGGTATATAGAGCACTACTGGTATAATTCAGTCTTGTGCGGTGCCTTGATGAAATACAGTAATCAAAACCAGTA
Organism: Penaeus monodon; assembly: GCF_015228065.2. NCBI lineage: Eukaryota > Metazoa > Arthropoda > Malacostraca > Decapoda > Penaeidae > Penaeus > Penaeus monodon. The sequence goes on from NC_051387.1 coordinate 8,484,006, forward strand.
TTATTGGGACACATCTTTAAATCAGGTGATTTTAGCTTATAGGACATTCCATCAAAAGGGCCTTTCAGGATCCCCTTTCCAACTACTGTATGACAGACCTCTTCGTCTTCCGGTGATGGGCATCTCTCAGCCTTCTGGTGATTCTTACTCTGATGAGCAGGAGGCCCTGACAGCCCACATCAACAACTACCTGAAGGCTTTATCTTGCTCTACTCATCAGCAACAACAGCCAGGAACACAACATCAGGACAGACTGACTCCGCCTTATGCACCATCAGGCAACCTTGACTCTCCTTCGCCTTCATCCACACCAATCAACAATTCTTCCCAACACCAATCCAGTCATGTCTTAGGATCATTTGCTCAAACTGTTGTCACAAACAACCACATCAATTCGACACTTCCCATCACCACCTTTGGTTCAAACCTCCAACCTGCCTCCCACAACAATGTCTCTGTACATGCTATCCCTGCCACAAGCATAACTCCCCAGACAATACCTGCAAATCTGAATGCTCACACCATGTCAACTAACACTGTCACCCCCCAAACCATTCAGTCCAATAGCTCGCATAATCTCACTACCAACAGCCACATAATTACAACTCCTTCAGTCACCCCAGTAGCCAGCCAAGTTATTACTCCACACATTTCAGTCACTCAGCCAACGACCGTCCAAACCAATTCTAACATTACCACGAACACTAGTTCTGACAGTCATGCGGGACATATGGTCATGATACAGACTGACATGAAGACGTATGGAGATTCAATTTATCTAATCTGTTCTCAGTGATGATGCAGCACCTCAGGGACGAACAGGTTTCAGGTAGAATCAGACACATCATAAAACACATGCAAATGTAGACATAATTTCATAGTGGTGTATTTTTGATGATTTATGTTTCTTAGAAACCTTTCATACTAACACCAAGAGCCAATTATTTCTTTTCTAATGATTTTTAAACTTCTTAGTAGAATTTCTAATGAGTTTGAAATGAATACCTACCTCCTCAAAAATGAAAAGTACTATACAATCCCAAGCTTCTCAGTGATCTTTAGCAGAAAGGTTTTAATTTCTTAGGAAATAACTCTTAAATTTTTAAATGAAGGCCTACAAATTATTCTGAGAAATAGCTTTACTATATACTAAGGTCAGCAGCTTCTTGTCTTCAGACTATCCAATGGCGGTAATGTGTTTACCAAGCGTCACCAATAAAAGTTATGCAAGATAACATTGGTTATCCTTTTCTTCCTTAGGTATTGAAATGATTGAGAAAGAAAGACAAAGATAGAAAATAAGAAAAAGAGAAGAAGAAAAAAATTGAAAGAAACTAGAGCAAGAAGAGTGAGAGTAAAAGTAAAAAACAGATGGGAGCAAATACAGGATAGGAGAGAAGGAAAGAATGTTGTAATATAGGGTGAACTTATGAATAAGAATATTAAGACTGAGAAGTAGGAGTGTGCATTGACAATACAGGAAAAGGAGAAAAAGAATGGAAAGAAGGAATGAAAAGTCACAAATTCGTCTAAGCCACTGATCACATCCCTCAATATCAATCTGCTGTCACTGAGAGGGCAAATATATATGCAACATCCACTGTGGTTTTAGTTCATTTTGTTTACATAAAGATGGCTCCACAAGAGTCGATGACATACCTTTTTTGTAGATTTCAAAAAATACCTTCTTTTTTATACTGCTATTACTATTGTTAGCAATATTATATTAACAAAAACATAAATAATGGTAATAACTCTAACAATATATACACATTGACCTGATGCCACTGGGGATGGCACGTTCATACATTACATGCCATGCCTACTTTGAGTGAAGTTTATTAATTATCTTTATGCATACATGTCTCCACAAGTACTTTGTTACCAATGAGCCAATAACTAGAGCTACCTATCTTACATGTTTACCCTTTCCCTTGATTTTGGAAGTTTTGGGAGCATTTGAAAAAAAAGAAAGAAAGAAAGAAAAAAAGAAAGGTGAAATCAGGTGAGGTCACAAGGTCTACTAATTGGCTCCTTGCTGGCTAAGCACTTGTAGAGCCATCTATGTGTAAAGACGTTTCACAAAATAATGCTACAAGTGAACAATATATTTTCCTGGTGGCACTGGTTTAAACCATTAAAAAAAGCTTTTCCAGAAGAATTCATGGATGAGGTAGTCAGGTACCCTCAGGTAGGCTTACTAACTAACTCCTTGGTGCAAAGCCAACTAAAATCACAATGGACATGGCATATATATTTGTCCTGGTAGCAATGGATTAAGAATCCTACCAGAGAAAGAGAAAGCAAGGAATAGTCCTAGCCCATAAGTATCACATCCCAAAAACAACTTGTGACATCCACATTGCATCTGTTGTATTGCCTACCTGGAAAAGGGGTCCCACATCAACATCGAATCCTAAATCTGCAAATCCTGTTGCAATGACCTTCGCCCCACGGTCGTGTCCATCCTGACCCATCTTGGCAACGAGGATTCTGGGCCGACGACCTTCATTCTCAACAAATTCCTTCAATCTGCCAGAGTGAGGAGAGAGAAGGAGGAATTTTGGGAAGAGCAGGATTGGGACAACACATGTAGTACTTGCTTTAGTTTTTAATTTTTTTCATGTCTTGAGTTTTGTGTGGTTGATCATGTCCTTCATTAGAGAATGTTTAAAGTACTGGTACACTCTTTTTTTTATTCTATTAATAACTTAGTCTCATGTGTACCTTATAGATAATATTGTCTCATATAAAAGAATGTGAAAATTAACAAAAAAAATAATACAAAAAAGAAAAGAAAAAGAAAAAATACAACAAAGACACATTATTCTACATGTGTTTGTGCTTCAATGAATACCTTTTCAGTTACTGCTGCTAATTCCTGCTGCTCCCCATACTCCGTCTTATAAGCCCCTGAGACCAGTCGGTCAGAGGCAATGTGACGACCAAACACCTGCGGGATAAAGAGAGTAGAATTAGGAAACAAAGTACCTTGAACTCCCATCAAAACTATTTTTAATGTCCAATTACAATATTCCACCCTGCAAAGAGATAGTCTTGACCCTTTATACACATATACATGTACTGTCCACTGCATTTTTTTTGTGAATTTTGTTGTACAAAGGCTTCATAAGTGCTCAGTCACCAGAGAATTAGCAGGCCTGACATGACCTCACCTAATTTCCTATTTCCTTGATATTTATTTATTGTTATAATATCAATACTTATTATCATTGATCTTATAATTATTATAATATTATTTTAAAAAAATAATGAAAAAAAAAAAATCCAAAAATAAAGGAAAAGGGTAAACAGGTGAGATAGGTATGACTAATAATTGATTCCCTTCATGACTAAGTCTTGTGTAGCACAAAGGACTGATCACCCAGAAACCCTGCCTTTTAATGT
>NC_051387.1:8492413-8499913 GCF_015228065.2 Penaeus monodon
CATTCTAGAAAGTAAAAATAATAATAAATAAATGAAAATAAAAACAAAAATAAAATCAGGTTAACTTCTCAATGCACTTAAGATCTAAAAGCTGAGAAATTTGACAAGAAAACATGAAGGCCAAAAAATATATGTGTGCATTTTCTACTGAATCTATTCTAAATAAGATTTAAGATCTGAATATGAATTATGAGCTTTACAACCCAAATAATATGCTGCCAAAGCTATATGTAATTACCCTAGAGTCAACACTTCTGCTAACAAAACATACAAGAAAGTTCAGAGAACTAACTTTTATTAGTTCCCTTTTTAACCCCAAACTGACAGGCATGGCATGTACATACATACCACTTTCTGCTTACTTTATTAATTGTTTTTACACATAGAGGGCTCTACTTGTACTAAGTTACCAATGAGCCAATTATGATAACTACTAGTCTCACCTGTTTACCCTTTCCCTTGATTTTCGAAAATATTTTGTTTGCTTATATTGCCACTACTAATGTCAATAACATTATGGTAATTATAATGTCTATAATAAAAATATCACCATCAACATTAACAGCATTAGTAAAAAAAAAAAAAAATTTGTCAATTCAAGGAAAGGTGAAATCAGGTAAGGTCAGATAAGCACTAGCAGAGCCATCTATGTGCAAAGCCATTTAACTAAAAATTCTAAAATGAGCACAGCATTTTCCTGGTGACGTTGGGTTAATTATTATCTTAAATATAAAGGCACATATATAAAACAATCAAACAGAAAAACATACATTAAACCAAATTTTGAGGGCAAGTAGACCCCTAAGCTCATATGTTAATATTTTTTGGCCTCACATTAAGAAAGTAAGTCATACTATGAATGATTGTCTAAAATGTAATTGCTCTGTGTGTTGACTTTCAAACCTTGGCTGTATAACCAAAAATGTCTCCGATGATCCTCATTGATGACTCAGGTGGGTAGATGTAAGTGTTGCGAACCATGAACTCTTTGAGGATGTCATTCTGAATCGTACCTGACAGCTGTTCTTGTTTCACACCCTATGGGGGGAAAGTGTTCATTTGAGACTAATACTAATATTGTGCAAATATAACAAATTAATTATTTGTCTATATGACCTAAAAATTAACTTTGTATTGTACTACCTACAAGAATATCGTACTGCCAAATATAATCATTACACATATATCTATATCTATATATATCTATCTGTCTATCTATCTACCTATCTCTCTCTCTCTCTCTCCCTCTGTATATATATATATATATATATATACATATATATATATATATATATATATATATATATATATACAATATATATATATATAATATATATATATATATATATATAGATATACATATACATATACATATGCATATACATATACATATACATATACATATATACATATACACACATACACTACACACATACACACACACACACATACACACACACACACATACACACACACACACACACACACACACAAAACACACAATATATATATATATATGATATATATAAATATATATATATATATATATATATATATATTATATATATATATATATATTATATATATATATTGATATATATATATATATATATATATATATATTATATATATATATATATATATAGTTATATTATATATTATATATTATATGTATATATTATATATTATATTATATATATATATATATTATATAATATATATATTATATATATATATATATATATATATATATATATATATATATATATATATATATATATATATATATTATGTTATTATATATATATATATATATATATATTATATATATATAAATTTATATATATATATAATATATATATATATATATATATATATATATATATATATATATATATTATATATATATATATTACATCTTCCTCCAGTCTGCTAATATCAAATATACATCCTAGAAGATATCTCATATAGTGTCCAATTTCCCTTTACCTGTTCTTCCGCTGCTACAATAAACATAGCCATTGTTGGAATGACAGCGCCATTCATTGTCATTGAGACCGACATCTTGTCCAGTGGAATACCATCAAAGAGGACTTTCATGTCTTCTACCGAGTCAATAGCAACACCTGCCATGCCCACATCTCCATGGACTCTAGGATTGTCTGAATCATACCTATGGATTGGAATGGTAAATGAGGAATGAAAGAAAAATGAGTATGAATAATTATTTACTTCTCCCAAAAAAATAGTTTGCTCTAACTAGGATAATGATATCCTAAAGACTATTTATCAAGGATACAAAATAAAAATAGGAAAATTGTGAAGATATACAGGAACTTTAAAACTTCCATTAATGATACTGAATGCTGTGACATGTATGCTGATGTTTAATGACTAGCACTTGTGGAGCCATCTATTTCTGAGACTTTTACAAAACAAAACTACATTTTCCCAGCAGCTTGAATTGACAATTCCAACTCCATATAACTGAATTTGGTCTTGGACTCTAATAATATTTCTGATAATGATGGCATTTCTGTTATTGCTTAGTCTAACATCATGTGTATTCCCTCAAATAATATGCAAGAAAGATGAGTTGTTATGTGAGGAGAGAGGGAGGGTGGGAGAGGAGAGGAGAGGAGAGGAGAGGAAAGAAGAGGAAGGAGAGAGAGAGGAAGGAGAGAGAGAGAGGAAGGAGAGAGAGAGAGACAGAGAGAGAGAGACAGAGAGATCAATTTACCCTCTATGTGTTGCGAGATCGAAGGCTACAGAGAGACCCTGCTGCCCAGCTTTGATATTTTGCCGATAGAACTTGTTGCTCTCCTCGACTGTGCTGAAACCTGCGTACTGTCTGATTGTCCAGGGTCGATTTGCGTACATGGTTGGGTAGGGACCTCGTGTATAAGGGAATTTCCCTGGTAATTCTGTTGCATGCCTGAAAAGTACAAGTAATACTTGAGTGATTAATAATATAGTTGTGATATTATATTCTGATTTCAAGCACAAGATACAGGATACATTTGTTTTTGATGGGTTATTTCTATTGCTTTGCTGTATTGTGTTAGAATTATCTAAGAGATTTGTAATGTGGCTGTGTTATTGGAATCGGATTTGGATTTCAATTTTCAGGTACATGATATACTTGTTGGGGACAAGAAGCATTTACAGCTTGGCATGTCAGTGATTCAAGAACATTTATAGTCATATCAGTACAGTTTCAAATAACTTTTTTTTTTTCTTCTAATTCACAATAGATAAATGAAATTAATAGCAGAAATTAATTAAACAAAAAATTAATTTCAAACCATACTCTTATGTAGCAGTCTTTCTTCAATATAAGTGGAAATGCACTTTAGGTTGTGGAAATCCTTAACAGTCTGCTTTTTCAGGGATTCAGGAATGGCAATAGAAAAAAAAAAAAACTCGCTGTTTTAAAAGTAATGACATTTAGGACAAAGAAACTAGAACTCATGTAACTAAAGTAACTATAAAAAGTTAAATCATCTCATAATCTATGGTGTAATCTTGCCTCCATCTCAAAAAGCATTTTACCCCAAACTGTAAGATTATCCCCTCTGCCTGAGATGAAAGTTAAACATAGCTACAACTTTTAACTCACTCTCCAACATCTTCAGCTGTGTAAAGAGGTTTGATAGTAATGCCTTCTGGTGTCTGCCACATGAGTTTCTTAGCTGGGTCGGCTCCTTTTAGCTGTTTCTTGGCCAGGGCAGCCCACTCTGTATTGAGTCCTGCATCATGGTGGCACAGACGTGATGACAAAGCCGTGCTAGCCAGACACCCATTCTGCAAGTTTAAAATATTGGGAAATTCAGGATGTAGAGTTTAAATTTGTACAATGAAAGCAGGCCTACATCTTTCTCCCAAAGCAGCTCTAAGAATGAAATCTGTTCTGCTTTTCAATAAAGTATCCCAGATTGTAAATCCTTGAGGAATTTGTGCATGCTCTGAAGTAAGTGAGTAAATAAGTAAAAAAAAAGAAGTCATTTGAAGATATCCAATTTTAATAAAAAGAAATCCTCACATCTATCTATATAAAGTAGCAAGTTCATAAAGTTACTATTATAAAAATATTGGCACTAACAAAATTCAAGTACTCCCTGGTTAGCTTAAAGTTTTTTAAAGATCATTCCTTCAGCCCCTGGATGGGATCTATAAAGTTTTCCATGAGGCCCATGACATCTCCAATTTCACCATACTGGCATCTACAGTATTGTTTCTTTATGCTTTTACAATAGACAAATTACTCCTAAGACCTATTTATACCCTACTCATATAGGTAAGAAACATTTGAAAGCAAATGTCGCAGTCCAAGCTCTATCATGCCAACACATATGTGGTGGAAATCTGTTCACCTCTGCTGGAGAATGAAGCACAGAGACCAAAGCATTGCTTGATGCTGTAATATTCTGGATAATGACCTCAGTCAATGCAAATATTGCTGTTGTACAATGCAGGGGTGTTAGTATAAAGTATAACGCTCTTTTCAAGTCCAGTTTTATTGCTACTAACATGAAAGAAATGCCTTAATATCAACAAAATTGTCTTTAGTTCTCCAAACCAAATAAACAGAATAAGTTTAAATGTATATTATGTAACACATAAAAAAAAATAACTTTGCCCTTCTAAATCAACGTCATCTTACGTAGGAAAAACCATGTAAACTTTCTTTAACCATGCAACCTGACGTAATCAGTAACTTAAGCAATCATGATTCGATGACATACTCTAAGGACGATGTTATTCGCACGTAAAATCAGCATATTTTACGCTTTTCCTTCTCCCTTTTTGCCGGACCGTCTTCAACCCTCGTCGGATACAGCTGATCCCACAAGTCCTTCTCAGTCGAGCTCTTTCATTGGTCGAACTATAGGTAGGTCTCATCCAATTGACCAATCAGGCGCGTTCTTGTAAGTTGTAAATAAATCCGCAAATTCGAGGATTTCGATGTGGATTCAGTGGCATTGTTCTTATAAGAACGATTGGAGTATTTATGTAAAAAAAAGTATATTGTTATCGAACTTAAAATTATTATTATCAGTAGTCTTATCATAATTCTTATTTTTACATATATTCTCACCTCTTTGGAATTCAGTATATACATTTTTCTAAATAACCAAAATGTTGAAATTCAGATATTTATTTATTATGTGAATCTCCAGTCATTTGTCAATATTTTATGAAAACCAGATAAACATATTATTTCCTCCTCTAATAACTCGAAACAACCATAGTGATAAAGCAAAAGTAGGAACAAATTTAAAAGCATTTTTATCACATGTAACGAGGACGCAACACTACATCTTACAAATAAATAAATAAATAAATATATAAATAATCAAACAAACAAACATATATTCCTGAGCTTTCTTATAAATTTAATAAATCTCGAATCTGTGCTTACAACCTAAAAATAGAGAAATAAAATAAAAAATAAAAATAGAAATAAAATCAACAACAAACGCTAATCGTTGTTAGAAGTAAACAAAATCGTTTGAAAGAAGCATCCCAGAAAAAGGGAAATACTAACGAATTACTGCAAATTAGGCCTAATCCAGGCTTCTTGGGAGACATCCTACATTTCTACTGTGTGAGACAGAAAAAAAAATTGCACGATATATACTCATATCTTACTAAAGTTAATTTTTTTTCAGAAATCTCAAATAGTTTTGTTGTTGCAAGTGTTACGAGGGACCGGTCTCAGGGATGATCATTTCATGCCTTTTATATCATGTATTTGGGTTTCTTTCAAAGCTGAGTCGGTCCTGATCATGAGATGGTTAATGTTACCGAGAGTGACGCACAGAGATAGTGGGAAATGGACTGTGCAGTCTTATAGAGCATAAGAAATAGAGTCAAACAACGGAGATACAGCTGCTGCGGCTTCATATTTAATACAAAATGGCACAAAATTGAAAATACAAAATACAAAATGCTACATATCACTGCTCAGAGACTAAGTCCACAACACCCTAAAACAGCCAGAGTTCTTAATATCGTGTTTTCTGTAAGCCTGCATGAAGTGCCATAAAAGGGGGTGTACATGGGGGGGGGGTTTGCACCCCTCCTGTCTAGGGAATAGATAGAAGATAGGGAAGGTTAAGTTTGGATTTTTGGGTTCGCGTGATACCCTGGTTTTAGGACTTTGTCTCTGGTTGGTGCGTCACTCTTGGTAACAAATATCCGAGATTGCAAAGTGACTATATATTTGGATTTACTAAATATGTTCCCTCCAAATCACTTAGGTAATTACCTAGAATAGGACTGCATGAAACAATATCAGCCTCTGCACTTCATGCTCCGGTCATTTCTGCTATTACACTGGGTACACCTACCTCAAGTATCATGCTGGATATTGATAGAACACACCAATCCTCGAAATTTCTTCACTAGTGAACATTTTGTGCATAGGTTTAGAAATGATGCTGTTGAATTCAAAAATAATGCTTATGCAAGGTGAACAGGCAACAGAGCTTGGGCATTGCATTTTGTCTGTAATATAGGTGTAAAATACAGTTTTCAACAAAAATACATAATGTAACTGAACTAAACCTAACCTGGCCAGGCCAGGCAGATGATAAAATGAGACTGTAGGTGTACCTTTACTATGCGCTGATTAATTTTTAGATGTAATAATATTTTATGTGTTACAACCATTTCCTAGTTTCTCTCCATTTCAAACTATCCTAATCTGGGTAATTACATTTATAGTTATTTGTAGTTAGTGGCTCACAATCTCCAGCCCAACCCAATAATGATGTTTTAACAATTAGTCTTATTCACCAAGAAATATCTTTATTTTAATAACTTTTTTTTCCATAGGAACGAAATGGATTCAGAAGCAGAATCGTCAGATGTTGTAAGTGACTCCGTTGAGGTAAATGTTTCTTGTTTATTATTAGCCATCACATGCGCACACATACACATCACCCGCTTGGCCACTCTTGAGTGCTTGTTTTTGGTCCTGTTGTATATGAAGCTGAAAGACTAACTTCCACAGCTTCTTTCTCAGACCGCTTGTGCTTGCTTTGATGATCAGTATTGATTTGGCAATCTCAGGCTCAAGCAAGTGGGTAAGGAATGATATTATACAACAACTCCTGCATGTCAAGTGTTGATTTGATGAGTTTGTGTATGAGGAAGCTGTATGCTTATGTGCATATTTAAAGTATGTTTTGTATGGAGTTTAGAGGATTAAGATTAGGTAAAATATATATACTGTATTGCATGTGATAATTTTTTTTTTTTTTTTTTTTTTTTTTTTTTTTTTGTATAGAAATTTACTTTTGGCTATTGATAAAATCCATAGATGCTGTGTTTGTTTCATTCATTTAACCTCCTCCAGAGGGGTTTCTCACCTACACTGCTGTATCCTTTCCAGTTCATTCAAGTTTCATTTGCCTAAACACATAATACAGAAGATTCTTATTTATTTGTTTATTTTCAAAAACATTTCTTGGTGCATATAATTTTGTTGGTAGC
>NC_051387.1:8502413-8503738 GCF_015228065.2 Penaeus monodon
GCTGTATTTTGTGCATTTTATGTGTAAGAGCAATTAACTATAATTTTCCATACCTCATAGGTAAAGTAATGAGTTACTGTACACAGAGTTGTTTAATATTTTATATTCAAGAGAAAATAAAGTTACATAAAAGAGTTCACAGACAAATATTTTTTTTCACATTTAAATAATCTTTTTAGAGGGAAGTGAGGTTTTGTCCTCAAGCTATTGACCTAGTTGTATGTGTAACATACTGAATGATACATTGTGCTCAATGGAAACTTTCAAGCTGCTTTTGAACATCATTTAGCAGTAAATGGGTATTTTCAAATACATATTATATTTGTCTTTTTCCATTATTTTATTCCCCCTTTTTTTTTTTACATTTGTTGCATGATAAGCAGTTAGAGACAGATTCTTGGTAGTAATCTCAATTATTTTAATCTGCACATTACCAGTCACTTATCAATTTTGTAATTAGAAGATGCATTAGAGATAAGAACTTGGTATATGAAATATGTGCTACTTATTGTCCCACCCTAATGTATGTGGGCAGTTAAATGACAGGCTGCAACAATATCTCATAAAATAGAATTCAGTGGTTTAATGATTTATTAGTCATATGGTTTATGTGTTTTATTCTTATAAAACACATAGTTGACAGAGTATTAGTATGATGCTTGAAAGGTTGAATGGAGCAATTGCAAAGATAAATGGGCATTATAATATATTTCTCAGTGTCTTCAGAATGCTACATTCTGCACGAAATTGTCTCTCAAAGGAGTTACACATACAACATAGTAATATATGAAAAAGACTACGATATTCAGCATGTAGGGTGGAATAAACAAAGTTATATAAGTATTCTCAAAAATCAAAATGGGTTTTGTTTCTCTTGTGTTTACATTGTTCGTAAATTAATGTGTGTATATCATGTTACTGTACCTGCTCAAAGTGATAATAAATAGTTTTTACTAAATATGATTCTTCTGTATCAAAAGCTTAGGGAGAATATAGTAATCAATTTTTAGCTTGAAACACATTAAGCAATATCTGTGTTCAACATAATAATATATATTTACTTAATTCACAAATTATAGTTCACTGGAAACAACAAATAGTTTTAGATTAACAAAGCTATAACAAAATGAATGCTTTCAGAAAAACAAACAAACAAACATAAGGAACTACCTCCTCAAACAGCAAATCATTCAATAAATTTCAAATTCAATAATTCAAGTATTATAATAAGCACAGTTACTGTTCCAAGGTCAAACTTTATTTTTCACTTTCTTTGCTTCAAGAATTTTATTTCTTTTACTGTTCTTTAGCTTCTTGTCAAAGCT
>NC_051387.1:8503838-8506338 GCF_015228065.2 Penaeus monodon
AACGACAACAAAAAACAATTTTGGATAAGAGATTTGATGATTATGTAATGAATATATATATGATAATTGTAATTGTAATAATAATAATAAAAATAATCTAATCATCATAATAATAATCATTATTATTATTATTGCTACCCCAGTGGGTCTTTGTCTCTGTGCGAAACATGTGTTAACATGAAAGGATGACCTGGGCATGTGTTAACATGAAGGGACCTGGGCAAACATCACGCAACTGGCTGTGAGCGGAGGGGCGGAGGAACAAGCCAAGAGGGAGGGAGTTGGGTGCTGCTCCTGTGAAGACCTGGTGTGTGCCCTTGTGACCTGATAAACTTTGTGTTGCCCTGTTATAAGCTGTATCGTGCAGTGTGACATGCTGGTTTCCCCCTGTATTGTGCCTATAGAAAAGTGTACGGGTAAATAACTTGTGTAAATAAAGGAAATCCTGTCATTTTGTGATTATTTCGTGCCCTGCCTTGCCACGTGGGGTTTCCCCCTTGTGGTGTTCTGGGACGCTGTGGTGCTCGGTGCCTCTTGGAGCTGTTCAGTGTTCACGACCCTGTGGATAGCACGCTGTCTGCCTAGCCTGCCTTGTGTTGGTGGCAGAGAGACAAGGCGGTCGGCGTAACATTATTATTATTATTGTCATTATTATCATTACTATTTTTTATTATTATTATTATTTTATTATTATTATAATAATTATTATAATAATAACAACAACAACAACTGTAATAACAATGATAATGATAGTAATAACAATAGTAATAATAATAATAATAATAAAACAATAACAACAACAACAACAATAATAATAATAACAATAACAATAATGATAAGGATAATAGTAATGACAATAATAATAATGATGATAACAATAAACAATAATGAGTATGAAAGTCATATTGATAATATACTACTACTACTAACAATAATGATAATAATGATAATAATGATAATGATGAAAATTATGATGACAGGATGATATAGTTATTTTTAGTCGTGTTAATAATGAATGTATAAAAGCTGACGATCTAAATTCTTTATGCTAATATTATGCTAATAATAATAACGATGATGTTAAACTACTACTACCTACTACTAATACTAATAATGATGATAATAGCTACAATGATAATGATGATAATAATCTAATAGATTCGGAATATAATGCCTTTATATATGTGTGTAATTATCCCCCCAATTTATATCAAAATTAAGCGTCTTCAGGGTAGCACTCACATATAACATGGTTTTGGAGTACAATATTAATAGTTTGTGCGAACGGTAGGCCAAACGTATAAATAATAATAATAATAATAATAAAATGATAATGATAATGATAATGATAATAATAACAATGATGATGATGGTAATATTAGTCACATTTCCAGTAATAAAATTTATAATGATATCACAAGGAAGTAATTATAGAAAAAAAAATCGTGATAAAGATATTGATGGTAATACAATGTAATAATTATGATAATAACAAAGAATATAATAAGAATGACAATAATAATAATACGAATAACCTATATCATAATTCTACTTGTATTTCGCTCGTCCAACCTATTCGCAAGTTATGCTTTATAGACATTACGCCATAAATCATACTTTATATTCCCGAGTTAAAAAGAAAGCTCTACTTTGGTGTAATGTTGCCATGTGACGCCTTTATAAAAAAAATATAACCATGTGACTGCCAGTTAAAGACTTTTTTATCTATTTTTATTTATTTATTTATTTTAAGGGAAAATGGGGTAATGATTAATAAAATATATGCTGAAAAATCGTGCGCGCGCTTCAAGGCACTATATTGCGATCCTAATAAAATCATATTCTGACTCTATTATCATCACAACCCTTATTATCATTGTTATCAACTTTATTATCATAGTTATTGTTCTTATTATTGCTGTTATTGTTATTATTATTATTATTATTATTATTGTTATCATCATCCATCATTATATTATTATCATTATCATTATTATCAATGTTATTGTCATCATCATTATTACTATCATTATCATAGTTATTATTATTACTACTATTATTTTTTTTCTTCAAGGCAAGCACACTGCAATAAGATAGTTTGACCGTTCGTTTATGCTTCTTAATTTACACGAGAGCGTAGGCTAAGATGATAAGTAGGAAGGGAAAGAGAAAGGAAGGGGGAGAAGAAAGTGTGGAGATCAGAGAGAAAAGGGTGCTAGTAATGATTATAATAATAATAGCAAGTTTAGTAGTAAGTAACAGTAATAATAATAATGATAATGATAGTAATGATAATAATAATAATGATGATAGTAGTAATGATGATGATGACAGTAATAACGATAATAATGATAATACACAATGATATCAAGAAGAATAATGATAATAACAATTTTAATAATATTGGAAATAGTAATAAGAATGGTGATACAATAACAATAATGATAATGATCGCGGTCATACTTATTTTGAAAAAAAAGGATTAAATCACAATAGTATT
>NC_051387.1:8508838-8513838 GCF_015228065.2 Penaeus monodon
CTTAATCGTACATTATGCAAATGATAACAAGATATATAAGTTATTGATAGTCTTGTGGGTGATCTGACTGTCACCTGTATATAACTCATGTCATCTTAATGATAATGGAATGAACTAGGGTGCTTCTGATCATGCATGTAAAAAAAAAAAAACTCACTTAAGATTACCTTATCACTTGTCGAGTGGTTAATATTTTCACCTAACACATAGCATGATTTCTGAGTTGTTGCTACTCAGGAAATCTAGAAATCTAGGATTTGTGGTTTATTATTCGTAAGTAAGGAGATCGTGCCATAGCCTTGGAAGTTTTACATTAATACTAATATAACAAAAAAAATGCAAGTCAATCGTCAATACTTATATGTATATGTACATATAAAAAAATATATATCTACATTTCACAGTATTGTCTACTTTTCTATTTATCTATCAACACAACTCTCTACCATTTCTTGCATATAGATCTTTACAAACCGACACAAATTACTTGTCCATCTATTCATTTCCTTCCTCGTGCTTCAATAAACCTCTGTTCGGGATGTTTAAATCTTTTTCAAGAAGTGTTTGATGAAGACTTGTTCACCATCGTGTTTGGTTCGACCCGTAGCTTGTGGAGGGCCCTACCCGCCTGGAAATATTTCATGTGACATTTAAGCGAAGGGTCAGCCAGCAGGGCGGTCGCGAAATCTGTGTGTGTGTGTGTGTGGGGGGGGGGTTGTATACCAATATGAAATTCGATTATTATGATATAAATTTCATGTGCCATTTTAGCGGAGAGTCAGTCTGCATAGCGGTCGCGAAATCTTGGAGAGGGGATATTGTACACCAATTTGCAATTCGTAAGTATTTATATAATTAATATATTGTAAATTCAGTATGTTAATTACAGTAAGGTAAACAAATCTTATAACGACTGTTGAATATTCTCTCATCTTGGTCTTGTCCTAATATGATCCTGGGGCGTTGTAAATGTGTCGGGGACTTGAGAAATGTGTCGCGGTTTGAGAAAGAGGTAGCAAGTGTAAAAAAAATAGGAGCCAGTGATTTAGGATATATAGAAACGTGTATTCAATAACGCACAAAGAAAGTAATTATTTTAGAGGTAGTCTAAGTTATAAAACTTATTCACAACATACACTTGATACAAATACCAACACCAATGTTTTCATATCAGTGATCACCAAATTCTGTTTTATGATTCTAATATGTTGTTAAGGGATTTTAAAGAACATGAACCTGTATATTTTAAATATGATTTACAAAGAAATGTAGAATATATTATAGATCATTCTGGGTGATAAACTTATTTTTTGAGTTTACTTTTGTAACGAACTTTTTGTGATGTATGTAAAAGTAAGTCATGTTATAGAACCTGAATTGATGAAGAACTTTGAAAGTGATAATTACTCCTACAAACGTAGAATTAAAGTTCAGGAGTAATAATCTATTTCATTTATTTATCTATATTTTTTTGTAAACTCTGCTGATAATAAAAAAAAAATCTGTCAACCAAAATGAAATTATGAAATTAATTCGGAAGACACGTTAGAAACAGTTTTGAAATACGTTAGAACTATTCTGACCGTTGATCAATGTTTTCAATTTTACCACTCGAAAAAAGAAAAAGAAAAAAAAAACTAACCTTTCCTGTCCCTTTTAGGCTCGTTCCAAGGCTGGACTTCAGCTGACATGAGCAAAAGGTAACAGCGTGCATGTGACCGCATAGATGATGGCTGTGATAATGAACACTAATCTCCAGGCGGCCAGTGACCATTGCTGGATGATGGGGGAGATAGATGGGTAAACAGATAGATGGATGAAGGACGGAGCTTGTAACTTGAGTATATTATTCGATAGATAATGGATCCCTTGGTGGGTAAGGAAGAGAGAAAAATGGAAAAAATAGAGAGATGGATAAGGGACAGAACAAGACGATTAGCAATTGTGTATATAATCACAAGTAGATAGATAATGAAACTCATGCTGGACGAGGAAACAGGAGAGATATTTGGATAGCCTGATGGGTATAAGATGGCAACGGACACTTAGTAATTAGAGTGATATATCATATGGAAACTCTAATTATGAGATAGATAATTAAATGTAGAAGGTTAATGGGTAAGGAAGAGAGAATAATGGATTGAAGATGGAAAGATGGAAAGGGGAATAGAGGTGAACAGGTAGACAGACATATAGACCTATATAATAATGATAATAGTAACTGATAACAGTCATAAAAATAATGATAATGATAATCAAACTCGCAAATACAAAAATGCCACAAGATTAAGGTAAGAATAAGAGGCAAAAACCTCAAGTCAGGTCTCACATTGCCGCTGGTGATGGCCCCCACAGTCGCAGGAGCAAGGAATCCCGTGGCCGAGCCAAAGGTGTTGGTGATTCCAGCAGCGTACCCGCCAGGTTTGGGGCGATGTCCTGTTCTGCGAGAGTGTTTCCGCTGTAGGAAGCGCCATTGAATCCTACAGCCATGCACAACATTGCCATTGCAATCGCAGAGTTGCAGTTAACGAAGCACATTGCAATCAGAGCGACGGCTGGTATGTAGTGGGCTGCGGGGAAGGTGGGAACACTTTAGAATTTTGGTTCAGTCGTCTGTGTTTGGTATATGCATATACTTATAGACAAACACACACACACATACTCGAAAATTGGAGCCACTGTCCACGAAATCTCTTTACACGAACTTGTAACATACCATCTACATATTCTACACACCATGAAAAAAGGAGAAAAGAGAGGAGGGGAAAAAAAATATGACGAAGAAACATGGAAATGAAAGGGACGAACCGACTGCAGTGGAAAGCCTCCTGACCGTCCTGATCGACAGAACACCCGCAGAGAAGAGCTTGTCCATGGAGATTCCCCAAAGGACGCCGAAAGCCCAAAGCACTGCGTAAGGAGTGGCTGAAAGGACGCCGCTCTGTGGGCGAAGGAAAGGAGTAGGTATAATGTTAGTAAGGAAAAGGGATGATGTTTGGTTATTCACTATTTCTTTTTACAAGAAGACACTTTCGTATGGAAGCGCACCATATGCAAAAACATAATTCTTACGTGCTAATTACACATACCTTACTGTTCCCTTATAGAGAGAAGTTTTCGTGATTAGGATTTTGAACATATCATTTATACAAGATCTTTTGAATGGAGAGTCCACCAGTTGGAAAGTACGCATTGTATCACCCTTATAATTCTTTTGTTTTTGTTTTTTCTTCTCGCTTGTTAATTCTGCTGCCATTGTTGTTACAAGAGGACAATCGATCTATTGAATTATGATCTACAATATACCAAATAAATTTACTACAACACACATAAACCACAATCGAAAAACTATTATATTTCCTGATCTTACACTATTCATATCGAAATGCTGGATGTTGGCGAGGTATGTTGGAGCTCCGTTAAGAGAGTGTAGAAGCCAAAACTACCACCTGTCATTATGAAAATACACCCCACATTGGACCGGAAGTGACGATCTCTTTCCAGGAAATCGATACTATCTGTCAAGAGTTTGTTTATTCATTATTTTTCATCACATAAATCTAAATCATATCTGTAACATTTTGGAGGTGGAGAGATGGTCGCCTTTCAAGGGAGTTAGAATTCACAATACTTGGAAGATTGACAGTTTGTTATAAAGATTATTGCTAAATATTCATAAATTATGCAATTATATACGTATCACTCTGTACATGATGGTGCATGGAAATATCTGTATACCCTTCTACCTCTGCTTTCTTGACGGTTTCCTGATGACCTTGGATGAAGCTCAGTTCAGCCTGCGAGATCCTAGATGTTTCTCAGGCCTATCGTGTGTCAGGAGGAACCAGGGGAAAACCCACACACTATCCCCAGAGCCCCGAAGACGTAGAAAACGGAAGGCCAACCCCCAAGGAACCCCGCGGAAATCAACCAGCCGCTCACAGGCAGGGAAATGACGGTGCCAATCTGCATGCCTGCGTGAATAATGTAAGTTAATGAATGAATGAATGTGTACGTGATGTGATGGATTATAATCGGAGACATTCTGCGTATATATTACGAACTTATTTTTCCTTTACCTTACTGATTTATTCATCTCTTTGTAACAATTGAATTTACGAATATAAAGTTTACCAGTGAAATTTCAAGTAACTGATGTTTGTGCATTCTTCGTTTGACTTATAATTTTATATATAAAAAGGAAAATATCACTGAAAATTGACCAATTTACCTCCGTATACAAAGGGACTGATTTTTGCCTTTTCTTCAGGAGGAAACCAAGTCGCCATGATCGAATTTACTGCAGGGCAACGACACCCCCTAGAAAACAAGCCGCATCCCTTAAAAAAAACAATATCCATATCTATGTTTTCCCTCTATTTCTTAACTGAGACCCTAAAATAAACCCGAGAGAAGAAATTATGAATAAATTCTCACCATTTCTTACCTGGCGATCCCATGGCGACCCGAGAAGCCACGAAGAACCCGGTGGAGGTCCTGGCGCAGAGCGGAGACAGGAGGGCTATGCACGAAGAGACGACCGCTCCCAGACCGAAGACCAGGCGCCCTCCCAGGTACTCTGCCGCCCGCCCGCCCAAGAGGTTGGTGCACGTGTAGCCATAGAAGAACGCCCCCAGGATGAGCCCCTGCGTTTGCTCGTCCCAGCCCAACTCGCCTTCCTGGGGGGGGTGGAGTGGGTTGTATCCGGAGAGTGTTAGTAAGGGAGGGATTGTGTCTGTGCAGTTGCTTGTGTTCTGTCTTAATGTAGTAGATTCCCTCTGTTTTCCTTGTGGAGCGCGAGGCATAGAGTGGGTTTACCTCTATTCAGTGCGAGATATGGAGTTGGTTTTCCCTGTAAAGTAAGAGATGCAGAGTGGGTTTTTTCCCCCTGTGGAGTGATATATTATATATATATAATAATATTATATATATATATATATATAATATATATATATATAAATATATATAACATTTACTGATGATATGGAATGCCCGAGGAG
>NC_051387.1:8518838-8524773 GCF_015228065.2 Penaeus monodon
TTTGAATAACATGTTATTTGCATACGGGATTTTATCACATATAAATTAGGGTATTCGAGTATTCTTCCCCAATTTCGATGAAATAAAAAATTTTCACATGTTTTTATACCCCGTTAGGTGGCTGAAAGGCGATAAAACATGAAAACATTCCAGTTATGCTCAGCGTTCTTTTGTTTTCTTGTTCACAGCTACATCAGATTCATTCCCTTTTTTTTGCCCCGGCAGTTCCCAGTACATTCTGTAACCTAAACTTTTCGGCAATAACCACGTCACACGCTGGTTTGACTTCGTGACCCATGGGAAGTTTTTGCCACCTATCTATCGTAGTGCCTTATGGTACAGTTTTTTCGGCCTTTTGAGTGTTAATCAGATTAATTTTTCTTCCCTTATGGAATTTTTCAATAAGTGAAAACCCAGCAAGGGGCACCCCAAAGCTATTTTTCAAAATACCTTGCGCGGCTTTTTTCGAAATTTGCCCCTACGGGGGTCGTGCTTGCGTATGCCAAATGAAGGGTTTCCCAAAAAACTGAAGTTGAAATACGTCTTTTTGATGGGTTACTTTCGTTTAAATGCAACCCCAAAAATTTTTTTCATGCCACCTGTTTTTGAAAGAATTTAGCCCCGGGAAGAGCCTTTGAAGTCACAGAAAACACCCCCAAGCCCCTAACATTAAAAATTCCTTTTGCGGGAGATACCTGCCAGCCCCCGTTTGTGTATGTGGCCCAGTTTTGTTTTCTCATTTAAAACTTGATGTTGTAGTAAGCCTTTTTTTGTAAAAGAGCAAGCACAACCAGTTTTGTACCAGACGGGGATCCGTGGGCGTAACACTCATAGCATACACCCATAGTTCTGTGTTTTTTCCGTTACCGTTGCTACGAAATTTTTTTTCAACACACATTATGGCCCCCTTTTTTTTTGGGGTAACTGTAGGGGTCCGATCAATGTTGAATTTTCCAGGGTGGAAGGGGAGGACCTTTGGTTTTTTTAAAATTGGAACTTGGTTTTATAATTTTCAGAGTTTTTGTGTTAGGGGGCGCGCGTTGGTGTTTTTGTCCGTCTACTTGGTGATTTTTTTTTGCATTTGTTTTTGGAAATCTGAGAATACGGGGGTTCCCCTCAAGCTTGACCCCAAATTGGTGGAAATAAATATTTTTTCTATAAAAAATGGAGGGTAATTTAATTTGATCTCATGTTTACTACCCTTGCTATTCTGGGGCGCCGGGTTTCCTCATAGCTTCTTTTGACTACCCCCAACCTACCTATTCTGTTTCCCTTACACTGCAACAAGTGCTGCATGGTTCTAAACGACCTTATAAAACCCAAAAGAAAAACGCTAGCGATTAAACTTTGATGCCATTTTCCCTTTTCCGACAAAACTTTAAAAGGGTTTAATCCCCCCGGTTTTTCTTTAGAGAGAGGCCCGGTCTGCTATTTCTTTCCCCCCGGAATATTTATTACTTGTGGCAATGTCAAGCTCCTGGTCCCCTATGCAAAGGGGTGGGGTATAACATGGGTTTAACCATTGTTTTCTCAGGGGGAAATACAAAATCCACATCAGTGCCTTTGTGTGTTTCTGTCGGAATTTTGCACCCTCATTGTGTGATGCTCGCGCATATGTCATCAGCATACATTTTGGGTTCACCATCCCCCAAGGGGATATCGCCACCAGCTTGTGCAGAGGACTTTAAACACATGGGCGGGAAAAACTCCCCTGTGGCGCCCCAAAGTTAAAAAGCGAAAAGGGAAAATTCTCACCCCCCAACGAATTTTGCAGATCTTTTTCGAGAGATACATTTAATCCAGTTAAATATTTTACCCCGGTCCCAAAGTTCTAATTTTTTGGGTAACTTCTCTGTTTGAAATGTCAAAAGCTCTTAAGTCAAAAAAAACAGGTGTTCCCGGGTTAGAGTGTGAAAAGTACTCTGAAAAAGCAATTTTGTGTGCTACTCCGATAAAAACCCGACAGTCTGGAGAAAATTTACCTTGTACCTGTATGAGTCTGTTAAAAATTTACC
The DNA here is from genome assembly GCF_015228065.2 of Penaeus monodon. NCBI lineage: Eukaryota > Metazoa > Arthropoda > Malacostraca > Decapoda > Penaeidae > Penaeus > Penaeus monodon. Next base: position 8,520,854 of record NC_051387.1, read on the forward strand.
CTTTCTAGAATTTGCATACACGGGGGTTAATAAAATTTGGTCGTATTTATCATGTTTGATTTGGGTTATGGGGAGATTAGACTGCGTGCCCAGGACCCGGAAAATACCTTGTGAAAAAATTTAACCGTATAGGTGCAAAAGGGGTTACCAGGTACCTGAGCTATAAGGCGGGGACATATAGGAATTCCACCCTCACCTGGGGCGGACGCTTTTCCTTTGTCTGCATTGTTCAGTTCCCCTCAGTGATCTCACAAAGTCAGGGTCAGTATCAAACATAAAATCTCAAGGGAAAAATTTGCTGCAATTTTAGAGACAAAGGGGATCCGAATTTTTGTGGAATGACCAATTTGGACGCTCCAGCCCATTGACTAAGGGCATTCTGCTTGTGCGGGGACAGGGAAAACTGCGGGGTTTAGTTGGTTTCCCTGAAATTCGATTAATTTTTTTCCAGCCCTCCGACATTGAGGGTTATTTTTAATGTTTTGAGGAACTGTTCAAAGTGTTCATTTTCTGAAATGAGTTTTTTTTTTTTTTTTGTGCTTTAAGAAATTTAAAGGTTTCACGGGTATTTCCTGCTTGTAATATCATAAGCTCCTGAAATCGCTTTTTTTCCCTTAAAAATTAGGGGCCCGACCCCCTTAGGTTTGTTTGCAGCTTTGATTGTGTTCTTTAAAGGGTTTTTCTTTTTACGACCCAATGTTGTAGTAATCATGCCACTTTGTCATGTCCATGGGAAATTTTCAAAAATTGTTCGTGTATCATTGTACCAGTCAAAATCTGATTTAAAATGTGCTCAAAGGGAAGGGGATAGAAATTTTGACCCCATTTTTTTTTGGGGGACTGAGTATTTTCAAAAGGATCTCTTACTTCAAAGTGGCACGATTAGCTCTGTTTAACATGCTTCGACGTTTTTCCTGCCAAGATCCCTTCCCCATTTTAAAATCTGCCTGCCCCCCGCCACGTGAGTTTTGCCTGTCTGTATAATACTGTCATAGATTTTTGTTCCCCAAAAAGTCGGAACCTTTCCCTTTTTTTATTCATTGACATCTCCAATGTATAAATTTTAGCATTAAAATCCCCTGATTTGTGCCTGATTTTGAAAGTTGGGGATGAATCAGTTAAATTTCTAACCCTTTTCTATACATTGTACAGAGGAAAACCCGAGGCTGTTTGAATATGTAAATGCTGTACTGCACCCCCTTTTTTCATTAGATTTCTGCACCAACTTATGGGTATGGGTCACTGACAAATCATAGGCCCCGTCATTCCCGTGTTCGTATAGGAGTGGTAGCCTCTAATTTAGGGGGGGTTTTTTATTTTTTTGACTGATGTGAAGGGCTTTGTAAAAGTAACGTCAAATTTTTGTTGAAATAGTAAAACGTCATTAATTCCCCGGTTTACACCACGTTTTTCATGAAAGAAAGTAATTGTTTTTTGTCCCCCCTCCACCCTTGTTTAACTGATTGGTCAAATTTCGTTTTTGAAACTCTTTAGTCTGCTATTTTTTGTCTCATTTCGTATTTTTGTTGTATCTTTTTTTTATTTTTCTGTTTTTCGCCTTTCCGCGTATTTATACTTACGCATAATCCGTACCTATAGCATTTCTGAGTGATGTCCCACAGATCACCGTTTCCTTCGCATCTTCGTCACGTCATTTTACGGTCCTGCTCCGTTTCAGTGGTCCGCCTGCGTATAAAAAATACAGAGACCTCTTCGTTTTTGTCAGCTCACTAACATCACAACCATCAAACGCCGTGGTAATAATATATGAGACCTCATTCGATTTTCCAAAAAATCACTAAAATCATCAAACGCACATTTTTTCCTGCTACACCTCACTTTTTTTCGTGCGTAAAAAAATAAACAGAGACCTCTTCGTATTTTCAAAATCACTTACATACTAACATCATCAGAACGAAAATTTTTTCCCCTTTTACACGACACTTTTGTTTTTCCCTTATCATTTTTTTCAATTTAGCAATCTCTTGCCCATGTTTTTTTTTATTTCACAATCTCTTGCCTGATGCTTTTATTTTCCTCGGGGCCCTATCCATGTCCTTTTTCACCAATGGTTTTTTCCTTGGACTGTTTCCTAGGGTGGGGAATCCCCCCGGGAGTTTTCGGGAATTCCTGTGGGTTTTTGGTCACGCGGCCCGGGTGGGGGTGTGTGCTGGGGTGGGCATCGCCACTCCGCGGTCGATGGGGAGGTCGGGGGAGGTGGGGTGCTCGTGGCGGTTTGTGGGGGGAAATTCGGTGCCAGGCCGTCACACCCTCCGCTTGCACCTGACGCACCTCTTCAGATGGTGGCGGCGTCCTCATTGTCGTTTCCCCCCGTCGTTTCTTGCAGGGGGAGTCCTTTTTCCTGGTGGGCCCCCCACAACAGCACCCGTTCCTTCCCGCAAATTTAGCTACGTGGCCTAAACCCTTTACACTTTAGCAACTACAACCTCTGGCACCACGGTCGAATGGAGTGGCTTATGACTTCCAAAAATGGTACTCTGTAGGTGGCGGCTGTTCACCCCTCCCTACAAAGATGAGCCTGTCAAGGCTTTTCCCCCTTATGATCTCCGGCTTTAAAAACGCCCGGGAAATGCAGTGCTTCCCCAGCGGGGCCCCCTCCTCGGACTGGTAAACCCGGTATTCCCCCTATTTTTTTTTTTTTTAGGGTGAACTCGTCGTTTTGCAGAAGATCCCGCAAAGTGCCATTAATCCCCTGGCCACATATTGTTTTTGTTCTCGTCGTACATAACGTACGCGGGATATCCATCTCCCGGGCCCCTGTCCCCAGCGGGCCTTCCTCTTGGGGGGCGGCAGTGGGGACCTCCCTCATCCCCCTTTTTTTATCGAGGAAGTCGTGTCCTCGGAAAGGGCCGTCTAATGACTCTCCCGGGGGGGGATGGGGTTTGCGCTTTTGGGCATTCCCTTTGCTTTTTTGGTCGGGTTTCTGGTGTTTTCGGCATGGTTTTTTCCTTTTTTTTTTTTTGGTCTGAACGAGTTAATCCCTCGTTATCGATCAGGGGCGGCAGTCGAATACATCGTTCACATCCCTATGTTCGGTGGAATCAATCCCTCCCATAGAGGGAGGGTTGAGGGGGTTTTGGGATTTGGGACTGGTACTGGGGGGGCCGAGCGCGTCCCCACCCTATCCATGGTAGGAAATGGGGGGGGTTTTTTCCCCCCCGCTTTTGGGGGATTAAACCCTGCGGTCGGCGCGGGGGGGGTGCGAGCGCCCGGGCAAGTCTGTACACATACATTTACCCGGTCCGCCAAAAATACAGAAATGTGGGTTTACTTACCCAGAAATTTTTTGGGGAAAGAAGACGGGATTTTTTTTTTTTACTGTCAAACACTTTTACTACTTGTATTTTCGTTTTATTTTTAGGAAGATGTGTGGTGATGATAATGGTAAACAAAATAGTGATAAGATAAAAAAAATGATAAGGATAATTAATTATAATGATGTAACATAAAAATGCCCTAAATACCCTAATTTTATGGTGTTGGGGGTCGTGGTGATGAGGTGGTGGGGATGTATAAAGAGTAAAAAAATAATATAAAAAAAATAATAACAAGTATAAAAAATCTGATAATAAAAAACGATTAGAACTTTTTTTTTTTGCCACGTACTCTTTTGGGGCAAGAAGAATTATATGGAACACTAGCTAAAAACCGCATCTTTAAAAAATATTGTTTTAATATGCTTTATGGTATCACGGTTTTTTTTCAATTTCCTGAACTTTCGGTTTATTTCGGTTTATACTAGCGAAAAAATAGGGAAAAAAAAACGTATTTCCTAAAAACGAGAGGGGTTTTTCAAACCAAATTTCTAAAAACCCAAAAACAAATATTTTTACAATCAAAAAGAAGGAAAAAAAAAAGGAAGATAGACCCTGTTTTTTACAAAAAAAAAGGGAAAAAAC
>NC_051387.1:8524873-8534520 GCF_015228065.2 Penaeus monodon
ATTATATATATATATAATTATATATTATACATATATATATATACATATACATATACATACACATACACACACACACATATATATATATCATCAAAAACGGTATGCTCATGTTTGAGCAGCCGTGGACCTCTCCACCATCCTTCGCCACTAAACTCGATCTTACGCTTTTCTTTCCACTTGTTACCATCGACAGCCCGCAAATATCTTTGATACTGTCGCTCAGTCTTGTCTTCGGTTTGCCTCTTCCTCTGTTTCCTATCACCATCCCTGTCAGCAAGTTTTTTTCAATACTTCTACTTCTCATTACATGACCAATAAACTTTAATTTCCTCCTGTTCAAGAGGTCCAACAGTCGGTCTTTACAATTTATTTTTCTCAGCACTTCATCATTCGTCTTCTTCTCTGTCCAGCTAATATGCAGTACTAATATATAATATATATATATATATATATATATATATATATATATATATAATATATATACATATGATATATATATATATATATATATATATATATATATATATATATATAATATATATACATATGATATATATATATCTATAATATTGCTACGCCAGTGGGTCTTTGTCTCTGTGCGAAACATGTGTTAACACGAAAAGGATGACCTGGGCATGTGTTAACATGAAGGGACCTGGGCAAACATGACGCAACTGGCTGTGAGCGGAGGAGCGGAGGAACAAGCCAAAGAGAGACGCAGTTCGGTGCTGCTCCTGTGAAGACCTCGTGTGTGCCTTTGTGACCTGATAAACTTTGTGTTGAACTGTTATAAGCTGTATCGTGCAGTGTGACATGCTGGTTTCCTCCCTGTATTGTGCCTATAGAAAAGTGTACGGGTAAATAACTTGTGTAAATAAAGGAAAGACAGTCATTTTGTGTTTATTTTGTGCCCTGCCTCGCCACTTGGCGTTTCCTCTCGTGGTGTTCTGGGATGCTGTGGTGTTCAGTGTCTCTTGGAGCTGTTCAGTGTTCACGACCCTGTGGATAGCACGCCGTCTGCCTAGCCTGCCTTGTGTTGGTGGCTGAGAGACGAGGCGGTCGGCGTAACAAATGGTGTCAGGAGTGGGATTTGTGATATTTGATCAGTGAGATCGCCGATTTATCATGTGGTCCAAAGATGGCGGCAGCCATGAGGGAGAGGAGGCTATGACTGAGGCAGGCACGAGTGAGGTGAAGCCGAGCCAGATGGACCTGATCACTGCCATGCTGGCCGGTATGAGGGAGGAAATAGCACAAAGGGCAGAAGAGCAGGCACAGAGGGCACGCGAGCAGGTGCACCATCTCGTCGAGATGCAGGCAAGGAAGGCAGAGGAACAGTTCTGCCAACTTGTTGAGGTGCTACAGAGCAATCTTGCATCTGTGAAGATGGAAACTCAGCAGTACACCGACAAGGCCTGCAACAGCGTGAAGAGTGAATTGATGGAAGAGGTGCAGACTCTGAAGGGCGAGGTTCAGGGCCTGAGGGAGGAAGTGAAGGAGGAAAGGTGGCGTCACGAGGTATTAACGTTGCAAGCAGAGAAGGCAGACGAGATTCTGGCAACAGATGCCAGAGTGTCAGATTTACTGGGGTCTGCCTGGGGTCCATGGCAGGAAACCCCCGGGCCTTGCAGCGTCGTGTCGGAGCCAGTGGTCGCTGCAGAAGGCTGGGGACCCATCGGAACCGCTCCCTTGGATATAGGTGGCGGCAAACTCGGACCCGGTCAACCCGCCTCGTTGCCTCCCTCACCCCCTTCCTCCCCCCGGGTATGTTAGTTCACAGCACGCGTTCTCCACCCTGCAGCCCCTCGGCCTCCAGACATTCTGTGAGGCGTAAGCCAGCTGAGTACGACGGGAAGGCGGCCTGGGAGGCATATGTCGCCCAATTTGAAATGCTGGCATCTGCCCGGGGCTGGAGTCAGGAAGAGAAGGCCCTGCAGCTGGTAACAGCGCTAAGGGGCTCCGCGGTGGAAGTGTTGGGGCATCTGCCGGCATCCCAACATGCCTCTTACACCAGCGTGGCAGAGGCTTTGAAACGCCGTTTCGGGCACCACCACCAGGCCGAGGTATATCGGGCCCATTTGAAGAAGCGGACTCGTGAGCGTGGCGAGACACTGTCCCAGCTGGCGCAGGATGTGGAGGCGCTGGTAAGGAGGTCGTACCCTACGGCTGCGGAAGAGATGATTGTGGTCCTGGCCCGCGACTTCTTTGTTGATGCTTTATAGGACCAGCAGCTGCAAATCTACGTCAAGCAGGCACACCCTGAGGACCTGCAGGTGGCGCTGGCGAGGGCCTTGGAGTTCAAGGCCTTCCTGAAGGCAACCAGTGGCCTAGGGCCAGCTGCTCAGCCCCGCCGTGACCTCCGGGGCCGGAAGGCTAAAGTGGAGAAGGTAGCATTGTGGAAGGTGAGCCCGAGCATTTTCCAAGGCTTGTGTTGGGGCTGCGGTAAGGAAGGGCACAGACGTAGTCAGTGTCGGAGGGAGCGGAGAACACGTCGTCTCAACCAGACGGATTCTGATGCCTTCCAGCAGTGCTGCAAGGACTGTGGCAGGTATGGTCACTATCCGAGTGCATGTCCTAAGGCTAAGGAAGTGGTACAGGCGGAAAACTCTGGAGAAGGGGGCCGAAACCCAGCCGTCCTTGGTTCCCGGGCCCCGACTTGGGTAAGCTGCCGTCGAACCAGCACGATGCAGGTGGAGGGCTCAATAGATGTGAAGCCATGCCACCTGACAGTGGACACTGGGGCTGAGAAGACCCTAGTGCGGCCTGATATGTTGGCCACTATGCAACTTCCAGACGCACCACAGAGACTGTGTGGTGTCATGGGGGCATTGTGTGCAGCTCAAGGGGCCAGTGGAGGCTCGTATTGGCGTGGGCAGCACGGTGCAGCGGCTGCCGGTGTATGTGGCCGATCTGGACAAGCACTGTTTGCTGGGCCTTGACTAGCTGACGCAGAGTAAGGCGTGTGTCGACCTTGGATGGAAGCTGGTGAGGGTGCACGGTGAAGATGTGCACTTGCTTCCAGAGGTTGGCTGTGCAGAGGTAGTTACGGTTGAGCGACTGCACCTTGCCCCCAGGACAGAGTCTAGAATCTGGTGTCGACTGTCAAGAATGATGCGTGGAGTAGAGGGCCTCGTGGAGCCCAACCAAAACTTGCAGCTGGCTGATGGCGTAGCGGTTGGGCGGAGCCTTGTTGGACCAGGGGAGGGGTTAGTTACAGTGTTGGTAGCCAACTTCTCCGATAAGGCCCAGAAGGTGCCAGCTGGTGCAAAGCTGGGCACTTGTGAGGAAGTGGAGCATCCAGAAGAGTCGTTGGGGAGCAAGGAGTTGGTTGGTGTGGGGCCGTTGCCTGACTTCCTCGAGGACTTGGCTGTGGCGTTACCATGGGCCAGGAAGCTACTCCTGGGGCCATGGTGAAAAAGAAGATGACGTTAGCCCCAGTAGCGGCGATGAGGACGTGGCAGACGCTGACCGAGATGAGGACGAGCATTTGGACGGTGAGGGCGATGCAGCAGACGTCAATGGTGACCATGAACCAGGTCTTAGGACAGGAGATACCCCTCTGGGTGCCACTGCCAATCTACCACCGCCCACACCTCCTCCAGAGCGACCCCAGCGAGAGCAAAGAAAGCCGCGCTGGATGAAAGATTTTTGTGTTTCTGAGAACTGATTTTCAATTACGGTTACTTTTGTTTGAAAGAATTTTGTTCCTGAGGACTAATTTTATTAAAATTTTCTGTAATTTGTTTCAGGTTTAGGTATGTCAGAGCAGACAGGTCGTCTGCTTGATAGGGGGGGATAGGGCTACGCCAGTGGGTCTTTGTCTCTGTGTGAAACATGTGTTAACATGAAAAGGATGACCTGGGCATGTGTTAACATGAAGGGACCTGGGCAAATATGACGCAACTGGCTGTGAGCGGAGGAGCGGAGGAACAAGCCAAAGAGAGACGCAGTTGGGTGCTGCTCCTGTGAAGACCTCGTGTGTGCCTTTGTGACCTGATAAACTTTGTGTTGCCCTGTTATAAGCTGTATCGTGCAGTGTGACATGCTGGTATCCCCCCTGTATTGTGCCTATAGAAAAGTGTACGGGTAAATAACTTGTGTAAATAAAGGAAAGACTGTCATTTTGTGTTTATTTCGTGCCCTGCCTTGCCACTTGGCGTTTCCTCTCGTGGTGTTCTGGGACGCTGTGGTGCTCGGTGCCTCTTGGAGCTGTTCAGTGTTCACGACCCTGTGGATAGCACGCCGTCTGCCTAGCCTGCCTTGTGTTGGTGGCAGAGAGATAGGCGGTCGGCGTAACAATATATATATATATAATATATATATATAATATATATATATATGTATATATGGATATATATATATATATTATATATATATATGTATATATTATATATATATTACATACATATATATATATATATATATATATATATATATATATATATATATATATGTATATATATATGTATATATGTGTATACATCTTTCTAGCGGGGCCCTTCTTTGCACTGCACACATCACATGCTCTACACCACTCAGACACGTCACTTCTCATGCCCACCCAGTAGAAGCGTTGACGAAAACGGCTCAGGGTCTTTTTCTCGCCCAAGTGGCCACTGTCAGGGGCATAGCTTCCCATCTACTGAGCCTTCCACCTGCATCTCTGGTTCGACGGCAGCTTACCCAAGTCGGGGCCCGGGAACCGAGGACGGCTGGGTTTCGGCCCCCTTCTCCAGCCTGTCCGAGTTTTCCTCCTGTACCACTTCCTTAGCCTTAGGACATGCACTCGGATGGTGACATACCTGCCACAGTCCTTGCAGCACTGCTGGAAGGCATCAGAATCCGTCTGGTTGAGAGGACGTGTTCTCCGCTCCCTCTGACACTGACTACGTCTGTGCCCTACCTCTCCGCAGCCCCAACACAAGCCTTGGAAAGTGCTCGGGCTCACCTTCCTCAATGCTACCTTCTCCACTTTAGCCTTCTGGCCCCGGAGGTCACGGTGGGGCTGAGCAGCTGGCCCTAGGCCACTTGTTGCCTTCAGGAAGGCCTCAAACTCCAAGGCCCTCACCAGCGCCACCTGCAGGTCCTCAGGGTGTGCCTGCTTGACGTAGATTTGCAGCTGCTGGTCCTATAAAGCATCAACAAAGAAATCGCGGGCCAGGACCACGATCATCTCTTCCGCAGCCGCAGGGTACGACCTCCTTACCAGCGCCTCCACATCCTGCGCCAGCTGGGACAGTGTCTCGCCACGCTCACGAGTCCGCTTCTTCAAGTGGGCCCGATATACTTCGGCCTGGTGGTGGTGCCCGAAACGGCGTTTCAAAGCCTCTGCCAATCTGGTGTAAGAGGCATGTTGGGATGCCGGCAGATGCCCCAGCACTTCCACCGCGGGGCCCCTTAGCGCTGTTACCAGCTGCAGGGCCTTCTCTTCCTGGCTTCCTGCAATTTGTCGCATTTCAAATTGGGCGACATATGCCTCCCAGGCCACCTTCCCGTCGTACTCAGCTGGCTTACACTTCACAGAATGTCTAGAGGCCGAGGGGCTGCAGGGTGGAGAACGCGTGCCGTGAACTAACACACCTGAGGGGGAGGAAGGGGGTGAGGGAGGCAACGAGGCGGGTTGACCGGGTTCGAGTTTGCCGCCACCTATACCCAAGGGAGCGGTTCTGATGGGTCCCCAGCCTCCTGCAGCGACCACTGGCTCCGACACGACGCTGCGAGGCCCGGGGGTTTCCTGCCATGGATCCCAGGCAGACCCCAGTAAATCTGACACTCTGGCATCTGTTGCCAGAACCTCGTCTGCCTTCTCTGCTTGCAACGTTACTACCTCGTGACGCCGCCTTTCCTCCTTCACTTCCTCCCTCAGGCCCTGAACCTCGCCCTTCAGAGTCTGCACTTCCTTCATCAGTTCACTCTTCACGCTGTTGCAGGCCTTGTCGGTGTACTGCTGAGTTTCCATCTTCACAGATGCAAGATTGCTCTGTAGCACCTCAACAAGTTGGCAGAACTGTTCCTCTGCCTTCCTTGCCTGCATCTCGACGAGATGGTGTGCCTGCTCGTGTGCCCTCTGTGCCTGCTCTTCTGCCCTTTGTGCCATTTCCTCCCTCATACCGGCCAGCATGGCAGTGATCAGGTCCATCTGGCTCGGCTTCACCTCACTCGTGCCTGCCTCAGTCATAGCCTCCTCTCCCTCATGGCTGCCGCCATCTTTGGACCACATGATAAATCGGCGCGTCTCACTGATCAAATATCACAAATCCCACTCCTGACACCATTTGTTACGCCGGTCCGCCTCGTCTCTCAGCCACCAACACAAGGCAGGCTAGGCAGACGGCGTGCTATCCACAGGGTCGTGAACACTGAACAGCTCCAAGAGGCACCGAGCACCACAGCGTCCCAGAACACCAAGAGGGGAAACGCCAAGTGGCAAGGCAGGGCACGAAATAAACACAAAATGACTGTCTTTCCTTTATTTACACAAGTTATTTACCCGTACACTTTTCTATAGGCACAATACAGGGGGAAACCAGCATGTCACACTGCACGATACAGCTTATAACAGGGCAACACAAAAGTATATCAGGTCACAAGGGCACACACGAGGTCTTCACAGGAGCAGCACCCAACTGTGTCTCTCTTGGCTTGTTCCTCCGCTCCTCCGCTCACAGCCAGTTGTGTCACGTTTGCCCAGGATCCTTTTCATGTTAACACATGCCCAGGTCATCATTTTCATGTTAACGCATGTTTCGCACAGAGACAGAGACCCACTGGCGTAGAATTATTATTATTATTATTATTGTTATTATTATTATTATTATAATTATCATTATTAATATTGTAGTTGTTATTATTATTATTATTGTTATTAATATTATAATCATTAATATTAATAATATTCTTAGTATCATCATCATTAACATTATTGTTATTGATATTTATTATCATTGTTATTATTATTGTTATTATTATTATTATTATCATTGTTGTTGTTGCTATTGTTTTTATTAGTATCATTATAATCCTTATTATCCTTGTTACATCTCTTATTGTTATCGTTATTATTGTTAGCATTGTTATTATTATTGCCACCCATGGAACGGGTGGCAATAGACATTGCTGGTCCGCTGCCTCTCACGCCACAAGGAAACCGATACATCTGTGTGGTAATGGACTATTTCTCAAAGTGGCCTGAGGCATATGCACTACCCAACCACGAGGCCGGCGTGTTAGTGAATGAATTCATTACCCGTTTTGGTGTGCCTTCTGAACTGCACTCTGACCAAGGTCGTGAGTTTGAGTCACGAGTGTTCCGTGAGTGTTTCGAACTGTTAGGGGTGCGCAAGACACGGACGACACCCCTCCATCCACAGTCCGATGGTATGGTGGAGCGGTTTAACCGTACCCTTGCTCAACAGTTAGCCAAATATTGCAGGGAAAGTCAGGAAGACTGGGACGTCAAGCTGCCCGCCATGCTCATGGCCTACCGGTCTGCTGTGCATGAGGTAACAGGCTTGACACCTGCCCAACTCATGTTTGGCCGTGAGCTCAGGCTACCAGTGGATTTGGCCACAGGGCGGCCACCCAACGTGAACTTGCCAACTGTCACATCCAGCTATGCAGTGGCACTGCAGGAGAACCTGGCGGAGGTGCACCGACGAGTGCGTGGCAAGCTCAAGGTAGCCGGCCATGCCATGAAGGAGACCTATGACCGGCGCATGAGGGAAGTGAGGTACAACATAGGTGACAGAGTGTGGCTGCATAACCCGCGTCGGAAGCGAGGGCTCTCGCCGAAGCTACAGAGCCCCTGGGAGGGGCCATACACGGTGGTAGCGGCCCTCTCTGATGTCACCTATCGAATTCGCAGAGGGCGAAAACGACCGTCTGTTGTCCACGTGGACCGGCTGTGGCGTTACCATGGGCCAGGAAGCTACTCCTTGGGGCCATGGTGAAAAAAAGATGACGTTAACCCCAGTAGCGGTGATGAGAACGTGGCAGACGCTGACCGAGATGAGGACGAGCATTTGGACGGTGAGGGCGATGCAACAGACGTCAGTGGTGACCATGAGCCAGGTCTTGGGGCAGAAGATACCCCTCTGGGTGCCACTGCCAATCTACCGCCGCCCACTCCTCCTCCAGAGCGACCCCAGCGAGAGCGAAGAAAGCCGCGCTGGATGAAAGATTTTTGTGTTTCTAAGAACTGATTTTCAATTACGGTTACTTTTGTTTGAAAGAATTTTGTTTGTTCCTGAGGACTAATTTTTAAAAAATTTTCTGTAGTTTGTTTCAGGTTTAGGTATGTCAGAGCAGACGGGTCGTCTGCTTGATAGGGGGGGATAGTGCTACGCCAGTGGGTCTTTGTCTCTGTGCGAAAGATGTGTTAACATGAAAAGAATGACCTGGGCATGTGTTAACATGAATGGACCTGGGCAAACATGACGCAGCTGGCTGTGAGCGGAGGAGCGGAGGAACAAGCCGAGAGACGCGGTTGGGTACTGCTCCTGTGAAGACCTCGTGTGTGCCCTTGTGACCTGATATAACTTTGTGTTGCCCTGTTATAAGCTGTATTGTGCAGTGTGACATGCTGGTTTCCCCCTGTATTGTGCCTATAGAAAAGTGTACGGGTAAATAACTTGTGTAAATAAAGGAAAGACTGTCATTTTGTTTATTTCGTGCCCTGCCTCGCCACTAGGCGTTTCCCCTCGTGGTGTTCTGGGACGCTGTGGTGCTCGGTGCCTCTTGGAGCTGTTCAGTGTTCACGACCCTGTATATAACACGCCGTCTGCCTAGCCTGCCTTGTGTTGGTGGCGGAGAGACGAGGCGGGTCGGCGTAACAATATGTACACACACACACACACACACTCACACACACACACACACAATATATATATATATATATATATATATATATATATATATATATATATATATATATATATATATATAGTTATTTACAAAGATTGTCTCAACCCAAACAAAACAATGAAATCTACATATCAAAATCATAACAAAAAAAGAATGCATGAAGGAATGGGCCTACCTGTGATTCTCACCTGGCATGGAACAGTCTCGAACGATAACCATTTGTTGTATCACCTGAATGATCATTTGTACGGTAACATGCTTTTTATGATAATAATAATAACAACAATAATAATATATAATAATAATAATAATAATAACAATAATATTAATAATAATAATAATAACGATAACAACAACAACAACAACAACAATGATAATAATAATAATAATAATAATAATAATAATAATAGTAATAAAAAAAAAATAATAATAATACCAATAATAAAAAAAAAACTATCAACAGTAATAATGATAATGATAATGATAATAAAGATAGTAATAAAACAATAACAATAGTAACTGTAATAATTATTATTATTGTTGCTGTAGCAATAGTAGTAATAATGATGATAATAATAGTAATTATAATGATAATAATAATAATAACAACAATAACAACAACAACAACAACAACAAAATAATAATAATGCTAACAATAATAACAATAACAATAATAGATGTAACAAGGATAATAAGGATGATAATGATAATAATAATAATGATAATGATAATGATAATAGTAAAAATAATAATGGTAATGATCTTGATAATGACAATAATAATAA
>NC_051387.1:8534620-8537120 GCF_015228065.2 Penaeus monodon
GTTTTTGTTTTGGTGGGAGAAGATAGGCGGTCGGCGTAAAAAATATTATATATTAATAAATTTTAAAATAATATTTTTTATATATTATATTTATAATATAATGTTATATGGATATATATATTATATTTAATATATATTTATTATTTTTTATATTAATACTTATAATATTATTATATATATATATATTATAATATATAATGTATTATATATGTATATTTTATACATCTTTCTAGGGGGGCCTTTTTTGCACTGCCACATCACTGCTCTCCCCTAGACACTCCTTCTCATGCCCACCCTAAAAGCGTTAAAAAAAAAAAGGCCAGGGTTTTTTTTCTCCCCCAAGTGCCCTGTAGGCGGCATAGCTTCCCTCTATGACCCTTTCCCCTGCATCATGCTGGTTCGACGGAGTTCCCCAATCGGGGCCCGGGGGGAAACCGAGGAGGGCTGGGTTTCGGCCCCCTTCTCCCCCCGATTTTCCTCCTGTACCACTTTTTACCCTTAGGACATGCACTCGGATGGTGACCAACCTGCCACCCCTTGCAGCACTGCGGGAAAGGCACAGAATCCGTCGGGTTAGAGGACTTTCTCCGCTCCCTTTGACACTGACTACGTCTGTCCCCTACCTCTCCGCACCCCCAAACCCCAACCCTTTGGGAAAAAAGTGCTGGGGCTCACCTTCCTCAATGCTACCTTCCCACTTTACCTTCGGGCCCCGGAGTCCGGTGGGGTGAGCAGCGGGCCCTAGGCACTTTTTTCCTTCGGGAAGGCCCAACTCCAAGGCCCTCACCAGCGCCACCTGCGGTCCCGGGGTGTGCCGCTTGACGTAATTTGCAGCTTTTGTCCTAAAAACTCAACAAAAAAATCGCGGGCCGGACCACGATCATCTTTCCGCACCCCGGGGTACGACCCCTTTACCGCGCCTCCAACCCTGCCCCAGCTGGGACAGTGTCTCGCCACGTCCGAGTCCCCCTTCTTAAAGGGGGCCCGATAATTTCGGCCTGGTGGGGTGCCCAAAAGGGCTTTTCAAAGCCTCTGCAATTGGTGTAAAAGGGTTGGGATCCGGCAGATGCCCCAGCACTTCCACCGCGGGGGCCCCTTACGCTGTTCCGCGCAGGGCCTTCTCTCCTGGTTTCCCTGAAAATTTTGTCGCATTTAAATTGGGGCGACAATGCCTCCCAGGCCCCCCTTCCCGTCGTACCAGCTGTTTTACACTTCACAAAGTCTAGAGGGGGGGGCTCGGTGGAGAACGCGGCCGTGAACAACCACCTGAGGGGGGGAAGGGGGGGGAGGCAAGAGGCGGGTTGACGGGTTCGAGTTTCCGCCACCTATACCCAAGGGAGGGGGCTGAGGGGGCCCCCCACCTCCTGCAGCGCCCATGGCTCCGACACACCTGCGAGGCCCGGGTTTCCCTTCCATGGACCCCGGGCAGCCCCCCAGTAAATCTCCTCTGGCATCTGTTCCCAGAACCTCGTCTGCCTTTTTTTTCAACGTTACTACCTCGTGACCCCGCCTTTCCCCTTCACTTCTCCCTCAGGCCCCGAACCCGCCCTTCAGAGTCCACTTCCTTTATATTCACTCTTCACGCTGTTGCGGCCTTGTCGGGGTATGCTGAGTTTCCATCTTTACAGATGCAAGATTTTCTCTGTCACCTCAAATTGGCGAACTGTTCCCCTGCCTTCCTTGCCCGCTCCGACGAGATGGTGTGCCTGTCGTGTGCCCTCTGTGCCTGCTCTTTTGCCCTTTTTTCCATTCCTCCCATACCCGGGAGCTGGCAGGATCTCCCTGGGTCGGTTACCTCACCGTGCCTGCCCCCATCATAGCCTCCTCTCCTCAGGCTGCCGCCTCTTTGGGCCCCAGTAAACGCGCGTCTCAGATCAAAAATCCAATCCCCCCCCCTCACCCTTTGTTCGCCGGGCCCCCTGTCTCTAGCCACCAACACAAGGGGGCTAGGCAGACGGCGTGCTATCACAGGGGGCGTGAACCCTGAACAGCCCAAACCCGAGCACCACAGGTCCCCAAAAACCCCAAAAGGAAACGCCCAAATGGCAAGGGAGGGCACGAAATAAACACAAAATGACTGCTTCCTTTTTTTACACAAATTATTTACCCGTACACTTTTTTTAGGGGACAAAACAGGGGAAACCACGTCACCTGCACGATACACTATAACAGGGAACACAAAAATATATCAGGTCAAAGGGCCCACGGGTCTTCACAGGGGCAGCACCCCCCTGTATCTCTCTTGGGTTGTTCCTCCGCTCCTCCGCTCACGCGTTGTGTCCTTTGCCCGGACCTTTTTTCATTTTAAACACTGCCCGGGTTTCCTTTTTCATGAAACGATGTTTCGCCAGAGCAGAGACCCACTGGCGTAAAATTATTATTTATTATTATTTTTTATTATTTTTATTATTATAATTATCTTTATTATATTGTAGTTGTTATTATTATTATTATTGTTTTAAAATATTACATTATTATTATTAATTTATTATTATTATTA
>NC_051387.1:8542120-8550536 GCF_015228065.2 Penaeus monodon
AAGGAAATCGGCGAGGTGATTTTTAAAAAGGGATTTCAAAGGGATAGTTTGTCACCCTTGTTTTTGTCTTGAGCATATACCATTTCGTCATTACCAGAAAGGTAAATATATCTATGGGCGGGAAAAAAGATATAAAATTAAACCCTACTCTTTTTGGGTATTTAAAAATTTTCAAGAGTGAAAACAGATAACTCCCTAAAACGACTACTCACTTTTTGACGATTAGCAGGGAATTTTGGAAACAAAATGTGGGTTCTAGTCCTAAAAAAAGGGGGAAGATTTAAAGTGAGGGCATAGAATTCCGAAAGATAATAATAAAAGAAATTACAAGAAGGTATTCTTATCTGGGGGGTTGTGGAAAATTTAATAAGGTGAAGAATGAAAAGAAAGAGAAAAAAATGAAAGGGGTAAACCCACGGGTGGGTTAATTCTAAAGTCCAAATTTTGGGGAACAAAGTAACTGCAAATTTAATACCCGGCAGTGCAATATTCAAATGAAACAGGAAAAATCGGATAGAGAGTGAACTGAAAAATTCGACAGAAAGACAAGAAAAACCTACAATGCGGTGCCATGCACCCCAAAAAGTGATGTAGACGACTATTATGAAAAGGAAGGAAGGAGGTCGTGGCCTTAAACAGTGTGAACAATGTTAAAAGGAGAAGGAAAAAAGCTTTGGGTTTTTTTGTCAAAATCAAAGAGTTGTTGATAAGAGGGGTTTTGGCACAGGGAAACCAACGACAGAGGAAACATGGGAAAGAAGAATTCAAAGAAAAAGGCAAAAGCTCAAAAAGAAATGGAAGGAAAGGCAATGCTGGGCAAATTTGTTAGAGAATGCCGAAAGGTAACCAGGTTAAAAATGGGAAAGGCTGCAAGGGGTGATTTGAAGGTTAAAAGGAAAAACTCCATGTCTGCACAAGAGCAACAATAAGGCCAACACGTGAAGCATTATATGATAAGGGGACGACAAATCCTCTTTGTAGAAAGTGTGGTAAACGAGGTGAAGCCAAAATATTTTTCGAGTGCGAGAAAATAGCCCAAAAGAGTAAAAGACGTCACGATAACGTGGCAAAGAAAGTACCTGGGATTTGTGTAGGAAACATGGCTTGAGCATTCAGATAAGTGGTATGAACACACCCCAGAGAGTGTTGTTGAGAACGAGGCCGTGAAAATTCTGTGGGATATCAATGTACAATTGTGATACGTCATTCAGGCAAGAAGACCAGATGTTATAGTAATTCATAAGGAAAAGAAAGAGGCTCTAATAGTTGATATTGCCGTACCTGCAGATACGAGGATTGCAGAAAAAGAATTAGAGAAGGTAGAAAAGTACCAAGATCTGAAAAGGGAAATAAAAAGGTTGTGGGAACTGCGATGTGCAAAAGTTGTTCCAGTAGTGATTGGTGCCCTCGGAAGCGTTACAAAAGATCTTGAATGCTGGATTGAAAATATGGACATTGGGCCTGAGGTTGGAGTACTGCAGAAGACTGCTTTATTGGGGACGGCAAGAATACTGAGAAAAGTGCTAGAACTTTAAAGGAGAAGGTAATAATAATAATAATAACAATAATAATAATAACAATAATAATAATAATAACAACAATAATAATAATGATAACAACAACAATAATAATAATAACAATAATAATAATAATAACAACAATAATAATAATAACAATAACAACAACAACAACAACAACAACAATAATAGTAATAACAATATTAATAATCATCATCATCATAATAATAATAATAATAATAATAATAATGATAATAATAATGATGATGAGCATATGATATTCGTTCCCGTAATATAAGAAAGCTTAAATTTAATATTCATACACTTTTTGCAAATGCTAACTAGTTCAGACGCAGTAAAGTTGAAAAAGTTTAAGCTAGTATATATAGTATTATGGTATACTAAAGACTAAACATACTTATTGTCATTTATGTCAAAGTATGTTGTTGGATTTTCATAATGATAATTATTTAGTAAATGTCTTCTTTCCACATAAATAAAGAAGAATCTTGTAAAGTACTGCGTTAATATTTTTAGTACTTATTTTAAACTGTTTAAAAAAATCGTAAGTCCGAATGGTATTACTTTAATGATTTTTTATTTTTGATATTTATTCTTCCTTACTGAAGACTCGAATATTTTTTTATATTATAAATTTGCAGATAATTGTCGTCAAATTACTGTCATACTTGTCCTACTCTTGCTGGAATGCTCAGATTTCAACAACTTTCTCTTTAAATTTTCGCTTTAAAACTCTTTCACTGCAAATGAAATGGAAATGCAGCAAAACAGCTAGGCATCGGCCAGCCAGAGGCAGCGTCCCGTTTGGACTCCAATCATTATTTCAAGTGAGTGGCCTGTTGCTGCCTTTCTGCATAACTGCCGACCTGAGTGACCTTTGACCTCTAGAGATATCATTCCTCATCTTACACTCAACCTATTTCGGGTATAGCATTTTTCTGCTTTTATAACAATTAACAATGTTGTTATGTATCTTAGAATAAAATTACGTTCTTGGATTACTCTTCGTGGCAAATGATTGTCTGGTCCATCAGATGCCAATATGTTATTGATTTATTTCCTATTAATGGTATGTAGAAAAATAACTTTTACTGAGAGCATGAAATAAAGCAATTCATATCAATCGTAAATTGTACAACGGTGACATATGTCATTCCCTTTAGTATCTGTGCTCATTAGTCACTATATATGCTGCCATTCATATTCTTATTCTCTACTACAATAATATTTTTTTTATATATATCTTTCTTCATAATCATCATCTACCTTGGTAATTCCATCCTTTATATTATAAGGAGTCAGGAATCGTTATTCACTTTACATCGTCTGAAAAAAGATATAAGCTTAAGTTTGTTATTGGTTAAGCTTTCACTGCTTTTGTAATGACAATCATAAAAAAACATTTTAACTCTAGCTATAGAACTGCGGTACCATAACACTCACCGCAGCCAGTTTTAGATTGTATAGCATATACTGTATGTGTGTAAAATTCATTTTTGTAAAATAAACACAATATATAATTTTTTTTACTGAGAATTGGTGTCCTTCGTCTTTTTCCGCCCATGATCCTGAACATTTCCAGATTTCAACCTGATGACATTTATTACAGGAAAATAATTTCAGGGAGCTTTCATCGTAAGCATTCAGCGTTCTCTGAAGTATGGTGGAAGCCCATAAAAGTCTGAGAGATAAGAGGCAAATCCATGCGTCCGAAAAATAAATAAATAAATGAAAAAAAAAAATATATGTTTACTAATGTTTAACTACATGATTATTTTGACATCACATCCATGTACTACTACTACAACAACTAAAATAAATAAATTAAATCACATCCATGTACTACTACTACAACAACTAATAATAAATTAATTAAAAATAAAAAAACTTTGACTGCCTTGCAGAGTACTTGACAATATTTTGTTTTTCTGACATTAATTTCGCCACACTTTCAAAGAGGGTTTCTTATCGTTCATCTGCTTTCTCCTCCAGCTCTATCTTGTTTGTTTCCAATTATCTCCTACCATAATGCTAAATCTGTCACTCTCTCCTTCCTTTCCCCCCCCCCCCTCTCTCTCTCTCTCTTCTTTCTCTTTTTTTGCTCTCTCTCTCTCTCTCTCTTTCTCTTTCTCTTTCTTTTGCTCTCTCTCTCTCTCTCTCTCTCCCTCTTTTTACCGCCCTACCCAGCAATAACATGGTGAAAAGGATATTAAAAAAGGTCAAAGTTTTAAAGCTCCTATTATTGCGTCACTATAATCTTTATAACTTTTTGCTTTACTACTTTTATCATTTCACATTACTTTCATAAGTTTTATATGTTTATATATAAATTTCATTTTCATAATATATATTATAATATATATATATATTAAAATATATATTATATAATATATTTATATATATACATATATATATATTATATATATATATATATATTATTATATATATATTGTTACGCCGACCGCCTCTTCTCTCCGCCACCAACAAAAGGGCAGGCTAGGCAGACGGCGTGCTATCCACAGGGTCGTGAACACTGAACAGCTCCAAGGGCACCGAGCACCCAGCGTCCCAGAACACCACAAGGGGAAACGCCAGTGGCGGGGCAGGGCACGAAATAAACCAAAAATGACAGTCTTCCTTTATTTACACAAGTTATTTCCCCGTACATTTTTCTATAGGCACATACGGGGAAACCAGCATGTCACACTGCACGATACAGCTTTAACAGGGCAACACAAAGTTATCAGGTCACCAGGCACACACGAGGTCTTCACAGGAGCAGTACCCACTGCGTCTCTTGGCTTGTTCCTCCCTCCTCCGCTCACAGCCAGCTGCGTCATGCCCAGGTCCCTTCATGTTAACACATGCCCAGGTCATCCTTTTCATGTTAACACATCTTTCGCACAGAGACAAAGACCCACTGGCGTAGCACTATCCTCCCCTATCAAGCAGACGACCCGTCTGCTCTGACATCCCTAAACCTGAAACAAAACTACAGAATTTTTTTTTTTAAAAATTAGTCCTCAGGAACAAACAAAATTTCTTTAAAACAAAGTAACCGTAATTGAAAATCATTCTCAGAAACACAAAAATCTTTCATCCAGCGCTGCTTTCTTCGCTCTCGCTGGGGTCGCTCTGGAGGAGGTGTGGGCGGCGGTAGATTATCAGTGGCCCCCAGAGTGGTATCTCCTGTCCCAAGACCTGGCTCATGGTCGCCATTGACGTCTGCTGCATCGCTCTCACCGTCCAAATGCTCGTTCTCATCTCGGTCAGCGTCTGCCACGTCCTCATCGCCGCTACTGGGGCTAACGTCATCTTTTTCACCATGGCCCCAGGAGTAGCTTCCTGGCCCATGGTAACGCCACAGCCGGTCCATGTGGACAACAGACATTCGTTTTCGCCCTCTGCGAATTCGATAGGTGACATCAGAGAGGGCCGCTACCACCATGTATGGCCCCTCCCAGGGGCTCTGTAGCTTCGGCGAGAGCCCTCGCTTCCGACGCGGGTTATGCAGCCACACTCTGTCCCCTATGTTGTACCTCACTTCCCTCATGCGCGGTCATAGGTCTCCTTCATGGCATGGCCGGCTACCTTGAACTTGCACGCACTCGTGGGTGCACCTCCGCCAGGTTAGCGGCGCTCCCGGGTGCGCCAAGTCCTCGATGAAGTCAGGCAACGGCCCCACCCCAACCAACTCCTTTTTCCCGGGACGACTCTTTCTGGATGCTCCACTTCCTCACAAGTGCCCAGCTTTGCACCAGCTGGCACCTTCTGGGCCTTATCGGAGAAGTTGGCTACCAACACTGTAACTAACCCCTCCCCTGGTCCAACAAGGCTCCGCCCAACCGCTACGGCATCAGCCAGCTGCAGGTTTTGGTTGGGCTCCACGAGGCCCTCTATTCCACGCATCACTCTTGATAGTCGACACCGGATTCTAGACTCTGTCCTTGGGGAAAGGTGCAGTCGCTCAGCCGTAACTACCTCTGCACAGCCAACCTCTGGAAGAAAGGGGCACATCTTCACCGTGCACCCTCACCAGCTTCCGTCCAAGGTCGACACACGCCTTACTCTGGCGTCATTTAGTCAAGGCCCAGCAAGCAGTGCTCGTCCAGATCGGCCACATACACCGGCAGCCGCTGCACCGTGCTGCCCACGCCAATACGAGCCTTCACTGGCCCCTTGAGCTGCACACAATGCCCCGTGACACCACACAGTCTCTGTGGTGCGTCTGGAAGTCGCATAGTGACCAACATATCAGGCTTGCACTAGGGTCTTCTCAGCCCCAGTGTCCACTGTCAGGTGGCATGGCTTCCCATCTACTGAGCCCTCCACCTGCATTGTGCTGGTTCGACAGCAGCTTACCCAAGTCGGGGCCCGGGAACCGAGGACGACTGGGTTTTGGCCCCCTTCTCCAGCCTGTCCGAGTTTTCCTCCTATACCACTTCCTTAGCCTTAGGACATGCACTCGGATGGTGACCATACCTGCCACAGTCATTGCAGCACTGCTGGAAGGCATCAAAATCCGTCCGGTTGAGAGGATGTGTTCTCCGCTCCCTCCGACACTGACTACGTGTGTGCCCTACCTCTCCGCAGCCCCAACACAAGCCTTGGAAAGTGCTCGGGCTCACCTTCCTCAATGCTACCTTCTCCACTTTAGCCTTCTGGCCCCGGAGGTCACGGCGGGCTGAGCGGCTGGCTCTAGGCCACTGGTTGCCTTCAGGAAGGCCTCGAACTCCAAGGCCCTCGCCAGCGCCACCTGCAGGGCCTCAGGGTGTGCCTGCTTGACGTAGATTTGCAGCTGCCAGTCCTGCAAAGCGTCAACAAAGAAATCGCGGGCCAGGACCACGATCATTTCTTCTGCAGCTGCAGGGTACGACCTCCTTACCAGCGCCTCCACATCCGCGCCAGCTGGGACAGTGTCTCGCCACGCTCACAGTCCGCTTCTTCAAGTGGGCCCCATATACCTTGGCCTGGTGGTTGGGGCCCGAAACGGCGTTTCAAAGCCTCCGCCACGCTGGTGTAAGAGGCATGTTGGGATGCCAGCAGATCCCCAAACTTCCACCGCGGGGCCCCTTAGCGCTGTTACCAGCTGCAGGGCCTTCTCTTCCTGGCTCCAGCCCTGGGCAATGCCAGCTTTCCAATGGGCGACATATTTCCTCCCAGGCCACCTTCCCGTGGTCTCACTGGCTTACGCCTCACAGAATGTCCTGGAGGCCGAGGGGCTGTAGGGTGGAAACGTGTGCCGTGAACTAACACCCCGGGGGGGAGGAAAGGGGTGAGGGAGGCAACGAGGCGGGTTTGACCGGGTCCGAGTTTGCCGCTACCTATACCCCAAGGGAGCGGTTCCCATGGGTCCCCACCTTCTGCAGCGAAACCCCTGGCTCCAACACGATGCTGCGAGGCCCGGGGGCCACGGACCCCAGGCAGACCCCAGTAAATCTGACACTCTGGCATCTGTTGCCAGAACCTCGTCTGCCTTCTCTGCTTGCAACGTTACTACCTCATGACGAAGCCTTTCCTCCTTCACTTCCTCCCTCAGGCCCTGAAACCCTTGCCTTTCAGAGTCTGCACCTCCTCTATCAGTTCACTCTTCACGCTGTTGCAGGCCTTGTCGGTGTACTGCTGAGTTTCCATCTTCACAGATGCAAGATTGCTCTGTAGCACCTCAGCAAGTTGGCAGAACTGTTCCTCTGCCTTCCTTGCCTGCATCTCGACGAGATGGTGCACCTGCTCGCGTGCCCTCTGTGCCTGCTCTTCTGCCCCTTTTTGCCATTTCCTCCCTCATACCGGCCAGCATGGGAGTGATCAGTCCATCTGGCCCCGGCATCACCTCACGCGTGCCTGCCTCAGTCATAGCCTCCTCTCCCTCATGGCTGCGGCCATCTTTGGACGACATGATAAATCTGTGCGTCTTACTGATCAAATATCACAAATCCCACTCCTGACACCATTTGTTACGCCGACCGCCTCTTCTCTCCGCCACCAACACAAGGCAGGCTAGGCAGACGGCGTGCTATCCACAGGGTCGTGAACACTGAACAGCTCCAAGAGGCACCGAGCACCACAGCGTCCCAGAACACCACAAAGGGAAACGCCCCGTGGCGGGGAGGGCACGAATAAACACAAAATGACAGTCTTTCCTTTATTTACACAAGTTATTTACCCGTACACTTTTCTATAGGCACAATACAGGGGGAAACCAGCATGTCACACTGCACGATACAGCTTATAACAGGGCAACACAAAGTTTATCAGGTCACCAGGGCACACACGAGGTCTTCACAGGAGCAGCACCCCACTGCGTCTCTTGGCTTGTTCCTCCGCTCCTCCGCTCACAGCCAGCTGCGTCATGTTTGCCCAGGTCCCTTCGTGTTAACACATGCCCAGGTCATCCTTTTCATGTTAACACATCTTTCGCACAGAGACAAAGACCCACTGGCGTAGCAATATATATATATATATATATTATAAGGGAAGTAATTACGATAATCCTCTTTATAGATTTTCTAACGGTGATTTTGACTCTACGCATGATGTTTCCTCAATTTGTAACCAAAGGTAACGAAGGTATGATAGGCTATATCTCCCCCTCTCTCGATTCCTCACAGTGCTCTGTCTCTATCTAGCTCTCTCTCTCTCTCTCTCTCTCTCTCTCTCATTGGCGAGTCTAACAAGGTGGCTACATTGGTGCACTTCTACAGCTTTGATTTGTAACGCATGATAGAATTGGCTCATCTCTGCCAAAAATACATCAGACAGACATACACGTACAAGTTCGGCCAGGTGATACAACAAATGGTTAGCTTAAATAAACCTCTAATTTCTCTGAAAGTAGAGAAACGTCGAATGAAGGAATGGTTTTTGTTTTTGTTTGGGAT
>NC_051387.1:8550636-8572280 GCF_015228065.2 Penaeus monodon
CTTGGTCTGCTCTCGCCCTCACCGACAAATGCTCGTCATCCGGTAGCTCTGCCCGTCCTCACCCCCGCCCGCTACTGGGGCTAACGTCATCTTTTTCACCATGGCCCCGGGGTACTTCCTGGCCCATAGTAACGCCACAGCCGGTGGCCAATTTCCTCGAGGAATCGGGCAATGGCCCCCACCAACCAATTCCCTTGCCCCCCGACACCTCTTCTGGATGCTCCATTTCCCCTCACAAGTGCCCGCTTTGCCCCAGCTGGCACCTTCGGCCCTTATCGGAGAATTGGGCTAAAACATTTAAACAAACCCCCCCCCCTGGTCCAAAAAAGGCTCCCCCCAAACCCGCTACCCATCACCAGCTCAGTTTTGGTTGGGCTCCACGAGGCCCCTACCCATCATCCTTTTGACAGTCGACACCGTTTTCTAGACTCTGTCCGGGGGCCGGCGCGTCCTCAGCCTTTTGTAACACCTCACAAGCCAACCTTGGAAGAAAGGGCACATTTTTCCCCCGTGCACCCCACCGTTCCATCCGGGGTCACCACCCTTCCTCTGCTCAGGTATCAAGGCCCAGAAAACAGTGCTCGTAATCGGCCACTACCCCCGCAGCTGCGAAACCGGTTCCCCCTCCCCGCCAATCTAACCCCCACTGGCCCCTTGAGCGCCACAACCCCGTGCACCACACAGTCTCTGTGTGCATCGGAAGTCGCATAGTACCAACTTATCAGCCGCACAGGGTTTCTCACCCCCATGTCCACTTTCGGCGGCATGGCTTCCCATCTACCGACCCCTCCACCTGATCGTCGGGTTTTCACGGCAGCTTACCCAAGTGGGGGCCCCGGAACCGAGACGGTTGGGTTTGGGTTCCCCTTCTCCAGCCTGTCCGAGTTTTCCTTAGCCTTAGGAAAGCACTCGGGTGGTGACCATACTCCCACAGCCCTTGCAGCCTGCTGAAGGCACAGAATCCTCTGGTTAAAGGGGACGTGTTCCCCCGCTCCCTCCGAAAAACCGACTACGTCTGTCCCCTTTTCCTTACCCAGCCCCAACCCCCAGCCTTGAAAATGCTCGGGTTCACCTTTCCCCAAATGCCCCCTTCCCCCCCACTTTACCTTCCCGGCCCCGAGGTCACGGGGGGGCGACAGCAGCCCTGGGCCACTGGTTGCCTTCAGGAAGGGCCCTCAAACTCCGGGCCTCGCCAGCGCCCCCTCACCCCTCAGGGTGCCTGCTTGACGTAGATTTGCAGCTGCGGGTCCCTGAAAAGCGTCAACAAAAAAATCGCGGGCCAGGCCACGTCATCTCTTCCCCCCCCAGCCCAAGGGGTAACCTCCTTACCAGCCCCTCCCATCCTGCGCCAGCGGGGCAGTGTCTCGCCACCTCACGAGCCCCTTTTTCAAGGGGGCCCGATATACCTGGGGCCCTGGTGTGGGCCCAAAACGCGTTTCAAAGCCTCTGACGCGGGTTAAGGGCATGTTGGGATCCGGCAATCCCCAACACTTCCACCGGGGGCCCTTTAGCGCTGTTCCACTGCGGGGCCTTCTTTTCCTGGCTCCCCCTGGGCAATGCCAGCATTTAAAATTTGGGCGACATACCTCCCAGGCCCCCCTTCCCCGTCGTCTCACTGGCTTACCCTCACAGAATGTCTGGGGCCAAAGGGGGCTCGGGGGGAAAACGCTGCCGTAAAACTAACACGCCCGGGGGGAGGAGGGGGTGGGGGAGGAAACGAGGGGGGTTGAGGGGTCCGATTTTTGCCGCCCCTTTAAAAGGGGGGGTTTTTCCGATGGGTCCCCACCTTCTCGCGACCCTGGCTCCGCACGTGGTGCGGGGGCCCGGGTTTCCTGCCTGACCCCGGCGCCCCCCGTAAATCTGCCCCCCCTTTGGCACTTTTTTCCCCTCCCCTTTCCTTCCTCTGCTTGGTTAAACCTCGGGCCCCTTTTTTTTCCTCCCCTTCCCTTCCCCCTCACCCCCTAAACCTGCCCTTCAGAGTCTGCCCTCCTCCATCATTCACCTTCCGCTGTTGCGGCCTTGTGTGTACTGCTGATTTTTCCTCTTCACAGATGCAAGATTGCTCTGTACCCCTCAACCTCGCAAACTTTTTCCTCTGCCTTCCTTCCCTGCTCTGACGAGATGGTGCGCCTGCTCGCGTGCCCTCTTCCTGCTCTTCTGCCCTTTGCCATTTCCTCCCTCATACCGGCCAGCAGGGCAGTGTCGGGTCCATCTGGCTCGGCTTCACCTACTCGCCTGCCTCATCTAGCCCCTCCCCCCATGGCTCCCGCCTTTTTGGCCCCCGAAAAAATCGGCGCCCCCTTATAAAAATATCACAAATCCCCTCCTGAACCAATTGTTACCCGGTCGCCTCGTCCTTGCCACCAACCAAGGCAGGCTAGGCAAGGGCGTGTTATAATCAGGGTCGGGAACACTGAACCTCCAAGAGGACCCACCACAGCGTCCCAGAAACCAGGGGAAGGAAACGCCCAGTGCGGGCAGGGCACGAATAACACAAATTACGTCTTTCCCTTATTTACACAAGTTTTTTTACCCGTACACTTTTCTAGGGAAATACAGGGGGATCCACATTCACACTCCCCGATACAGCTTTAACAGGGGAACAAAAGTTTACAGGGCCAAAGGGACCACGAGGTCCCTTTACAGGGGCAGCCCCAACTGCGTCTCTCTTTGCTTGATCCTTCGCTCCTCCCGCTTTCACACCCCGTTCGTCATGTTTGCCCAGGTCCCTTCATGTTAACCATGCCCAGGTTTATCCTTTTCATGTTAACCAATTTTCGCCAGAGACAAAACCCCGGGTGCAATATTTTATAATTTTATTTATATTATATAATATATTATATATAATATATTATATTATATATATTTTATTATATTATTTATTATAATATATATAATTCTATATAATATAAAAATATTAATATTATTATTAACTGCATATTAGCTGGGCAGAGAAAAAGAAAGTGAAATGCTGAGAAAAAAAAAATTGTAAAGACCGACTGTTGGATCTTGAACGGAGAAATTAAAGTTTATTGTCATGTAATGGGGAAATTAAAGTATTGAGAAAAACTTTCGACAGGGATGGTGGGGGTAGGAAACAGAGGAAAGGCAAAACCCAAGACAAGACTTAGTCCGTATCAAGTTTTCGGGCTGTCGATGGAGAATGGAAAGAAAAGCGAAATCGAGTTTAGTGGCGAAGGATGTGGGAGGTCCACGGCCGGGGTCAAAAATGACATACCGTTGTTAGAATTATATATTTGTGTTGTGGTCCTGGCCCGCGTTTTTTGTTTCTGCTTTTAGGACCAGCAGCTGCAAACACGTCGCGGGACACCCAGGACCTGCAGGTGGCGCTGGCGAGGGGCCGGATTCGAGGCCTTCCTGAAGGCAACCAGTGGCCTAGGGCCCGCTGCTCACCCCGCCGTGCCCCTGGGGCCGGAAGCTAAAGTGGGGAAGTAGCATTGAGGGGAAAGGGGAACCCCAGCTTTTCCAAGCTTGTGTTGGGGCTGCGGGAAGGAAGGGCAAACTAGTCAGTGTCGGAGGGAGCGGAGAACACCCCCCTCTCACTGGACGGTTTTGAGCCTTCCGCAGTGCTGCAAGGACTGTGGGAAGTATGGTCCCATCCGAGTCATTCCTAAGGGTAGGGGAATGGACAGGGCGGGAAAAATCGGGAAAGGGGGCCCAAACCCAGCCATCCTCGGTTTTTCCCGGGGGCCCCACTTGGGTAACTACCGCGACCACACCTGCAGGTGAGGCTCAATAATGGGGGGCCTGCCCCTGACAGTGACCTGGGCTGAAAACCCTTGCGGGCCCATATGTTGGCCACTATGCGACTTTCCAATGCCCCAAGGGCTTGTTGTTCACGGGGTTTTTTGTGCACTCAGGGCCATGGGGGCCGTTTGGCGTGGGCAACACGTTTGGCCGGCTGCCGGGGTTTTGTGGGCCCTCTGGCGAGCACTTTTGCTGGGGCCCTTTACTACCTACGCAGAGTAGGCGTGTGTCCCTTTGGGCGGAAGCTGGAGGATGCACGTGAAGAAAGGGCCCCTTGCTTCCAAGGTTGCTTGCAGAGGTGTTAAGCTGAGCGACTGCACCTTGCCCCCCGGACAGAGTCCCCAAATCCGGTGTCGACTGTCAAAATGATCTGGAGTAAGGGGCCCCGTGGGCCCAACCAAAAACTTTCGCTGTTGATGGCGTAGGGGGGTTGGCGGGGCTTTTTGGACCCCGGGGAGGGGTTTTTTACAGTGTTGGTATAACTTCTCCAATAAGGCCCAGAAGGGGCCACTGGTGCAAAGCTGGGCACTTTTTGAGGAAGTGGGGCATCCCAAAAATCGTCGGGGGCAAAGGGGTTGGTTTTTGGGGTGGGCCTTTTTCCTGACTTCCTCGGGGCTTGGCTGGGCGTTACCTTTGGCCCCGGAAGCTACACCTGGGGCCATTTAAAAAAAAAAGATACGTTACCCCCGTAGCGGCGATGGGCCGGGGAACGCTGACCGAGATGAGGAGAGCATTTGGACGGTGAGGGCGTGAGCAGACTCAAAGGTGACCATGAACCAGGTCTTAGGACAGGGGATACCCTCTGGGGGCCCGCCCCTCTCCGCCGCCCACACCTCCTCCAACGACCCCCGCGAGACGAAAAAGCCGCGCTGGTAAAAGATTTTTTGTGTTTCTTAAAACTGTTTCAATTAGGGGTTACTTTTTTTTTGAAAGAAGTTTTTTCCCGGGATAATTTTATTAAATTTTTTTTCGTTTTTTTCTTTGGTTTCCCCCGCCCCCGGGTTTCTCTTTTTGGGGGGTCTCCCGTGTTTTGCTCTGGTTAAACTGTTTTAAAAGGAGCCGGGGCATTTTTTAAAAAAGGGCCGGGCAAACCCTGCCAACGGCTTTGGGGGGGCAGGAACAACCCCGGGCCCTTTGGGTTCTCCAAGATTTTTTTTTACTAAAAAATTTTTTTTTCCCTTTTAAAACTTATTCTTTTACATTTATCCCCCCTTTATTTCCAATAAAATTACTTTAAATAATTTTAAATAAAAAAACTGTATTTTTTGGTTTATTTCTGCCCTTCGCCCGGGGTTTCCTTCCCTGTTTTTCCCTGTGGTCTCGGTCCTTTTATTTCATGTTCTCCCCTGGGGATACAACCCTTGAAACCCTCCTTTTTAGAAAATCCTAAAATTTAATATAAATTTTAATATAATTAAAATTTTAATTAAAAATATTAATATATATATAATATATAATATTTTTAAATATTAAATATATTTTAAAATATAATTTATGGTATAAAATTTTTTTTATAAAAATAATATAAATTTAAAATTAAATAATATATTAATAAATATATGTTTTAATTTATTATATTACTACTTATATATAATTTAAATATAATTATATTTTATAATAAATATATAAAATTAAATATATATTGTAGGCCCCATGAGTGATGTCCTAAGGTAAGGAAAATGGTACAGGCGGAAAACCTGGGGGGGGCCCAAAACCCCCGTCCTGGTTAGGGTTTGGGTAAGCTCCCGTAAAACCACACAAATGCGGGGGGAAGGCTCATAAAATAAAAACCATGCCACCTACAGTGGACACTGGGGGCTGAGAAGACCCTATTTGGGGGGGCCCTGATATGTTGGCCACTATGCGACTTCCAGACGCACCACAGAGACTGTGGGGGTGTCAGGGGGCATTGTGTCAGCTCAAGGGGGCCATGGAGGCTCGTATTGGCGTGGGCCAGGGTGCAGGGCCCTCCCGGGTGCATGGGGCCCGACTGGACAGCACTGTTTGCGGGGCCTTGACTACCTACCAGAGAAAGGCGTGTGTCGACCTTGGAAAGGGAAAGCTGGTGAGGGCCTGAAGATGTCCCCTCTTCCAGTGGTTTGGCTGTGCAAGGTATTTACGGCTGAGCGCTGCACCTTGCCCCCGGACAGAGTCTAAATCCGGTGTCGACTTCAAGAGGATGCATGGATAGAAGGCCTGGGGGAGCCCATCCAAAAACCTGCACTGGCTGGGGGTGGGGTTTGGGGGCGACCCCTTGTTTGGCCGGGAGGGGTTAGTTCGGGTTTTTGGTAGCCAATTTTCCCCATAAGGCCCCGAAGGTGCCAGCTGGGCAAAGCTGGGCATTTATAGGAAGTGGAGCACCAAAGTCGTCGGGGAACAAGGAGTTGGTTTGGGTTAGGACCGTTGCCTGACTCCTCGAGGACTTGGCCACCGGGAGCGCCGCAAAACCTGGCAAGGAACCTAGCCCGGCGCTGAGGAAAGTGAGGTACAACATAGGTGACAGAGTGTGGCTGCATAACCCCGTGGGAAAGCGGGGGCTCTCGCCGAAGCTACAGAGCCCCAAAAAGGGCCATACCGGTGGTAGGGGCCCTTTCTGATGGCCCCTATAAATTTCCCGAAAGGGGGCAAAACGACCGTCTGTTGTCCACGTGGACCGGCTTGGCTTTTTCCATGGGCCGGGAAGCACTCCTGGGCCAGGGGGAAAAGGAAGATGCTTAGCCCCATAGGGGCGATGGGGACGTGGCAAACCTGACCGAGATGGGGACGAGCATTTGGCGGTGGGGGCGATGCAGCAGACGTCAATGGTGCCATGACCGGGGGTTTTGGGGACAGGAGATACCCCTTGGGTGCCCTAAAATCTACCGCTGCCCACAGCTCCTCCAAGCGCCCCCAGCGAGAGCGAAGAAAGCCTCTGGATAAAAGATTTTTTGTTTCTGAAAATGATTTTTTTTAAATTTTCGGGGATTTGTTTCAGGTCAATATGTCAAGCAGACGGTCTCTGCTTGTGGGGGGGGATAGTGCTACGCCATGGTCTCTGTTCTGTGGGGAAACATGTGTTAACATGAAAAGGATGACCTGGCATTTTTAAAACATAAAAAAGGGCCGGCCCAAACATAAACCAACTCTGTGAGCGGGAAAGCGGGGGACAAGCCAAGAGAGACACAGTTGGGTGCTGCTCCTGTAAAACCCTCGTTGTGCCTTGTGCCCTAATACATTTTTGTTTTGCCCTGTTATTGCTGTATCATGCAGTTAAACATCGGGTTTTCCCCCCCTGTATTTCCCTATAAAAAGTGTACGGGTAAATACTTGTTAAATAAAGGAAAGCACCCATTTTGTGTTTTTTTCGTCCCCTCCCTTCCATTTGGGCTTTTTTTCCCCTCGTGGTGTTCTGGGACGCTGTGGTGCTCGTCCCTCTTGGAGCTTTTTCAGTGTTCACACCCTGTGGATGAAACCCCGTCTGCCTGCCTCCTTGTGTTGGTGGCAGAGAGACGAGGCGGGTCGCGTAAAAAATGGTTCGGGAGGGGGATTTGGATATTTGTCATGAGAGCGCCGTTTATCATTCCCCAAGATGGGGCCGCCCTGGGGGAGGGGGGCTATGACGGGGCAGGACGGTGGGTGAAGCCGAGCCAGATGGCCTGATCACTGCCATAAAATGGCCGTATGAGGGGGAAAAGGGCCCAAGGGGGCAGAAGACAGCACAGGGGCACGCGGGCGGGCCACCATCTCGTCGCTCTTGCTCTTGAAGATGGAAACTCACAGTACAAGATAAGGCCTGCAACAGCGTGAAGGGTAAATGTGGAGGAGGTGCAGACTCTAAAGGGCGAGGTTCAGGGCCTAGGGAGGAATGAAGGCGATAGGCGGCGTCACGGGGTATTAACGTTGCAAGCAGAAAAGGGCGACAGGTTCTGCAACAGATGCCAAGTGTCAATTTACTGGGGTCGCCGGGGGTCCTGGCGGGAAACCCCCCGGGGCCTCGCAGCGTTGTGTCGGAGCAGTGGTCGCTCGAAGGCGGGGGACCCATCGGAACCGCTCCCTTGGATATAGGTGGGGCAAAACTCGGCCCGGAAAACCCGCCTCGTTGCCTTCCCCCCCCTTCCTCCCCCCCAGGTGTGTTAGTTCACGGCACCATTCTCCACCCGAGCCCCTCGGCCCCCAGACATTCTGTGAAGCAAAGCCAGCTGAGTACTAGGGGAAGGTGGCCGGGGAGGCTTTGTCCCCAATTTTTGAAATCTGCATCTCCCGGGGAGGGAACCAGGAAAAAGCCCCGCAGCTGATAACAGCGTTAAGGGCCCCGCTGGAAATGTTGGGCCATCTCCGGGCACCCCAACATGCCCTTACACCAGCGGGGCAGGGCTTTAAACGCCTTTTCGGGCACCACCACCAACCCAAAGGTTTAATCGGGCCCCTTGAAAAGCGGACTCGTGAGCGTGGCGGACCTGTCCCACTGGCGCAGGATTGGAGGCGCTGGTAAGGGGTCTACCCTGGGGCTGGGAAGAGTATTGGGTCCTACCCCGTTTTCCCCTTTGTTACGCTTTGCAGGACAGCAGCTGCAAATTACTTCAAGCAGGCAAAACCCCTGGACCTCAGGTGGCGCTGGCGAGGGCCTCAGTTTGAGGCCTTTCTAAAGGAAACCTTGGCCTAGGGCCAGCTGCCGGGGCTCCGCCTGACCTCTGGGGCCAAAGGGCTAAAGTGGAGAAGGTACTTGGGGAAAGGGTGGCCCGAGCAGTTTCCCAAAGGCTTTGTTGGGGCTGCGAGAGGGAGGCCAATTGTCAGTGTCAGAGGGAGGGGGAAAAACGTCCCGGTCAACCGGGGCGGGGTTCTGATGCCTTTCCGCAGTGTGCAAAGGGCTGTGGCAGGTATGGTCAAACCCTCCGGTGCATGTCCTAAGGCTAAGCAAGTGGGGACAGGAGGAAAACTCGGCAGGTTGGAAAGGGGGGCCCAAACCCCCGTCCCCGGTTTTTCCCGGCCCCGACTTGGGGAAACTTGCCGTCGAAACCCTACGATGGGTGGAAGGGTCAGTAGATGGAAGCTATCCACCTGACGTGGGCCCCTTTGGCGAAAAAAGACCCTGACCTCTTTTGTCAAAGCTTCTATGGGTGGGCATAGAGTACGTGTCTGATTGTGTAGAGCATGTATGTTCATGCAAAAAAGGCCCCGCTAAAAAACCGTACCCCGTTCAGGTGTACTGTGTGGGAGCCCCTGGAACGGGTGGCAAAAGACTTGCTGGCCCTGCCTCCACGCCACAAAGGAAACCGTAATCTTTTTTGGGATGGACTATTTCCAAAGTGGCCTGAGGGTTTGCACTACCCAAACCCCGAGCCAACCGTGGCTGGCGTGTTGTGAATGAATTTATTACCCGTTTTGGGTGCCTTCTGAACTGCACTCTGACCAAGTTTTGAGTTTTGTCACAATGTTCCTGGTTTTCGAAATGTTTGGGGGCGCAAGACACGGACGAACCCCTCCATCCACGTCCGATGGTTGGGGGAGCGGTTTAACCGTACCCTTGCTCACTTTCCAAAAATTCGGGGGAAAATAGGGAAAACTGGGGCTTTAAACGCCCCCCCATGCTCATTCCTCCGGGTTTTCTGTGCATGGGTAAAAGGGTTTCACACCTGCCCCAAATCATGTTTGGCCTGACCAGGCTCCCCGTGGTTTTGGGCCCCAGGGCGGCCACCCGGGCGGGGAAATTGCCCAAATGTCCTCCAGCTATGCAGTGGCACTGCAGGAGAACCGGGGGAGGTGCACCCACGAGTGCGGGCAAGCCAGGTACCGGCTGCCCTGAAGGAGACCTTGACCGGGGATGAGGGAAGTGAGGACAAAATAGTGAAGAGTGTGGCTGCATACCCCGTCGGAGCGAGGGGTCTCGCCGAAACTACAGAGCCCCTGGGGGGGGCCTAACGGGGGTAGCGGGCCCCCTCTGAAGTCACCTATCGAATTCCCAGGGGCGAAAACGACCCCTGTTGTCCACGTGGGCCGCTGTGGCGTTACCCTGGCCCGGAAGCTCTCCTGGGGCCCTAGTGAAAAAAAAAAAATGCTTAACCCCGTAGCGGCGATGAGGCGTGGCAGACCTGACCGAGATGAGACGACATTTGGACGGGGAGGGCATGCAACAGACGTCAGTTGACCAAGGGCCGGTCTTGGGGCAGAAAATTCCCTTTGGGTCCACTGCCAATCTACCCCCGCCCCCACCTCCTCCAGAGCGACCCCAGCGGAAACGGAGAAAACCGCGCTGGATAAAGATTTTTGTGTTTTTTGAGAAATGTTTTCAATTACGGTTTTTTTGTTTGAAAAAATTTTGTTTGTTCCTGGGACTAATTTATTAAAATTTTCTGTTTTGTTTCGGTTTTGGGATGTCGAGCAGACGGGTCGTCTGCTTGATAGGGGGGGGTAGTGCACGCCATGGGGCTTTGTCTCTGTGCGAAAAATTTTTAAAAAAAAAAGGATGACCCGGGCTGTGTTAAAATGAAGGCCCCGGGCAAAAATACGCAGCTGGCTGTGAGCGGAGGAGCGGGGGGAACAACGAGAGACGCGGTTGGGTGCTGCTCCCGTGAAGCCTCGTGTGTGCCCTTGGACCAGATTAAATTTTGTTGCCTTATAAGCTGTATCGGGCAGTGTACATCTGGTTTCCCCCGTATTGGGCATGAAAATGTAAAGGGTAAATAAATTGTGTAAATAAAGGAAAAACTGTCTTTTGTGTTTATTTCGTGCCCTGCCTCGCCACTTGGCGTTTCCCCTCGGGGGTTTTTGGACGCTGCGGTGCTCGGTGCCCCTTGGGGCTGTTCATTTTTCAGACCCTGTATATAACCGCCGTCTCCAGCCTGCCCCTTTTGTTGGTGGCGGAGAGACAGGCGGGTCGGCGTAAAAATAGTACACACACACACACCAACACCACACCACACACACACACACACACAACACAACACATATATATATATTAAAAATTTTAAAATATATATATATATATATATATAATTAGTTATTTACAAAGATTTTCTCAACCCAACAAAAAAATGAAATCTACTATCAAAAACATAAAAAAAAAAGAATGCATGAAGGAAAGGCCTACCTGTGATCTCACCCGGGATGGAACATCTCGAAAGATAAAATTTGTTGTATCACCTGAATGACATTTGTACGGGAACATCTTTTTATGTAATAATAAAAACAACATAATAATAAAAAATTTAATAAAAAAAAAAAAAAAAAAAATTTAAAAATGATATTTAAAAATAAAATATAATAATAATAATAATAATAATAATAATAATAATGAAATAAAAACAATAATATTATAAAATAATAAAACGATAACAACAACAACAATATAATAATAAAAATAAAAATTAAAACTAAAAATTAAAATGTAAAAATAACAATAAAAATAATATAATAATAATAATAATAATACCAAAAAAAAAAAACTTCAACATGTAAGATAAAGATAATGTAAAAAAGATAGTAATAAAACAGTAAAAAATAGTAAATGTAATAAAATTTTTATTATTGTTTTCTTACAATAGTAGTAATTGAATTTATTAATTAATTATAAAGATAATAATAATAAAAAAAACAAAACAACCAACAACAACACAATAATAATAAAATGCTAAAAATAAAAACAATAACAATAATAATTAACAAGGTAAAAAAAGGATATAAGTAAATAATAAAAAAAACAAAAACAACAACAAAAACAAATATAATTTTTTATTATTTTTATTTTATTATTTTATTATTATTATTTTTATTATTATTTTTTTTATTATTTTATTATTATTATTATTATGAAAAATCAAAAAAAAATGTTAAAGATGATGATCTAAGAAAATTATTAAATTAATGATTTAATAATATTATAATGATAATGATAATGTAAAAATAATAATGGGAAAGACTTTATAATGAAATAATAATAATAAAATGATATGAAGTAAAACGTAATAATAATGATAATAAAAGTAAAAAATAAAAGTAATAATAATAAAAAATAATATTAATAATAACAAAAATAATAAGAATAATATAAAAATATAATAATAAAAAAAATAATAATAATAACAACAATAAAAATAATAATAAAAACAAAAAAATAATAAACAACAATAATAAAAATAATATAATAATAAATAAAAATAATAATAATAATAAAATAATAAAAATAAAGATAATAAAAATGAGAGGGGCATATGATATTCGTTTCCGTAATATGAAAAACTTTAAATAATATTCTACACTTTTTTTTTCAAATGCTAACTAGTTCAGACGCAGTAAAGTTTTAAAAAGTTTAAGCTAGTATATATATATTTGGTATACTAAGAAAAAAACACTTTTTGTCATTTAGTCAAAGTATGTTGTTGGATTTTTATAATGATAAAATTTTTTATAAATTCTTCTTTCCACATAAATAAAGAAGAATCTTGTAAAGTACTGCATTAATATTTTTAGTACTTATTTTAAACTGTTTAAAAAAATCGTAAGTCCGAATGTATTATTTTAATGATTTTTTTTTTTAGATATTTATTCTTCCTTACTGAAGACTCGAATATTTTTTTATATTATAAATTTGCAGATAATTGTCGTCAAATTACTGTCATACTTGTCCTACTCTTGCTGGAATGCTCAGATTTCAACAACTTTCTCTTTAAATTTTCGCTTTAAAACTCTTTCACTGCAAATGAAATGGAAATGCAGCAAAACAGCTAGGCATCGGCCAGCCAGAGGCAGCGTCCCGTTTGGACTCCAATCATTATTTCAAGTGAGTGGCCTGTTGCTGCCTTTCTGCATAACTGCCGACCTGAGTGACCTTTGACCTCTAGAGATATCATTCCTCATCTTACACTCAACCTATTTCGGGTATAGCATTTTTCTGCTTTTATAACAATTAACAATGTTGTTATGTATCTTAGAATAAAATTACGTTCTTGGATTACTCTTCGTGGCAAATGATTGTCTGGTCCATCAGATGCCAATATGTTATTGATTTATTTCCTATTAATGGTATGTAGAAAAATAACTTTTACTGAGAGCATGAAATAAAGCAATTCATATCAATCGTAAATTGTACAACGGTGACATATGTCATTCCCTTTAGTATCTGTGCTCATTAGTCACTATATATGCTGCCATTCATATTCTGATTATCTACTACAATAATAATTTTTTTTATATATATCTTTCTTCATAATCATCATCTACCTTGGTAATTCCATCCTTTATATTATAAGGAGTCAGGAACGTGGAGTAAGGAGACGTAACATAAAATCGTTATTCACTTTACATCGTCTGAAAAAAAGATATAAGCTTAAGTTTGTTATTGGTTATGCTTTCACTGCTTTTGCAATGACAATCATAGAAAACATTTTAACTCTAGCTATAGAACTGCGGTACCATAACACTCACCACAGCCAGTTTTAGATTGTATAGCATATACTGTATGTGTGTAAAATTCATTTTTGTAAAATAAACACAATATATATTTTTTTTTTACTGAGAATTGGTGTTCTTCGTCTTTTTCCGCCCATGATCCTGAACATTTCCAGATTTCAACCTGGTGACATTTATTACAGGAAAATAATTTCAGGGAGCTTTCATCGTAAGCATTCAGCGTTCTCTGAAGTATGGTGGAAGCCCATAAAAGTCTGAGAGATAAGAGGCAAATCCATGCGTCCGAAAAATAAATAAATAAATGAAAAAAAAATATATGTTTACTAATGTTTAACTACATGATTATTTTGATATCACATCCATGTACTACTACTACAACTAATAATAATAAATTAATTAATTAATAGAAATAAAAAAAACTGTTGACTGCCTTGACAGAGTACTTGACAATATTTTGTTTTTCTGACATTAATTTCGCCACACTTTCAAAGAGGGTTTCTTATCGTTCATCTGCTTTCTCCTCCAGCTCTATCTTGCTGTTTCCAATTATCTCCTACCATAATGCTAAATCTGTCACTCTCTCCTTCCTTTCCCCCCCCCCCACCTCTCTCTCTCTCTCTTTCTCTTTCTTTTGCTCTCTCTCTCTCTCTCTCTCTCTCTCCACCTCTCTCTCTCTCCCTCTTTTT
This sequence comes from Penaeus monodon, assembly GCF_015228065.2. NCBI lineage: Eukaryota > Metazoa > Arthropoda > Malacostraca > Decapoda > Penaeidae > Penaeus > Penaeus monodon. The sequence continues at coordinate 8,564,475 of NC_051387.1, forward strand.
ACCGCCCTACCCAGCAATAACATGGTGAAAAGGATATTAAAAAAGGTCAAAGTATTAAGCTCCTATTATTGCGTCACTATAATCTTTATAACTTTTTTGCTTTACTACTTTTATCATTTCACATTACATTCATATAGTTTATATGTTTTTTAAATTTCATATTTCATATATATATATATATATATATATATATATATATATATATATATATATATATATATATATATATATTATAAGGGAAGTAATTACGATAATCCTCTTTATAGATTTTCTAACGGTGATTTTGACTCTACGCATGATGTTTCCTCAATTTGTAACCAAAGGTAACGAAGGTATGATAGGCTATATCTCCCCCTCTCTCGATTCCTCACAGTGCTCTGTCTCTATCTAGCTCTCTCTCTCTCTCTCTCTCTCTCTCTCTCTCTCTCTCTCTCTCTCTCTCTCTCTCTCTCTCTCTCTCTCTCTCTCTCATTGGCGAGTCTAACAAGGTGGTTACATTGGTGCATTTCTACAGCTTTGATTTGTAACGCATGATAGAATTGGCATATATCTGCCAAAAATACATCAGACAGACATACACGTACAAGTTCGGCCAGGTGATACAACAAATGGTTAGCTTAAATAAACCTCTAATTTCTCTGAAAGTAGAGATCGTCTGAATGAAGGAATGGTTAACGTTGTGGTTTGGGATTCCCCGAGACCCGCGTTCGAGACTATTCCATGCCAAGTGTGGAATCACACATAGGTCTATTTTTGTGCGAAATATTCTTTGTTGTATTGAATTGTACTTATTTCATAATTTTGTTTGAGTTTGAACATTCTTTCACATCTTTATAAAGATATTTTTACAAATTTGATATGAATTACAAAGGAAATTCAACATAGATGATGGAGTAATATATGTATGCACACACACAAACTGTTTAAAAAAATCGTAATTAAGGCAGAAGGGTATTATTTTAATGATTTTTTTTTAGGGTTTTATTCTTCCTTACTGAAGACTCGAATATTTTTTATATTATAAATTTGCAGATAATTGTCGTCAAATTACTGTCATACTTGTCCTACTCCTCAGATTTCAACAACTTCCTCTTTAAAATTTCGCTCAGATTTCAACAACTTCCTCTTTAAAATTTCGCTTTAAAACTCTTTCACTGCAAATGAAATGGAAATGCAGCAAAACAGCTAAGCATCGGCCAGCCAGAGGCAGCGTCCCGTTTGGACTCCAATCATTATTTCAAGTGAGTGGCCTGTTGCTGCCTTTCTGCATAACTGCCGACCTGAGTGATCTTTGACCTCTAGAGAGGGATGTATCTCCTCGGAGAACACTCGTGAACCGCCAAACACAAACACCAAACACCTGTTAACTTTTCCCGAGGCCAGTGAAGGGTTACTTTGGTCTCGAGCCTGCAGCGTGCAAGTCAGAAACGATGCCGGATCTAAAGGATTTTTTTTTTTTTAAATCGGGGTTTTTATTCCCAACTCAGTTTCAGATGCGACGCAGCTCAACAAAATAATATAAATATATAATATAAATCAGGCTCTCCTTTATTGCCACTTTCAAAGAAAACGAAAGTGTCATTGTATTAAAAGAAAACGTAAATTTAAGATCGGATCCTAAAAAATCAAATGGTCAAATTTACCTTAAGGTTCTTATCAAACACGTGTTACTAACTCGCTTCACATATTACGTTTTGCCGTATTTTGTAATGGTTAAAAGGTGTTCTTTGTGTTAACAGTGATGAAATTAAAAAAATGATTAGTATTATCGGGGATTTTCTTCCATGTGAATTATTCATGAATTGGTCCTCATTAGCCGATGTATAAAATGAAATTATATTATTTTTAATAGTAACTGATATAAAGTATTTAAATATTCCATTAACTCGAGAAAGTGTTATTTTTGCCACAGATATCTGAGGGTTATAGAAAGCAATTAACATGTACCAAAGGTAAGAGAAAGAAAAAGTTAAACAACTAATTGTGAAAGAAATTGTAAAAGCAAGCCTTCTACTTCTATTTATATATCAATTTTTAATTATATATACATTTTATCTCTCTCTTTTTCTTGTGCTCTAATTCAATTACCTTCGTTGCTTGTTCACTTCATTTACACCCGTCTATGTATGAGTTTCCTCCTCCCTCTATTCCCCTCCCTCCCTCTCTTTCTCTCTCTTTTTCTCTCTTTCTTTCTTAATTTTTCATTAACCTTTTTTCCTCACTTTTCTTAATATCTTTCAGTTATAGAATATCTACTGTAATACAATATTGGTTCCAGTTCGTCGTATTTTAAAATACAAGTGGGCTTTAAAATTTAGTAATATATTTTGATTGTGAAAGTGCAAACTGAATGAGTGATTTTTACGAGATAATTAACTTAAACTGAATCGTTAATATTTCCCTTTGTCCTTTCCTAATTTATCTTCCTACTTTTGATATCTCTTCGTCTTGTCTGCATCTTATATTTACGAATATATACATATATTGTATAAAAATAGTATTTTCTTTTATGAATTTGCTTTCTTTATTGACTGAGTGTTTTCGTTATCTAGGTTGTATTTGATAATAAGTTAATATTATGGGTCAAGAAAGGGAAAAATAAATATAGGAATAAACAATGAATAAAAATTGGCTTAAAACAGCACAGGAGAAAAATAAGTGAAGAACACAATAGGGAGAAAGAGATAGGGGAGGGAACGAGAGAGAGAGACGGGGAGGTAGGGAAAGAGAAAGAAAAAAGGAAAATGGAGAGAGAGAGAGAGAGAGAGAGAGAGAGAGAGAGAGAGAGAGAGAGGGAGGGAGGGGAGAGAGAGAAAGAGAGAGAGAGAGAGAGAGAGAGACTGAGACTTAACAATAAGAGAAAGAGAGAATTGGAAACAGCAAGAGAGAACAGGGATTATCCATATAATTAAACGATAGTAGCAATAATTTTTTACCCTTTATAGACCTTCACCATACTCCAGAAACCGCTGAAAGCTTACGATGAAAACATAAAAGAAAAAAAGAAAAGAAAGGTTGGGAAACTAGAAAAGTTCACGATCACGGGCGGAAGAAGACGAGAAACCGACTAATTCTCAGTAAAAACTGACAAATCATTGTCTTTATTAAGTTTATGTTCAACACTGGGTTTTTAAACACAGACAATTTATAGCTGTTTTTCTGATTTACGATCCAAAACAGGCTGTGGTGAGTGTTATGGCACCGTAGTTAAGCAGCTAGAGTTTTTTTTTTTTTTTCTTTTCTTTTCTTTTTACGATTGTGATTGCCAAAACTGCGAAAACATAACTAATAACAAACCTGAGCTTATATATTTTTCAGACGATGTAAAGTGAAAAACGATTTTATGTTGTTTCTCAGTAATCCATGTTCACGATTCACTTCAATATAAAGAATGGAATTGCCAAGGTAGACGATGATTATACTGAAAGAAAGAAAAAAAAAATATATATAGTAAAATTGAACACAATTTGTAGAGTAAAAATGCACACTAATGTGGTTCAATTATGGTCGAAACAGTTACAAGATAAAGATTTTTCAAATGTAATAAGTAGTTACAATTACAGTTATCATCACAATTCTTGTTTTCATTAGTATCATTACTTAACAAGTGTTATTGCTGTCGTTATTCTTCATATTAATGTCATGACTATTAGAATCTGTATTTCCTATATCGCTTGGATTGCAATTGTTACTGGAGTAATTTAAAGATTTCTTTAATCCATATAAATGTACAGTTCACAAAGTTAGCAGTAAGGAGGTATTAATAAATTCCTCAAAACCTTTAACCAATGTAATTTGAAAAATTATCGTAATTTAAGATATATATAGCTTCTGAAACTTATTCTTTCACTCAAATCTAATAGGTGATCAATGGTTGTTTAGCAATAAAGCTTCATAACTTTGTGGTCAGTATTCAATTCTTTCTACCGTATGATAGTTACATGAAGGATTATTACTGTTGTCCATATTAATATGACCATTGTCTTCATCATTATCATATTTCTTGTTTTTCTTTTAATTGTTTATTATCATTATTATTACCATTAATGTTTTATCATTATCAATGTCGTTATCAGTATCACTACGCTATCACTATCATTATCGTCATCTTTAATATCATAGCCATTATTATTATTATTATTATTATTATTATTATTTTCATTACTATTATCATTATTATTATTGCTACTGTTTTTGTTAACATTATTACTATATTACTATCATTTTTATCATTACTTTATTACTGTCGTCATTATTATTTGCTTTTGTTATAATCGTTATTATAATATTTTAATAGGGATAAAGATAATGATAATGAGAAAAGATACAATTATTTGTACATTAAAAAGAATGATCATTATTGCTTTTACTAGTAATTTTCTTATAACTGATATCACTGTAATTACTGCTGCCACTACCATCATTATCATCTTTATCTTCATTATAATCTACTTATAACTTTTAACACATTATGCAATAAAAATGGCAATAAAAGCATAGGCTGTGCACGCTGATTATAGTAAAATGTAGAAAAAAAAAACAAGCAGTAGTGGCAGTTATCATGATAATTAACTCAATGATAATGCTATTGGTATTAAGAAGTCACGGCGGAGCGAAATAGATTAGCATTAAAGCATTTAAAATATCACTTTGAGCATGTTGATTAAATCAATGTTTGTCGTAATTTGAATTTGTCCTTGAATATTTACAGTCGAAATGTTCATTATAGATTCCCCATAAACGTTTTCCAAATAATAATTACTTTCTTAAAAAATAATACACTTATATTCTTGCTGGGTAAATGTAACCGAAAGGAAATATTCTAATCTAACATCAATATCAAAAATGCATAGCAAAGGCTACATAGAATGCGTAAGAGCAATGATAAGGTTGATACATTCTTCACGATGATAATATTTTCAATCATTTAGAATGTGTGAATATGTACATGTAAAATACTTATATCAATCAACCTTGAGGGTAACATCCAATTTCAGTCGGTAAATTTGGACAAAATTATGAACACTTCTGTTGCGAAAGAAGTATCTTGAAAAAAAAAATAATAATAATAAATAAAATAAAAAATAAAGATCTGCATTGAAAGAATTGTGGTATATGGAAAGTATGTGTATAACTATTCGGAGACTCTAAGTAAAATGTTTTTGAAAATATCTTCTCATTTATAAGAAATGTCAACTGAAATATGTGAATATTCACTTTTGTGGTCGGTATTCGATTCTTTATACCGTAAATGTGTGAATGATAAAAAAGGACCTATAATAATAAATTTATTCCTTTAACTAACTGAATGAGAATCGAACGCGGTCCTTTTGAACGAAAGATAAGAGCGGTATTGACTGAGCTACCGAGGCTCTGTTAAATATGGGTCATATAATAAACTTAAAGTACTAAGTCCGTGTGGATAAGGAATATGTGTCTGCATACAAGGTTAGACACAAACAAAAAATATACAGAGGGGCAAACAAGGTCAAACTATGCATAGAGAATTTCGGACTTTGGAGGTGGATAGGACTGTGGATTAATTGGATATTTGCAAGGCTTACTGGTGTTATCCGCCCTTCTGATGGTGCTATTTTACCGTGGCTTTTGGTAAGCCAGTTGAGAATTATTTTTTTGATGGTAGAGACAGGATCGTTTCATTTTGACCATGTACAGACAACAAACCCACATGCGTAAACCTGTAGATACGAAAATAATAATAACAACGACAATGGTAGCAGTAACAACAACAACAATAATAATAGTAATACCAATAATAACAACAATAATGATAATGATTTTGATAATACTGATGATAATAATTATATAAATAATAACAATATAGTGATGACACTTAGAAACAATAATATCAGTGACAAAAAAAAAAAAAAAAAAAAAAAAAAAAAAAAAAAAAAAAAACGTCTCCGTCTGTCTCTGTACCTCCCTTCTCTTTCTGTGACTTACGCACGTTTTCCCTTATTTCCCTTACACGTTTGCTAAAATTTTCTCTCCCTCTTCCACCTTCACCCCCTATCGCTCTCTCTCTATCTATCTAACTATCTCTGTCTATGTGATACTAAACAATAAATTTCATGATGATAATAAGGCAGTAAAATTAGTTATAATTATAATCACCATCATTATCATTACACTTTTTTCTATTATTGTTATTACTATTGTTATAATTACAATTGTAATAAAAGTGATGTCGATTATAATGATGATAATAGAAGAAAAAAAATGATAATAATATTGATGATGATGATGATGATATTATCAATAATGGTAACAACAACAGCGAAAATAATAATAATAATAATAGTAATAATAACAATAACAATAATGATTATAATTATAGTAATAAAAGTGATATACTGATGAGAATAACAAGAGCAATAGTAGTAGTAATAATAAAAATAATCATAATCATAACAATAAAAACAACGTTAATAATAATATCAATGATGATAATAATAATGATAATGATAATGTTAATAATAATAAAAACAATAATAATAATAATAATAATAATAATAATGATAATTAATAATAATGATAATGATAATAATAATGTTAATGATGATAAAGATAACAATAATAATAATAATAATAATAATAATAATAATAATAATAATAACAATATTAATAATGATAATAATGATACCGATGATAACGGTACGGATAAGTTTCTTGAACAAATACCAGGAAATCCTAAATTAGAAGAAGTCCAAAAAATAGTCTTAAACAGCACAGCACATGTTCTCAGAAGAGCCTTATCAATCTGAAGTGTTCTTTGGGTAGCGTGAATTGATTTGACTGGATGTTTTGATTTGTGGTTGTTCTGTATATTTTGCATGTTTTTGTGGATGTTCCATTGCCTCAAACTTCAATCACCCTAGGTCGCTGGTAGTGACTCGGTGTTTGATTTTAATTAGCAGATCTAAGGAAACTTTTGTATAAAATAATAATAACAATAATATCAATAATAATAATGATAGTGATAATAATAATAATAATAATAATAATAATAATAATAATAATAATAATAATAATAATAATAATAATAATAATAATAATAATAATAATAAATTAAAAATATAAATGAAATAAAATGTGATAAAAAAAGGGATAAGAAAAAGAAGGACCAATAATAATACTCTTTTTCCTTTTACTAACTGAATGACAATCGAACGCGGTATTGACTGAGTTACCGAGGCTCTGTTAAAGTTTTGTCATTCAACATATTTAAAATACAAAGTCTGTGTGGATTAAGACAAGTGTGTGTGGGTGTGAGTGCGTGCGTAATAATAATAATAATAATAATAATAATAATAATAATAATAATAATAATTTTACTGCATACACACACAGACGTATATATGTATGCATGTATGTATAGATATATGTATATACATATACTATGTATGTGTATATATATGTATGTATATATATATATATACATAATAATTATATAAGTAATAAGAAGAGAAATTTTAATAATAATAATTATTATTAAAACTAGTAATGATGATGATAATAAGAACAACAACAACCAAAAAACAATAACAATAATAATGATGATGATGCTAATGATAGTAATAATAATGATAATAATAATAATGATAATAATAACAATAACAATAACAATAGTAATAGAAAGAATAATAGCAACAACAATAAGTGTAATAATACCAGCAATAACAATGATAATCATGATAACATAATACTAGTAGTAGTGATAATAATAATAATGATAATGATGTTAATGATAATAATAATAATAAAACATAATACTAGTAGTTTGTT
>NC_051387.1:8572380-8578488 GCF_015228065.2 Penaeus monodon
ATTTTTTTAGCAAAGTGTAAGGGAAAAAAGGGAAAAACCCGGCGTAGCACAGAAAGAGAAGGGAGGTACAGGGGACAGACGGAGACGTTTTTTTTTTTTTTTTTTTTTTTTTTTTTTTTTTGTCACTGATATTATTGTTTCTAAGTGTCATCACTATATTGTTATTATTTATATAATTATTATCATCAGTATTATCAAAATCATTATCATTATTGTTGTTATTATTGGTATTACTATTATTATTGTTGTTGTTGTTACTGCTACCATTGTCGTTGTTATTATTATTTTCGTATCTACAGGTTTACGCATGTGGGTTTGTTGTCTGTACATGGTCAAATGAAACGATCCTGTCTCTACCATCAAAAAAATAATTCTCAACTGGCTTACCAAAAGCCACCGTAAAATAGCACCATCAGAAGGGCGGATAACACCAGTAAGCCTTGCAAATATCCAATTAATCCACAGTCCTATCCACCTCCCAAAGTCCGAAATTCTCTATGCATAGTTTGACCTTGTTTGCCCCTCTGTATATTTTTTTGTTTGTGTCTAACCTTGTGCAGACACATATTCCTTATCCACACAGACTTAGTACTTTAAGTTTATTATATGACCCATATTTAACAGAGCCTCGGTAGCTCAGTCATTACCGCTCTTATCTTTCGTTCAAAAGGACCGCGTTCGATTCTCATTCAGTTAGTTAAAGGAATAAATTTATTATTATAGGTCCTTTTTTATCATTCACACATTTACGGTATAAAGAATCGAATACCGACCACAAAAGTGAATATTCACATATTTCAGTTGACATTTCTTATAAATGAGAAGATATTTTCAAAAACATTTTACTTAGAGTCTCCTAATAGTTATACACATACTTACCATATACCACAATTCTTTCAATGCAGATCTTTATTTTTCATTTATTTATTTTTTCAAGATACTTCTTTCGCAACAGAAGTTTTCATAATTTTGTCCAAATTTACCGACTGAAATTGGATGTTACCCTCAAGGTTGATTGATATAAGTATTTTACATGTATATATTCACACATTCTAAATGATTGAAAATATTATCATCGTGAATGTATCAACCTTATCATTGCTCTTACGCATTCTCTGTAGCCTTTGCTATGCATTTTTCATAAGAGTATGATCATAAAACATATTGATGTTAGATTAAAATATTTCCTTTCGGTTACATTTACCCAGCAAGAATATAAGTGTATTATTTTTTAAGAAAGTAATTATTATTTGGAAAACATTTATGGGGAATCTATAATGAACATTTCGACTGTAAATATTCAAGGACAAATTCAAATTACGACAAACATTGATTTAATCAACATGCTCAAAGTGATATTTTAAATGCTTTAATGCTAATCTATTTCGCTCCGCCGTGACTTCTTAATACCAATAGCATTATCATTGAGTTAATTATCATGATAACTGCCACTACTGCATGTTTTTTTTTCTACATTTTACTATAATCAGTGTGCACAGCCTATGCTTTTATTGCCATTTTTATTGCATAATGTGTTAAAAGTTATAAGCAGATTATAATGAAGATAAAGATGATAATGATGGTAGTGGCAGCAGTAATTAGTGATATCATTTATAAGAAAATTACTAGTAAAAGCAATAATGATCATTCTTTTTAACATACAAATAATTGTATCTTTTCTCATTCTCATTATCTTTATCCCTATCAAAATATTATAATAACGATTATAACAAAAGCAAATAATAATGATGACAGTAATAATGTAATGATAAAAATGATAGTATATAGTAATAATGTTACACAAAACAGTAGCAATAATAATAATGATAATAGTAATGAAAATAATAATAATAATAATAATAATAATAATAATAATGGTAATGATAATGATAATAATGATAATAATAATAATAATAATGATAATAATGATAATAATAATAATAATAGTAATAATAATAATAATGGCTATGATATTAAAGATGACGATAATGATAGTGATAGCGTAGTGATACTGATAACGACATTGATAATGATAAAACATTAATGGTAATAATAATGATAATAAAACAATTAAAAGAAAAACAAGAAATTTGATAATGATGAAGACAATGGTCATATAAATAAGGACAACAGTAATAATCCACATGTAACTATCATACGGTAGAAAAAATTGAATACTGACCACAAAGTTATGAAGCTTTATTGCTAAACAACCATTGATCACCTATTAGCTTTATGTGAAAGAATGTTTTAGCAGCTATATATATCTTAAATTACGATAATTTTTCAAATTACATTGGTTAAAGGTTTTGAGGAATTTATTAATACCTCCTTACTGCTAACTTGTGAACTGTACATTTATATGGATTAAAGAAACCTTTAAATTACTCCAGTAACATTGCAATCTAGGCGTTATAGGAAATACAGATTCTAATAGTCATGACATTAATATGAAGAATAACGACAGCAATGACACTTGTTAAGTAATGATACTAATGAAAACAAGAATTGTGATGATAACTGTAATTGTAACTACTTATTACATTTGAAAAATCTTTATCTTGTAACTGTTTCGACCATAATTGAACCACATTAGTGTGCATTTTTACTCTACAAATTGTGTTCAATTTTACTATATATATTTTTTTTCTTCTTTCTTCAGTATAATCATCGTCTACCTTGGCAATTCCATTCTTATATTGAAGTGAATCGTGACATGGATTACTGAGAACACAACATAAAATCGTTTTCACTTTACATCGTCTGAAAAATATATAAGCTCAGGTTTGTTATTAGTTATGTTTTCGCAGTTTTGGCAATCACAATCGTAAAAAGAAAAGAAAAGAAAAAAAAAAAAAAAAACTAGCTGCTTAAATACGGTGCCATAACACTAACCACAGCCTGTTTTGGATCGTAAATCAGAAAAACAGCTATAAATTGTCTGTGTTTAAAAACCAGTGTTGAACATAAACTTAATAAAGACAATGATTTGTCAGTTTTTACTGAGAATTAGTCGGTTTCTCGTCTTCTTCCGCCCGTGATCGTGAACTTTTCTAGTTTCCCAACCTTTCTTTTCTTTTTTTCTTTTATGTTTTCATCGTAAGCTTTCAGCGGTTTCTGGAGTATGGTGAAGGTCTATAAAGGTAAAAAATTATTGCTACTATCGTTTAATTACATGGATAATCCCTGTTCTCTCTTGCTGTTTCCAATTCTCTCTTGCCCTTATTGTTAAGTCTCAAGTCTCTCTCTCTCTCTCTCTCTCTCTTTCTCTCTCTCCCCTCCCTCCCTCTCTCTCTCTCTCTCTCTCTCTCTCTCTCCTCTCTTCTCTCTCTCTCTCCATTTTCCTTTTTTCTTTCTCTTTCCCTACCTCCACGTCTATCTCTCTCGTTCACTCCCATATCTCTTTCTCCCTATTGTGTTCTTCACTTATTTTCTCCTGTGCTGTTTTAAGCCAATTTTTATTCATTGTTTATTACTATATTTATTTTTCCCTTTCTTGACCCATAATATTAACTTATTATCAAATACAACCTAGATAACGAAAACACTCAGTCAATAAAGAAAGCAAATTCAAAAAGAAAAATACTATTTTTATACAATATATGTATATATTCGTAAATATAAGATGCAGACAAGACGAAGAGATATCAAAAGTAGGAAGATAAATTAGGAAAGGACAAAGGGAAATATTAACGATTCAGTTTAAGTAATTATCTCGTAAAAATCACTCATTCAGTTTGCACTTTCACAATCAAAATATATTACTAAATTTTAAAGCCCACTTGTATTTTAAAATACGACGAACTGGAACCATAATTGTATTACAGTAGATATTCTATAACTGAAAGATATTAATAAAAGTGAGGAAAAAAGGTTATGAAAAATTAAGAAATAAAGAGAGAAAAAGAGAGAGGAAAGAGAGGGAGGGAGGGGAATAGAGGGAGGAGGAAACTCATACATGGGACGGGTGTAAATGAAGGTGAACAAGCAACGAAGGTAATTGAATTAGAGCACAAGAAAAAGAGAGAGATAAAATGTATATATAATTAAAAATTGATATATAAATAGAAGTAGAAGGCTTGCTTTTACAATTTCTTTCACAATTAGTTGTTTAACTTTTTCTTTCTCTTACCTTTGGTACATGTTAATTGCTTTCTATAACCACTCAGATATCTGTGGCAAAAATAACACTTTCTCGAGTTAATGGAATATTTAAATACTTTATATCAGTTACTATTAAAAATAATATAATTTCATTTTATACATCGGCTAATGAGGACCAATTCTGAATAATTCACATGAAGAAAATCCCGATAATACTAATCATTTTTTTTATTCATCACTGTTAACACAAAGAACACCTGTTAACCATTACAAAATACGGCAAAACGTAATATGTGAAGCGAGTTAGTAACACGTGTTTGATAAGAACCTTAAGGTAAATTTGACCATTGATTTTTTAGGATCGATCTTAAATTTACGTTTTCTTTTAATACAATAGCACTTTCGTTTTCTTTGAGATTTGCAATAAAGGGGAACCTGATTTATATTATATATTTATATTATTTTGTTGAGCTCCGTCGCATCTGAAACTGAGTTGGGAATATAAAAACCCGATAAAAAAAAAAAAATCCTTAGATCCGGCATCGTTTCTGACTTGCACGCTGCAGGCTCGAGACCAAAGTAACCCTTCACTGGCCTCGGGAAAAGTTAACAGGTGTTTGGTGTTGTGTTTGGCGGTTCACGAGTGTTCTCCGAGGAGATACATCCCTCTCTAGAGGTCAAAGATCACTCAGGTCGGCAGTTATGCAGAAAGCAGCAACAGGCCACTCACTTGAAATAATGATTGGAGTCCAAACGGGACGCTGCCTCTGGCTGGCCGATGCTTAGCTGTTTTGCTGCATTTCCATTTCATTTGCAGTGAAAGAGTTTTAAAGCGAAATTTTAAAGAGGAAGTTGTTGAAATCTGAGCGAAATTTTAAAGAGGAAGTTGTTGAAATCTGAACATTCCAGCAGGAGTAGGACAAGTATGACAGTAATCTGACGACAATTATCTGCAAATTTATAATATAAAAAATATTCGAGTCTTCAGTAAGGAAGAATAAAACCCTAAAAAAAAATCATTAAAATAATACCCTCCTGCCGTAATTACGATTTTTTTTAAACAGTTTGTGTGTGTGCATACATATATTACTCCATCATCTATGTTGAATTTCCTTTGTAATTCATATCAAATTTGTAAAATATCTTTATAAAGATGTGAAAGAATGTTCAAACTCAAACAAAATTATGAAATAAGTACAATGCAATACAACAAAGAATATTTCGCACAAAAATGGACCTATGTGTGTGATCCCACACTTGGCATGGAATAGTCTCGAACGCGGGTCTCGGGGAATCCCAAACCACAACGTTAACCATTCCTTCATTCAGACGATCTCTACTTTCAGAGAAATTAGAGGTTTATTTAAGCTAACCATTTGTTGTATCACCTGGCCGAACTTGTACGTGTATGTCTGTCTGATGTATTTTGGCAGATATATGCCAATTCTATCATGCGTTACAAATCAAAGCTGTAGAAATGCACCAATGTAACCACCTTGTTAGACTCGCCAATGAGAGAGAGAGAGAGAGAGAGAGAGAGAGAGAGAGAGAGAGAGAGAGAGAGAGAGAGAGAGAGAGAGAGAGAGAGAGAGAGAGAGAGCTAGATAGAGAGACAGAGCACTGTGAGGAATCGAGAGAGGGGGAGATATAGCCTATCATACCTTCGTTACCTTTGGTTACAAATTGAGGAAACATCATGCGTAGAGTCAAAATCACCGTTAGAAAATCTATAAAGAGGATTATCGTAATTACTTCCCTTAGATATATATATATATATATATATATATATATATATATGTATATATATATATATATATATATATATATATATATATATATATATGAAATATGAAATTTATATATAAACATATAAACTATATGAATGTAATGTGAAATGATAAAAGTAGTAAAGCAAAAAAGTTATAAAAATTATAGTGACGCAATAATAGGAGCTTAATACTTTGACCTTTTTAATATCCTTTTTACCATGTTATTGCTGGGGGG
>NC_051387.1:8603588-8626088 GCF_015228065.2 Penaeus monodon
AAAGTAACAAGAAGAAGAAGGGAAAAAAGAGAAGGAAAAAAATAACAAGAAGAAAAAAGGAAAGAAGAAGAAGAAGAAGAAAGGAAAATTACATTATAGAAGAAGGAATAAGATAAAATAAAATAAAAGAAGGAGTAGAAGAAAAGGGCGAACACGAAAAAGGGCGAAAAAGAGTTTGTTTTGTTTGCTAGTATGGCGCGTTGCTATGCAATATCTGACCATCATGTTTCGCGCACCACCCCTTCTCTTAACTCTGAATTTCTCAGAAGTTTGAGAAAATAAGCAGGCTCTTAAGACGTTGCCTGCATTCGATTCAAATAACACTTACACCAATAAAAAATATAACCTTCAAACTGCCTATTATTTCAAGCAACTTCGTGTATTTCGTCTCTCGCTCAGCAGCGTTGACAGGCACCCATCACGCTGACAGATTTACGCCATCGCCTTAACATGTCATAAACACGTCACGCCAGAGCATAACACGGGTTACCTTCACGATTACCGAGAGCAGTGACTTTCTCGGCATCGTGAAACACGAGGTATTAGCATGAAAGTAACAACGCTGATACGTCCACTGAAGCGAGGAACTTGGGAGACAAAGGGGCGTTCCCACAGGTCATGATGCTAAGTCGTTTTCGTAAGTCGTGGTGTCAAGTCGTCCTCGGAAGTCGTGGTTTTATTTAGTCCTTGAAAGTCGTAATTTTATGTCGTTTTCATAAGTCTTACTCGTAAGCCATGTTTTAATTGATAGACGTAAGTTGTACTCATAAGCCACGCTCACAAATCGTCCTCATAAGTAATATTCGTAAGTGGTCCTAGTAACCCACACTCGTAAGTGGTCCTGGTAACCCACACTCGTAAGTGGTCTTCGTAACCCACACTCGTAAGTGGTCCTCGTAAGCCACACTATTAAGTGGTCCTCGTAAGCCACACTATTAAGTCGTCCTCGCAATCCACACTCGTAAGCCGAACTTTACACTGAGCCACACACACACAACTCAAGTACGACGAAGCTTAACGCACCTGTACACTCGATGGAGGAAAGAGGAAGAAGTCATAGTCTTTCCTTACGCCTTTTGACTTCCGTGTTGCACATTGCACGCAGCTTTTCGCAATAAAAGCGAATTACAAACTTTTTGAATTAACCCATAGCACACTAAGGCGTTATTTGATGTGACTGTGTGGTGTTTTGCGCTCGGAATAGAAAGAAGGAGAGAGAGAGGGAGAAAAGGAGAGATGAAGTAGGAGAAGGGACGTCAAAGGAGAGAGAAGTGGAAAAAAGGAATGGGAGGAGGAAAGGAGAGAGAAATGGAAGAAAGGAAAGGGTGAGAAGGAAGAAGAAAATGGGGGAGTAACAGAAGGATGGAGGAAAAGTAGGAGTCAGAAAGAAGTAGGGACCAGGAGAAGGAAGGAAAGCAGTAGATGGGAAGGAAGGACAGGAGAAGGAAAGAAGGAGGGAGACAAAGGAAGACACAGGGATATTTGGCATAAAGGTAGAAAGCATTATCGATGGACAATATATGTCCGACTTTACGAAGCACGATTTTTTTCTCCTTTTTTTCCCTCTTCTTCTCGTTCGTCATTTTTCTCTCTTTTGGCTCTCCTTTTCCTATACTTCTTTCTCTCCTTCTTTTTCACATTCCTTTCTTTTTTCTCTTTTCTCATTTTTTTCTCTTGCTTTCTTTTCTACTCCGTTCTCTTCCACTTCCTTTCTTCCTTTCCTTTCCTTCCTCTTCTTACTCCTCCTCCTCCTCCTCCTTTTCCTCTCCCTCCCTCTGTCTCCTCTTTCTTCTTCTCCTCCTCCTCCTCCTCCTCCTCCTCCTCCTCCTCCTCCTCTTTCTCCTCCTCCTCCTCCTCCTCCTTTACTCCTTCTCCTCTTCCTCTTTCTCCTCCTCCTCCTCCTCCTCCTCCTCCTCACCCTCTTTCTCCTCCTCCTCCTCTTTCTCCTCCTCCTCTTCTTTACTCCTCCTCCTCCTCCTCTTCCACCTCCTCCTGAGAGTGAGAGAGAGTGAGAGAGAGAGAGAGAGAGAGAGAGAGAGAGAGAGAGAGAGAGAGAGAGAGAGAGAGAGAGAAGAGAGAGAGAGAGAGAGAGAGAGAGAGAGAAAAGAGAGTGGGAGATATAAAATGACATATAGGTAAAAATGGCATGAAATGTTAATAGTGACAGAGTAAAATCGGTGCCCTACATACACACAATAGGTTCGCATGAATTATTTTTCGAGGAAGTAAATGGAGACTGGGGAAGGGGATAGGAGGAGGAGGAGGAGGAGGAAGAGAAGGAGAGGAGGAAGAGGAGGAGGAGATGAAGGAGGAAGAGGAGGAGGAGGAAGGACGAAAGGGAAGAAAAGAAGAGGAAGAGAATTGTGAAAAAAGTAGGAGAGAAGACGAGGAGGAAGAGGGGGAGGAGGAGGAGGACGAGGAGGAGGGAGAGAAGGGGGAGGAGGGGAGGAAGAGGGAGAGGAAGAGGAGGAGGAGGAGGAGGAGGAGGAGAAGGAGGAGGAGGAGGAGGAGAAGGAGGAGGAGGACGAGGACGAGGAGGAGGGAGAGGTGGGGGAGGAAGAGGAGAGGTGAAGGGTAAGAGAAGAAGAGGGGGATGGGGAGAGAAAAGAAGGTCAAGGAAGAAGTAGGAATGTTATTTATTCTTCAGGAACATCCTTTTTAGCTCGCTTTGCCCCCCCCCCCACCTCACCCACCCACCCACGCCACTTCTCTGCCAACGTCCCTGCGATTCAGCCCCCACCCCCCTCCCGTCCTCGACACCTCCCTGATTCCCTTCTTTCTCTAACCCCCCATTCCTTCCGTCTCCCTCATCCTCTCCCCTCGTCCTTTCCCTCCCTCCCTCCTCCCTCCCTTCCTCTCCACCACCTCTCGACCCCTCTCCCTCCTCTTCCCTACCTCCCGCACCCCTGGATCCTCCTCCTCCCCTCCCTTCTTTTCCCCTCGCCCCCTCCTCCTCCCTCCTCCGTCCCACACTTCCTCTCCTCCTCCCTCCTCCCTCCCACCCTTCCTCTCCTCCTCCCTCCTCCCTCCCAACCTTCCTCTCCTCCTCTCGCCCCTCCTTCCCCCTTCCCTCCCTCTCCACCACCCCTCAACCCCCCCTCCCTCTCACTGGAATGCCACGTTGTGATCGATTCCAGGCATTCCAGTCTTCTGAATCCATCACGCACGGGGAAGGAGGATCGAAGAGCAGATCGTGTATGGTGATGGAATGGTGATCTATGGTGCTTATGGTGTGTGGTGTATAACGTATAGTGACTGGATTGCTGTGGTGTTTAGGACTGGTAGGAGTGTGAGGAAACTTTAGCATATAGTGATAAAGCGTTTGTATTGTAGGTGATGACGCTGTGGTGATGGATAGTGAGATGGAAATAGCATTAGACACATTATAGTTATGGTGATTGGGTGCTGGCACAGTATTCACGACGAAGATATATAGTGATCATATAGTGACGCACGCGCGGTTAATCGTATCAAAAAATTGTAATGTACGATGAAAGGTCTTCCTCCCCCCCACTACCCGTACCCCGCCCCCCCCTTCTTCTTATCGCATGTGAAGTCGGGAACGAAACTTGATTACGTTCAGCATGTCATTAATTGATACTCTGGAGAAAATAAGTGATTTCTGAGTATTACCTGTTGGTACCCTGGTCATTACAGTACCTTATCCCTTGGTTTAGTGGCGTGTGCGTGTGTGTGTGTGTGTGTGTGTGTGTGTGTGTGTGTGTGTGTGTGTGTGTGTGTGTGTGTATGTGTGTGTGTGTGACAAAGACATGTATATCTATATGCATGTGTCGATTGTGTAGTAATACACTCAATCCACAGTATTATATAACCCAAAAAAGAACAAAAAAAAACATCATATCCTTTCTGCACTCACTTCTGTACCTTCAATCATTATTTCAAATTCCACACTACGCATTAAACTACTTCAATGCACAATCGTCTACACACGTGCACCCTGTCTACACAAACGCCCTACATACTAACAACATTCTCCATTAAACCCACTTACAATAGTTCCTGCATTCCATACAACGACCTAAATCTGACACGTACGGGTCATATTCTTCATTATAAAGTGCTCAATGTACACCTTCGGGGATTTTTCGTATATGACATGTAACCTCAAAGTTCATGTTCTCTTTTGCGTGCACTTAATTGCTTGGGGGCATTACACTGGCCGAGGGTCATATTTTGGACATGCATAGAGAGAGAGAGAGGGGGGGGTGAAAGAGGTGGAGTGTGAAAGAGGGAGAGTGCGAGGGAGGGAGAGGGAGGGAGGGAGAGGGAGAGAGGAAGAGAGGGAAGAGAGGAAAAGAGAGGAAAGAGGGAGAAAGAGAGAGAGTGAGAGAGAGAAGAGAGAGAGAGTGAGAGAGAGGAGAGAGAGAGAGAGAGAGAGAGAGAGAGAAGAGAGAGAGAGAGAGAGAGAGAGAGAGAGAGAGAGAAGAGAGAGAGAGAGAGAAGAGAGAAGAGAGGAGAGAGAGAGAGAGAGAGAGAGAGAGAGGAGAGAGAGAGAGAGAGAAGAGAGGAGAGAAGGAGAGAGAGAGAGAGAGAGAGAGAGAGAGAGAGAGAGAGAGAGAGAGAGAGAGAGAGAGAGAGAGAGAGAAAGAGGAGAGAGAAGAGAGAGAGAGAAGAGATATCTAGCTCTGCCGCACCTTAGCATGGTCTGACGCGTTGACATGCTGACGTGTTAGGAAAAAGACACGACAGGTAAATTCTAAACCTGTTGCTGTATACTGCAGACAATTCTGTGATGAAAATTAAACTTTTTTTACATTATCGCATACATACACAAACATACACACAAAAATACACTCAAACACACACACACACTCAAACACACACACACACACTCAGGCACGCAATGTAAACACGATCAAAATACACCACAAAACACACAACACACACACACACACACACACACACACACACACACACACACACACACACACACACACACACATAATCATAAAAGATAAACAATCGAACAAAACAAAAACAAACAAACAAACACCGATGAAAAAATGACTCTCCCTTGACATGACAGAAGAGAGATGATGACGATGATGATGACATGACCCCCCCCCCCCTACCACCACCACCATCACCCTCTACCCCACCCCCACCTAAGATCACGTGACCTGGGACCATGCCGTGGCCAACAGGGTAATCAACTTTCTTCCACGTCACAATGATAAACAAAGATAGAAATCATTATTACGCCCGAATAATCATCCTGGGCGTGACGGGGGCGGAAACGCACACACCTTATCTTGGGCATCGACAGGTTAGGCACTTGTCTGGCTAATTGAGTTAATGTTGTGGAATGCTTTACTGAAGTAGGGAAAGGGGAGGGGGTGGCATGCATTGTTATATCTGTGGGTCTTTTTCATGTTGAAATAAAGAAAAACTTTTTTTTATCTTATAGAGAATGAGGAAGAGGGAGAGAAAGAGAGAGAGAAGAGAGAGAGAGAGAGAGAGAGAGAGAGAGAGAGAGAGAGAGAGAGAGAGAGGGAGGGGGGAAGAGAGGGAGGGAGGGAGAGAGAAAAAAAGAGGATGACAGTCAAACAGACAGACAGAGATAGTGACAGAAATAAAGATAGAGAGGAAATGAAGAGAAAGAGAAAGAGAAACCTATGAAACTCAATGCTCTCTCCTAACCCCCCCCCAAAAAAAAAATGTTTTTTTTTTTCGTATTCTTTTCTTTCTTTCTTTTCATTCTATTCCCTTCCCGTCGCAAAGTGACCTTCCTACTTCTCGCGGTAAAGACATGATTAATACTTGGTCACACTAACTGCCGTCTTACATGTCAGAAGGTATTATCTCCTCACCAGAATAATTATCTTATTCTTGGTTAAGGTTTCCCTCATTTCTACGTAGTTCTTAGTCTACTGTTTATCGTGTTGATTCTTTTTCTGTTTGTCTGTCTGTCTGTCTGTCTTTCTCTCTTTGTCTGTTTTTCTATCTCTCTTCCTCTCTTTCTCTCTCTCTCTCTTTCTCTCTCCCTCTCTCCCTCTCTCCTTCCTTTTCGCTACTTCGTCCTTCCCTCCCTCTCTACCTTTCTCCCTCTCTCCTTCTCTCCGTCTCTCCCTCTCTCCGTCTCCCCCTCTCCCTCCCACTTCCCTTCCCGCTCATCCTATCCCCCCCCACACACACACACTCCCCCTCTTCCTCACTTTGAACATAAAAGAAATGTGAGGCGAAGTCAGACCGGAAATGAGGAAGATTACCTCAAGAAAATCAATCCCTTTCGTGCTGTAGGATTCTGATTGCAGGCAGTCGCAGGCCGGGACGTCACAATCAAGTACAAAGGATAGAGTGAAGGAAGGAGGAAGGAAAGGTGGCGGAGTACAAAATAGGGTCGAACAGAGATAGAAGGAAGGAAGTAGTGTGACGGAATACATTGTAGGGTATGGAAAGGATCGAGGAAGGGTGTAGAAGTGTGATGGAATATAAAGTAAGGTTGAATAGAGAGTGTAGAAGGGTGAAAGGTGATGGAATGAACTGTAGGATCTGCTAGAGAGGAAAGAATTGTGACGAATTTAATATAGAGTCGAGAGGGAGATAGAAGAAAATAGTGTGACGGAAAACAATGTAGGAAGGGTAAAAAAAAGAGAGTGACATGGAATAATTAGTGTGACGGTATACAAAGTAGAATCTGATAAAGAGGGAGGAAGGAGGGGAAAAAGTGTGACACAAGGAACTGAGTATTACAGAGAGGGAGGAAGAGTGAAAAAATGTGATGGAATAATATGCAGGGTCGAACATAAAAGGACGATGTGTTGAAGAAGTGTGACGAAGGAATTATAGGATCTAAAAGAGAGAGAAGAGTAAAAAAGGGTGACAGAATACACGGTAAAATCGAGCGGATGAAGAGACAAAAGATGAAAGAGTTATCATGGAATTAGAAAATGATAAGACAGAATGGAAGAAAAATATATATATGACCCATAAATGTAGTATCGATCTCTCATGAGTGAATACCTGTTCCATGACCACTGTGCATGAGGAATCAGCATGGCAGCTGTCGAGTGAACCTGCTGAAGTTCTGAAGTTCAAACGCCAGCGCTGCCAAAGACACTCTCAATGGCACTTATTGGCACTGAATCTGATTTTCGACAATCGCATGTCTTGTAATCGGAGTGTCATTTTTTATAGAGACTTTATTCAGGTTGCCACTGATTTTAGATATCAACAGGGGCGGAGCAGAATATTGGATCTCATCCATCATACACGCACACAACACAGGTAAACACATGCTCACACACGCACGCATGCACACACACACACGCGCACACACACACGCACACACACACACACACACACACACACACACACACACACACACACACACACACACACACACACACACACACACACACACACACACACACACACACACACACACACACACACACGCTTTTCATCCTTGACTTCTCGCTGTCGTAATCATCCCTCCCCCCTTCCCCCCTACTTTGTTTCTCTTTATTGTCTCTTGTCTAATTTTTCATCGTCGTCGTCCCCTCCCCCCTCCCCCCGCCCCTGCTTTCCCCTTACAAAACCCTTTTTAACCCCCCCCCCCTCTATATGTATCATAAGGCTCAAATTACGATGTACTGCCGATGTATAAACCGTCATTATATCCACTCTTTGTGCACTGTTTTGACTCCCCTGTCCCCCCCTCCTTTGTAAATAATCAACCTGCTTCTCTTGCCCTCATTCTTAGCGCTTCATTTCCCTCCCCTTCTTTTAACTTCCCTTCTTTTCTTTGGTCACCATCATCCTCCCTTCTCTTACTCTTTCCATATTCCTCTACTTTCTTTCTTCCCCTTCGTTTCTCCTAGTATTTCCCTCTTCCCCTATTCCTCTTCTCCTCACCTGTCCCTTCACTCTATTCTACTCCCATCTTCACTTCCACTTCATCCCTTCTCTCTCTTTTTCCTTTTCTAAATTATTTGTTCTTACTCCCTTTTCTTTTCTATTTTCTTCTCATCCCCTTTCCCTTTCCCTTTACTTTTCTTTCCTCCTCTCCTCTCCTCTCTCCCTCCTTCTCTCCGCTCCCCCTCTTCGTCTCCTGTCCTCCCCCCTTTCCCTTCCGTCCCTTCTAGTTTTCCTATCTTCCTTTCTCCCTTTTATCCTTCCATTCTCCTTTTCCTATCCTTTCCTTCTCCCTTTTATCCCTCCCTTCTCCTTTTCCTATCCTCCCTTCTTCCTTTTCCTATCCTACCTTCTCCCATTTCTTTCTCCCTTCCCCTTTTCCTACATTCCCTTCCCCTCCCTTTCCCTACTCCCCTAATTTGTAGTTAATTACACTATCAGCTCGTGATTTTGAAGAACAGCACGTTAACCAGGTCATCTTCTTCCTTTTTATTCCTCTTCTCATTCGGAAATTAACTTGTGATTAGGGAAGTCGGCGCGCTTTGCCTTCAGTTCTATTTTGGGAAATATTTTCATGAATTGCTAATTTACCTCTGTTTTTTTCTTTTATAAATGATAATGAGTTGCGTTGCTACTTCGTTCCTGTTTATTTTCTCTTTAATTATTTTTATTTCTTTCTTTATTTCGAATTGTTCTGTGAATCTTCTTCTTTTATAAAAAAAAAAATAGCTATTTGTTATATTGTCTGAAGTTACTATCATTGTCAATTCATATGCGTCATCAAATCTATGTATATACATTTTCATATTATACGGTAAAATTCTCGATATTGTCGTGTATTCTTTTCATCTTTACTTGACTGCCATCAGAAAATATTTTTTGGTGGAATTTATTATAAGGTTCGTGTGGTAAAATCTGCGGTGTTATCACTCCACTTTTCATTTACACCCAACTGTCACATGTCCGTCATGTTTATGTTTATTTGTTACACACTCAGGTGTTGCTTTAGTGACACACTCGTGGACTATGTGGTGTGTTGCAATGGTTGAACCTTGACTTTAAGGAGGCAATTATGCGACTCTTGCGTGTTGCTATAAACACAGAGGGCGTAAAATGGGCTGTTTTAAAATAGGTGTTGTCCAATGATCCTTGCTGTTTTAGCGGGTTGTAGATTCGTTGGCGGGTAAATAGGGGAGGAAGAGGCAGGCAGGGTTGCGTACGGGTAGTGGAAATTGAGGGGGTAGGGCGGGGACTGGAGGGTAGGGGAGAGAAGTTGGCATGGGGTAGCGTAGGGGCAGAGGGTATGGTTGAACAGAAAGGGGAAGAGGGAAGCCCTGAGTAATATTGGGGTTAGGGCAGGGGCAGTGGGGCGTCGAGGCAGGGTTGGTGTGATGGTTCTCGCTCACCTTAGAGACATTGATTGGCCGGTTGGCAGGGGAGACGCAAACACTGTTTAACCTAATTACTTCAGTGTCAGGTGTCCTTCCTGCCGCTACCTTACAGTGCGATCATACAGATACACGTGTGCAGGTATGCCCACGTGAGTGCACGCACACTTATACAGACAACCAAATGGCATACAAACACACACACTTACATCTAGAGGCACCCACATGTACAAACACCCATGCGTATAAGCATATACTGACATATACAGACACAAGCTATAAGTACATACAAATCTACACACATACACACACTTACAAACATACAGATCCACATGCCAGGATTGGAATCTAGAACACAAAATGCTTCACAGAAGGCAAGCATTCATAAACAATCACACAAGGCGCTGATGCACTTGTTACTTCGATCTCAAATCAAACAATTCTAACAACGCCACTTAACGTCAAAGAATAAAAGAATAAAAGAAGAAAGAAAACATTACGTGAGACATTATCTGGCGTCTGGGAGAAGGTCTCCGCTGAAAACACGATGAGTTGTCCCTCCGTCTTCCTTAAGGAGAAAAAGATTACAAACCTCAGAAGAATATGATGTCCTCCTTTCGCTTTATCTTTTATCAGGAATCATAAGAGCCGGATCACAAGGAGACCAACGCATAAAATGTATCCGTTCTACAGTACAACGCAAAGTTACAAGACCTCTTTTGGTTGTATAGTACACTGTGGGGACATATTCTCCTTGATGAAATGTTCAGCGGAAGACATTGGCGTACTATAACACAGTTCATGAATATCACTAGGAAAGAAGTGACGTTAGGACTTTAACCTCTCCATACAAGTCACCCATATGTCTCATTTTCCAAATTATATACGTTATGCTCAAATGAACTAGTATATCATGTGGCTAGAAAATATTACGGTGCTATAACAAAGCTCTGGCGAATGAAACTAGGTGCAAATTAAAGGACATTCGAATCCTCACGTTGTAATGTTACCATATATCTTTTTTATTACATTTTTTTTATATATATTCCTACGGCTGCACTGGCATATGCTATCAGGTCTAGATGTGGTACCATAACTCAACTCTAGAACACTACAAGGAAACGAATGAATAAAGGGAGCTTTGTACACTTCTCCTTTCTCTTTAAGACTTTTCAGGCTCGAAATTATTAGTATATTAATTTTTGAAAGTAAAACACTACGGTAGGTGACATAAAACATAAAGCATTACCAGGACGCTTGTACTCTTACACGCTGTGAATACAACATAGCGCAGTAACATAATACACCTCTACAATGCTAAGAAAACAGATTTGAATTAAAAAAAAAATACATACCCTCCTCCTCTCTCTTGTTCTCCATGGTCGAAATGAAGTGACTTACAAAGACGAATTGTAGAGACGGAACGAAGAACCTTTTTAATCTTTTAACCACAACGGGAGTCTATTTACGTGATGCAATCATAATGGGAGCTCATTGTGCTCCCTAACCTCTCTGCCTCGAAACCCTGCTCGCTTGGTCATTAGCCTACACCATTTTGGTTCTCTAAGGTCACAGTAGGTCACGCCATTGGAGGAACAATGAGGGAGATTAAGGTGGATCATTAGATAGGTCATTATTCATCAACGACCGAATGGGTGTTTAATGCTATGTATTACGGGCACTTATCTTCAATTTTATGTGCGGAAGGAGGATCCCAATGGTGACAAATATTCCGGTTTATCGTAATTGGATGTATAGGACGAAACCGCAATATTAGTTCTTTGACACACACACACACACACACTCTGACTTTTCTCTTTTATTTAGCTCATAGTTCTTCTTGAAATTTAAGCAAGGCAGAAAAGTTGCGTTAACGAGAAAAACAAAATCCTAAAAATAATACTAAAACAAAAATATAACTGAAAATAGTACTTGCGTTTTCCCTGACTGAAGAGCAGCTCGATTTTACTCAAAATATAGGAAGCCTTTATTTTATCATTTTTATTACTTTTATTATTTCATTTTGGCTGTGAATCTTATTACTTGCATACATTATTTTCGTATACATGTTACTGTATGAACTCCATATCACAATGCCGAGAAAGGATCTAGTTATATTTTGCTTGTATTTCGGGAAGAGAACCAAACTTATTTCTCTCCTCGTAAAGAACTTGCGACAGATAACAACCCTTTCCCCGTTGTCTGCTCGAGTGAATCTTGTGACGGAGAAAAGTAAACCACACAGGATTATTAACAACGAAGAAAGAAAAAAACACGTCATTACCCACTGACCAAGATGGATGAATTATCGATGTAAGAGGCACCTGCTGACCTATATGAGTTCGTTCTTTTTTTTCTACCTACAGAAACAATTACCTGTCAGCAGCACGGCCGTATTATGATTCTCTAAGGCGTCCAGGTCACGCCAGGTGGACTCTTATGTACTCCTGACAATTCCCCTATAAGTATAAGTAACTGAACCCTTTCCTTCAAAACTATTCGAAAAGAAGTGCGAAAGAGAGGGATCCAGAGGAATCCAAATACACTAAGGAGGATAGAGTATTGATTCACAACACGGCTCAACACGCGAGGCACAGAATTGATCGGGTTTTATTGCCCTTCTCGGAGGCAACAAGTTACAGAAGCAACAGCCAAGGGAATAAAACTATTATGTTTGCTTGTCCTTAATGAGAGACAGAGATAAATGGGGAAAGATAAAGAGGGAGAGAGATGGAAAGAGGGAGAAAGAGAGAGAGAGAGAGAGAGAGAGAGAGAGAGAGAGAGAGAGAGAGAGAGAGAGAGAGAGAGAGAGAGAGAGAGAGAGAGAGAGAGATTAAAAATCCGAAAGCAAGAAACCAAGCGAAAAGGGGGATGTTGAGAAAACACTAGACAAGAGTGAACAAAAGACGGGTATTTACCACATTCCCCAAACTCGCTCCCATTTTCCTTCATCTTGCTATTATATGTATCATACATAATTTAGACAACCCAATTTTCAAAACTCATTTCCCGTTTCGTGAGTGGAAATTCATATCGTAACTGTTCCTCTTTTTTTGTGACCTTCCTTAACCTTCCTTAACTTTCTCAAACCTTCCCTGTCCTTCCTTAAATCTTCCTTAAACTTCCTTAACCTTCCTCAACCTTTCTCAACCTCCTTGAACATCCCTTAAACATTCTTAAACCTCCCTTAACTTTCTTAATCCTTCCATACTTCTTAAACCTTCCGTAACGTTTCCTTAATCACCCTAAACCTTCTTTAACATTTTTAAACATTTTGAAACATTCTGAAACCTTCCTCATCCTTCTTAAACTTTCCTAAACCTTCCTCAGGTTTACATAACCTTCCTTACGATATAGGATACCTAGATTTCTCCCCCCCTCCACCCTCTATTCTACTCACATCTCATCTTCCTCTTCATCTCTCCTATCTCCTTTTCTTACCTTTCTGTTATCTGTTCTTACTCCCTCTTTCCTTCCTTCTCCCTCTCCATCCCTTCTTCCTCCTCCTTTCCTCTTTCTCTCTCCCTCCTGCTTTAACGACATCTGCGGTTACGTATATATATATCTCGGGTCGTATATATTATGACCCGTTGTCAGGGAACATGGGTCTTCCGTCGCATATTGCACGCACGGCTTACGGTCCCGTTCCTCCACGAACACCAAAAGGGAAAAACAGAGATGAGGAGAATATAGTACAATGTAGAGTAATGTTGGTAACGATAAGAAATTGATGGATCGATGGATGGATGGATAGATGGATGGATGGATGGATGGATGGATGGATGGATGGATTGATAGATAGATAAATAGATAGATGGATGGATGGATGGATGGATGGATAGATAGATATATAGATAGAGAGAGATGGATGGATAGATGGATAGACAGACCAATAAGTATATATAGAGAGAGAAAGAGAAAAAGAGAAAGAGACAGACACACAAACAGACAGACAAACAGAGTGAGAAAAAGAGATTCTCTTCTGAATAAGAAGGGCAATCAGCTGATAATAAATCTCTGGAAATGCAGTCAGTCATAGGATTTTAAAAAGTTGAAAACCATTGTTGCAAATGAACTTTCGTTAGCGCCGGTACCCTTAACCCCCGTGTAAACTCGCGCGTATTGATTCGTTGTATGCGTAGCGAGTAACGTCACTTGTTTGTGAATTTTGTATTGCTCAGAGGCTGTGATTTGTTGTGACGTCATGAATTTCTTCGTAACAAATAAACTTCCATTTTCCCATAAAAAACGGATTATGGTAAATGTAACAGAACAAGATGGCGGAGAATGGTTTAGAAAAATTCACTCCAGAACAAAAACATAAACAAAAAAATACGGAGAGATAGCGCGTGTTTACGAAGGTGAATAATTTACAGCGCCGTGAGAAGATTTGTAACCTAATATCGACAGCGCATTACGTGGAAATAAGCTTGTGTAATAGGTCTGTGTATATCGTGTGTGTGTGTTGTTTGTGTGAATGTGTGTGTGTGTGTGTGTGTGTGTGTGTGTGTGTGTGTGTGTGTGTGTGTGTGTGTGTGTGTGTGTGTGTGTGTGTGTGTGTGTGTGTGTGTGTGTGTGTGTGTGTGTGTGTGTGTGACGCAACTACGCTAGTGTGTAAGGGATCCCACAGGTCTATACATTTCGTACACTCTTTCCGTGAACTTTAACATCACTGTACAATCTTAAAGTTCAGCTAGATGTTATGTGAACACGAAACACAGTCCTTGAGTAGGTTGGTGGTAAGGGACGGGGGGGTGGGGGTTAAGATCTTTTCTCTCCCTCTCTTTTCTTCTTTTTTCTCTCTTTTCTCAATTTTTTTTCTCCTTTCATATATTTTCCGTTCCTTTCCCTTTCTTTTCTCCTTTTCCCTCTTTCCCCTTTTAGCTGTTTTTTTTTTTCCCTTTTCTCTTCCCCTTTCCCGTCCCTCTGATTCCCCTTCTCCCTTCCCCTCTCCCTTTCTCCTCCCCCTTTTCTCCTTCTTAACTCTCCTTTTCTCTCATTTCCATCCCTCCCTTTCTCTCTTTCCTCTCTCCCTTCCCCTTCCTCTCCGTCTCTCTTCCCTCTCTCCCTTCCTTTTCCTCTACGTCTTTTTTTCCTCACCTCCCTTTCCCCTCCCTTTCCTTCCCTCTTTGATCTCCCTCTTCCTATCCCTCCCCTTCTCTATTCCCTCTCCCTCTCCCTTCTCTATTTCTCGTCTTTCTCTTTCCTCTCCCCCTCCTCCCTCTCCTTCCCATCCCTCTCCTTCTATCTGTCCTCTCCCCTTTCCTCTCCCTCTTCTTCTACACTTCCTCTCCATCTTCCCCCTCCCTCTCCTTCTCTCTTTCCATCGCCCCCTTTCCCCTCCCTCTACTTCCTCGCTCTCACCCTGCATGAAGTTATACTGCTAGCATATCTCCCTGACAATCGATCCTTCGTGAAAGTAGCCCCCTGTAAGTCTATTATTCTTTACTACTCCTGGACTGAGGCTATTTCTTCTTCTATGCCCACATGACCATCACCATTCCCTGTGTTCTCATGAAGATCTCCACAACTGGTTTCTCATCATTGTCACTACTAGCCTAACTACATGATTAAAATGGCATGTGACTATCCCCACTGACTGTGTTTACATGAATGTTACCCCTAACTTGTCCCTGTTTGCTCCCTACTACCTGTGTCCTTATGGCCGTCATCCCTATCCTGTTATGTGATTATTCCATTACCTGTTCTACTTGCCTACTACTCCATCCTGTCATGTGGTTAGCCGCATTACCTGTGTCCTCAAAAGTATCACCAGTACCCTGTCTCGAGATTACCTCCACTTCCCTGTTCTACTTGTCTGCTGTCCTGTGATTATCCCACAGCCTGTGTTCTCAAAACTTGCAATCCACATGGCCCATGACGATCCCCACTACCTGCGTTCTCATAACTCTCACCCCATTCTAACCTATAACTATCCACACTACTTGTGTTATTATAACAATCACTCCATCCCCACCATGTTTTATGGCTATCCCCACTACCTTTTTTCCTATGACTATTACCCCTGTTCTGTCCTATGATTATCCCCCACTACCCGTGTTCGCATAACTATCACCCTGTCCTATAACGATCCCCACTACCTGTTCTTACTTTCCTACCAAAAGCCAGCGCCACCACCCTGTCCTACCCTGTCATCCGGGTATTGATCCTGCTGAGCGGACTCGGGCATCACAAGATTAATTACGTAAATGAGGCTTTGGGTACGAGCCTTTGTATACTAGATGTTTATAAAGCTTTAATAATATTGTTAATTTGAAAAGTATGATCTCTCGTCTCGTTCACTTTATTTTATTATGATTATTTACGAAGGTTACCCGGTGTGATTTCTATGGCTTTTTTATACCGAATGTTTTTTGGTATAATTGGTATAATTGGTATAATTGGATATATATATTTGGTATCATTGGTATACATATATTTTTTTTGGGGGGGGAGGAAGGGGATAAGAGGTGTAGTTACTTTGTTCGTCTCTTATTTATTTGCTTTGTTTTGAATTGCGATTAATTATTAATACTAATCATATATCCATATACGTTTCACATACAGTTCAAACTTCCTACATACAATTATGAATTATTTGCTTTACTAAGTTATATCACATGTTCATATTACATTCCATTGTTACAAAAAGGTTCAAAATACAACAGTTACACTAGAGTCGAAATTCCATTTTTTTATCACTATTAAAATTCCAACACTAAAAAAAAAAGAAAATCAAAGCCCACACTACTTTATTTACTCACGAGCTTGTTCTACTTATTTCATTTTAATTAGCATAAAGATCGCCTTGATTTTAATAACTTTACTTCATTTGCTTACGAGTTAATTTATTTATCTGCTTTCATTACTCATTTTGATTTAAATTACTGACTACCTTACACCATCAATCACGACTTTGTTTTACGTATTTTACATAAACCACTCTCATTAAATATTAATATCTGCATTTTCTTCTCCTCTCACAAAGTACGAACAGGGACGTAAAGGAAACTTCTTACCACTATCAATATTAAATCACGAACAAAAAATAAAATTCGTTCGTTCTTTACAAGCTACTTTATTTCACTCATCTTACTCTAATCCCTTCTATTAAACAGAATAAATCGAAATGAAAGTCAGTTACTCTCATTAAACAATACAAACAGAAAGGAACTGCTCTAATTAGCACTAATATCTACGGTTTTTTTTTCTCTCTCTTTCTTTCTCCTCCCACAGACAATACAAACAGAAAAGGAAATACTCTAAATAAGCCCTAATATCTACGTTTTCCTTTTCTCTCCTCCCACAGACGAAGTGAGAACGGGAACTTACAGGGAACTTTTCTCTCCCCGTACACTTATTACGGGAAAGGAAGACGCGGCCAATAACTACGCCAGAGGACACTACACTGTCGGTAAGTTGGGGACACGTTTGTTAGAGGAAGGAGGGGAGGGTGTTGTGTGTGGAGGGAGGGGATGATGTGTGTGTGTGTGTGTGTGTGTGTGTGTGTGTGTGTGTGTGTGTGTGTGTGTGTGTGTGTGTGTGTGTGTGCGTGAGTGCGTGTGTGTGCGCATGTGTGTGAGTTGTTCTCGGTGTTTCTTATTCTTTCTCTCTCTATATCTATCTATCTATCTATCAAATCTATCTATTTATCTCTTTCCCCTCTGCCTCTCCCCGAATTTCACCTCACCTCCATCTCTCCCGCCCCAAGGCAAGGAACAGCTGGAGGTCGTCCTCGACTGCATCAGGAAACTCCAGGAACAGTGCGTAGGATTCCAAGGATTCCTGGTCTTCCACTCCTTCGGTGGCGGAACAGGCTCGGGCTTCGCGTCCCTCCTGCTGGAGCAGCTCTCCGTCGAGCATGGCAAGAAGTCCAAACTGTGCTTCTCCATCTACCCCGCTCCACAGGTAGGTAGGCGAATGGGGGGGGAAAAGGGAAGGAGAAGGGAGAAGGGAAAGGGGGGAGGGAGAAGTAAGGGAAAGGAGAAGAGGGAGGAAATAGGGGAATGAGAGAGGAGAAGGGGAAAGAAGGGAAACAAAGGAAATAGAGGAGGAAAGGGGAAGGCGGTGGAAAGGGAAAATGAAAGGAGGAAGAGAAATGGGGAATATGGAAAAAACAAGGCGAAAAGGGGGAAATAGAGGAAAGGGGATAGAGAAGAAGGGAGGAGACAGGGAAAAGGAAAAGAAGGAGAATGGGAGGGGGATAAAGGAAGAAGGAGGGGGAACAGGGAAAAAAGGAAAGGGGAGAGAGAGAGTAGAGGGGGAAGAAGGTCTTCACTGTGTGTAAAAGGAGGGTACGGCGAAAGAGGAGATTTCCTAAACAACAACAAAATCAATCAGCAACCAACATTTCCTCCCCTTCCACCAGGTATCCACAGCTGTTGTCGAACCATACAACTCCATCCTCTTCACCCACACGACCTTAGAGCACTGTGAAGTTGGTTTCATGGTAGACAACGAGGCTATCTACGACCTGTGCCGAAAGGAACTTAACATCACCAGACCAACTTACACCAATCTGAACCGCTTAATTGGCCAAGTTGTGTCCAGGTGAGTTTGGGTTGAGGTTGGGGAGAGATGAAGGTGGGGTTAAAGGGGATGAGGGGAGAGGAGGTGTTTCTGAGAGGGATTGGGGAGGAGAGAGAGAGAGAGAGAGAGAGAGAGAGAGGAGAGAGAGAGAGAGAGAGAGAGAGAGAGAGAGAGAGAGAGAGAGAGAGAGAGAGAGAGAGAGAGAGAGAGAGACTTACGGTCCTACATCACGCGCATCTCTCACTTACAAAAACACACAAAAAATAAAACTTGCAATATCACTGTCAGTTCTATCCTCACGACCAACACTGCTACCAGCAATATAACTGTCAATCTTTATCTTTATCATCAGCATCACAGCATCCCTGAGGTTTGACGGCGCCCTGAACGTCGACTTGACCGAATTCCAGACTAACTTGGTGCCGTATCCCAGGATTCATTTCCCGCTGGTAAGGCGAATGTGCTGATAGCTGTGTGTGTGTTTGTGTGTGTTTGTGCGCGTTGTTTGTACGTGCGTGCGTGTGTGTGTGTGTGTGTGTGTGTGTGTGTGTGTGTGTGTGTGTGTGTTTGTGTGTGTGTGTTTGCGTGTTCGTTACACAGTGACACCAAATATCATACAATCTTCAAGTTAAACAATTGTATCATAATCCAAACAATACATCATATTCCCTCTCTCGATTCATAACAAAATGACTCACAGATTTTATCATTGAAAAGAAAACACAAACCAACAATTATAATACGTGACAATAAAACCGAACATTAAAATTCACCATGGTGCTCCCAATGTTTCAGGCAACGTACGCCCCTGTGGTCTCTGCTGATAAGGCTCAGCACGATGATTTCAACGTGAAGGTCATTACGGCTAAATGTTTTGAGCCTTCGCACCAGATGGTGAGTGGCAGATTCTATTTATATTTTTTTGTTGTCTATTTGTTTATTTTAGTTATTTTTTATGTCGTTAACGTTGATGTATGTGATATTGGAATATTATTCTCATTTGGTCCGTTGTCTAACTGTATCATTGTCAGTGTTGCTGTTGTTGTTATTATCTATTGTCTGTTGATTGGTTTATTAGTTTTATCATTGTTATTGTTAATATTATTATTTTCCCTGTTATTATCATTATTATTGTTATCATTATCATCATCTTTATCTTCATCTTCATCTTCATCACCATCACATCTTCGTCATCATTATCAGCACCGCTACCATATCACCACCATCATCATCATCATCATCACATCATCATCATCTCATCATCATCATCCATCATCATCATCACCACCACCACCACCATCATTAAAAACATACAACCTGCAACCCCTTCGCAACTCCTCCACCCATAGTCTCCCTTTTGCACAGGTAAAATGCGACCCTCAGCTGGGCAAGTACATGGCCTGCTGCCTGCTGTTCCGCGGTGACGTCGTACCGAAGGATGTGAACCAAGCCATCAGCGAAATGAGGAACAAGAGAACCATTTCCTTCGTCGACTGGTGTCCTACGGGATTCAAGGTAACGGGATAAATATTTATTTATCGATATCAATGCGGCATTGCATTATTTCATCTTTCGTAACAGGAGCGTTGGTTGGACTTGGGAGACGTGGCGAAGGAGAAGGCTTTTGAGGGTACGATGTGGCGGATGAAGGTGCTGGTCAAGGGAGAGAGAGGTTTATTTATCTATTTATTCGTTTATCTATTGGTTTATTTAATTTTGGTACGATTATATGTAGGTGGAGGGGGTCGGTATAATGGATCGTTGAGCAAGAGAGATTAAGATTTTATTTAGTGTGTGTAGAGAGGCACTTGGGGGAGAATGTAGGACGTGATATGAAAACGAAACGGATTAATAGCGTTTCATTTGAATAGAGGCAGGTAGAGGAGGTTCTTCGTAAATATTATGAGCAAAATAACTAAAAAGTCCTTCTGTGGATGAAAGGTTTGTAGACAATTTTTAGGGCGCCATGAGAAATAAACACCTTGATAATGTTTAATTAGGATTAGCAACAGACAGACACCGTTTAGTATGATGGGCCATAAGTAAAAGAGCTTGGGAATCTTTTTGTGATTAGAGGAATTCGAATGGGATTTCTGGGGCGTGGCATGAGAGCAAAATAGATCCCGATTTTTCATTCGGTTTGTCGACAGTCAAGAGAAGAATCCTAGGACTTGCCATGTGAGTAGAACAGCTTAAAAACAATGACAGGCACAGTTAGAGAAAGGCAGGGGTGACACGGTATGGCCGCAAAACAGCCTAAATATGTCGTTATGATGAGGTAGATAGAAGAAGAAGAAGAAGAAGAAGAAGAAAGACGACAGCATAAGAAAGATAAGAGAGTAAAAAACTCAACACTCTCACACCCCACGCAGGTCGGCATCAACTACCAGCCTCCGACGGTCGTCCCCGGTGGAGACTTGGCCAAGGTCGACCGCGCCGTCTGTGTTCTCTCCAACACTACCGCCATCAGATCAGCGTGGGAGAGGATCGACCACAAATTCGACCTGATGTTTACCAAGCGCGCGTTCGTCCACTGGTACGTCGGCGAAGGCATGGAGGAAGGTGAGTGGGCGATCTTGTCTTACTATTCGGGGAAGGACGTTGAGAGACAAAGTTCCTGGCGAAACGGACTGGGAAAAAATCCGTGTACGTCATATTTCAATAATTCTATCTGGTGTATACTTTTTTCCTTTGTCTTTTAGGAGATTTCTTTTTTTGCTTTGGTTTCCTTCTGCTTTGTGGTGTGAGGAGTCCTATTGAGGCAGAAAAATTTGGTTCTTTAGAGTGTGCGTGCTCTTGTTTGAAAGGGAGTGTGTGTTGTGTAGGAATCAGGAAGATAGTATGAGAAAATAATCTTTTTTTTAAGCAGCGAGGGGGGAACTGTGTGTCTTGTGGATTTTGTGAAAGAAAGGGAGAAAGAGAAGAGTCATACTGGGTTATGTTGGGTCACCTTAGAAAGTCGGAATCAAAATACTAAAAATTGTAAATTCAGACTAAGGTTAGAGTCAAGGAACAATATAGTGATCTTTATCGTATGATAATGTGGATTTGAAATTAGTGAGTGATGAGTCGATATTACAAAATATTGTTGGTTGTAAATTAAGTATTTATTAACCATTTTAAATGGAATGATAAACAGGTTTCGTGTTCCTATACTAAAGTTATTACTTAAGTTATTACACAAGTGTTCACTGTAGTGGTTTGCTGTCACAAATTTACATTATTTTGTAATTATATCATTAACTTTTTATCTATGATATAGATTTAATATCTTCCGTTTAACATTAAAACAGTGCTTGTACATATTTTTCACGGTGATATAATGTATGGTTTTGTGATTTCATGACGTCACTCAAAGTTTTTGCTTAGAGTACTCCAAAAATAATAATTTTTATTTTGGTTCCCATTAACAACTAATAGTGAACTAATTAGATGTCATGCAGTTGATTATCTACATCTATATAAATGATGATTAACATGATTATCAAATATGAAACCCTTTTAGCAATACATTTTTTTCTCTTTTTATCAAAATTCCAAATCTCTTTTTCTCTGAATAATTTTGAATGACGATATGAAGGCATTATTTTCTCCAAATGATCTAACCAGGATTTTTCCTTGCTATCTATCTGCAAAACACGAAAGGCATAGCAAATGGCTACTTTAATGTCCATCTTTTGCAGTTCTTCAAATGGCTCTTCTCTCACTGCGTTAACTATATAATTAATATTTCAGGTCACCATTAAACCTGCACGATGTGACAGTGTGTATGGTGGATTAGTTAGTGTGACTGACAGAGCACCAAAGACCTACACATTTACGACAGTGTTACAGGTCCCATGACGGAGTTACAGATTAGCTACATAAACAGTGCGGGTGTTAACAGTGCGTTATAGGTCATTTTTGGACTTCTGCGCAGGAGTTTTAACAGGTCACCTTCTCATCCACGACTGTGTTACAGGTCATCTGCTTAACCGTGATAATTGTCGTCGATCACTCACAACCCTGTACCTGTATTAGTTTTTTTTTTATTTACATTCGTGGCAATCACCCATTTTGCAACGTTTGAAATAATGTTGCAGGTCACCAACATGCATACCATTGTGCAGGAGGTTGCTTACACACATGTGACAGTGGTTCAGGTGTTCTGCCCATACAGAAAATATTACAAACTACTCTTTCATACTTTCTCTCTTTCATTTCTTTAAAACAAAAATCAAATCAACAACGAGACATTGGTTTAGAAGAAGAATCATTATCATCTCTTTGTGACTCGATACCGATCCGTGCAGTCTGTGTTACTAGTCACAAGACAGCATAATCTTTGCTTCAGTAAACAGTCACCCAAGAATCTCCTCCTCGCCATCTCTCACCTGTACGCTCTCCATGAACCGACGCTAGTCAGGAGTCTGGTTCCCTCGAGGTCATTTTGAAGCCTGGCGGAACGCAATCGATTTTTTGTTTGCGTGGTTGGCAGCCGAAACGGAGACACGGAAGAGTTCAAACTAGAAAACAATAAGATAGTCAAAGATATTTCTTGTTAAACCACAAGAAAGCTTTCTTGGTGTAAACAACAAATATAGCACCAATATGTTTTGTGTCTCCCAACTCTCTCTTACTGTGGTTCCGTTTCACATTTGTACAATTGGAAATGTGGTTCTTTCTTTGTCCTTTCAAATTATCCATCCTCTATTTAACACACAAA
>NC_051387.1:8631088-8648588 GCF_015228065.2 Penaeus monodon
TGGTTTAAACGAAAAAAAAGAACAATAAAAAATATTATCACATACTAAACTGCATCCAGAAAAGATAAGAACTGGAACTCATCCCGATCTCTGGAGTACATCCATTCACCAAGTATTGTGTGAGAGAGAGAAAAAAGAAAGAAAAGAACAACAACGAAAAAAAATATGTTATAGCAGATCAAAAAAGAAAGAAAAGAAAAAGCAAGAAAATATTGTTGATAAGTAAAAAAAAATATGAAACCTATATATATAAGTATTGTGCCAGTTGATTCGAATATTAAAAAGAGACTTGGCGAATCGCAGTTTTCCAGAGTCTGGGTGAGTTGCCAGTGGTTGCCTCCCCCCCTCCCCCCGAGATTCGACACAACTGACGAAAATCATCCATCGAGTTATATTATGTAATAATCGAAAACCAATCCCCCCCAGATTATGATAATTACAGGATAAAACTTGACCCGATCAGCAGTGCAGATTCGTAGGTAAGTTTTCATCGCAGGAGTCTCGTGACCTGGTTTGTAAAAGAGAGTCACAGTGCAAGAAGTGATGTGCGTGTTGTAAGCGACTCTTGTGATGTGCCATGCCCTCACATGCATGACACAGGATCCAAATGTATGTCTGTGCATATTCCTCATAGAGTTATAGTTCTTTGCAAAGCGTATTCACTAGCGCCAAAGTTATGCATGGTTGACAAATGGCCAACTGAAAGTATCCTGTTTGGCCATTACCCAGGTGCCATTAACGGGTACCTGCAAGTTCGTGCCACACCTTGGGTTTTTGGTATCATGTGTAGATGGATTTCAGTGATGAAGACATGTTATCAATACGTCTATAATGCCTCATGATAAGTGATTTGCATGTACCACCGTGATCATCACTTTTGTTGAATTAGCGTTTCTGACACTCTGCATATCAAGGAATCTGATCGATTGCCATGGTTATAAAAATAATTTAATGTAAAAAAAACGCTAACTATGAAAAATATAAGAAAATATATCACTGAACTATTAAAATCGGCAGAATATCTATGACATATTTTTCAATGTAGCATTTGATTTAGTCATTTTGACATCACGCACTACAGGGAAATGTTCATCACTCAGTGTCTGTGACAAAGCATGCAGTCTTTTAACTAGATCTAAAGTATGCTAACATGGAAACCATGTTTAGCATTAAATTTTATATTTTGATAATTGTCTTGCTAGATTATTCTCATGTTCCTAGTGATTATTGTTAAGCTTAAGCATGAAGTCAAAATAAGTTCAGTTAGATATGTTTAAGCTATTTATACAATGTATGTAATATATATATATAAATATATATATATATATATATATATATATATATATATATATATATATATATATATATATATATATATATATATATATATATACACACACACACACACACACACATGTGTGTGTGTGTGTGTGTGTGTGTGTGTGTGTGCATTCATATTATATTATATGTAATATAATATATATATATATATATATATATATATATATATATATATATATAATATATAATATAATATATATATATATATATAATATATATTATATATATATATATATATATATATATATATATAATATAATATATATATAATACATATATATATATAATATATATATATATCATAATCATCATACACACATATAATATATAATATACTAATACTAAATATAAAATACAATAAAAAATATAAATAAATATAATATACATATATATATATATATATATATATATATATATATATAATATATATAATATATATATATATATATATATATATATATATATATATATAATACATATATATATACATATAGTATATTATATATATATATATATATATAATATTAATATATATCATATATATATATATATATATATATATATATATATATATATATATATATATATATATATATATATATATATACACACTATTCAGCCTGCCTCTCTTTAACTTTTCTTTCCCTTTAATACTTTGCTCGCCTCATATAATAAATATATTTTCAAGGAATGAAAAAAAGTGACTCACGACGGAGAGCCAAACAAAGGCGGAACTAATCAAGTGCTATTTCTTTACTGTTGTTTCTTCTTGGGCTGAAAGTTATGCTTTGTTTCTCTACTATATATTACCTTGTATTTCCATTGAAAGTATGCATTAGAAATCCTTCTTCTTTTTTAGATCTATGGTTTCCTTGTCACGAAATTTACGAATGAAAATAATGGTGATGTTTATCTCAGATTTACAGATCTATGTTTGATTATCACAGATAAATGTGCACATTTTCTCTCCTATTTCCCATTACTATCATAAAATGTCTGAATTTCTCTAAACATCCTTTTCTTTCTCTTTTTAAAATATTTATGGACGCGATTGGCACCTAAGATTGTTTCGTCTTTTCTTTTGTTTCCAATTTCTTAAAAAAAAAAAAAATTCTGTTTTCCGTGGAGACTAGATAATCACTTGTTCTCTCCCTCTCCCTTATTCTTCGACTTCTTCTCATTATCCTGCTCCTCTTTCTTCTTTCTGTGATTTTCTTTCGTCTTTGTCTCTACCTCGTCTTCGTTCCTTCCTTTTCCTTCACTCTCTCTCTCTCTCTCTCTCTCTCTCTCTCTCTCTCTCTCTCTCTCTCTCTCTCTCTCTCTCTATCTATCTATCTATCTATCTATCTATCTCTCTCTCTCTCTCTCTCTCTCTCTTTCTCTATCATCCCTCCTCCACTTTCCCTTCCCCTCTTCATCTCCACCTCCAACTATTCCCCTTCCCTCCCCTTTTTCCTCCACTATTTCTTCCTCCTCTTTCCCCACCACCACCACCCCCACCCACTCCTCCATCCAAATCCCCATTCTCATCCTCATCCATCCTCCCTCCTCCTCCTCCTTCTCCTACTCCACCTCAACTACCTCCTCCTCCACCACCACCACAATCTTCTCTCCTCCCCCTCCTCCTCCATCTCTTCCTCCTCCACTTCCACCTCTACCTCCTTCACCTCCACCTCCTCCTCCCCTCTTATTTCCTCCCTCCGCCTCCACCTCCACCTCCTCCACCTCCACCTCCACCTACCCCCCAACTTCCTCCTCCTCCTCCTCCTTCTCCCCCCTCTTTTTCCCCTCCCTCCACCTCCACCTCCTCCGCCACCGCCCTCACCGCCTCCTCCCGCTTCCCGCAGGAGAGTTCAGCGAGGCAAGGGAGGACCTCCAGGCACTCGAGATGGACTACGAGGAAGTGGAGAAGACCTACGAAGAAGAAAACATGAGTGAAGCCGAGTACTAAAAGCGGATCGGGAAGAAGTGGATGAAGATAAGAGAAAAATGTGTGTGGAGGATGATGATTGAAAAAAAAAGAGAGAGAGAGATAAAGTTGTGATAAGAATGGAAAACGAATGGAAAATATAATGATATAAGAAGAATCCATGTAATATGAAATTTAAAAGGATGAAAAAATGAACAGAGAAATAATTACAAGAGTTGAACTACCAATAAGAAAAGATGAATGTTGAAAACAAAATTGGTCATAGAAATCACTGTTAAGAACAAATTTCGTACGAAGTTATTTTTTCAGAATCAATCCTTTTTTATTCTGTAATAATGCTTTCTATTATTGTATTCATTTATTTATCTATGTGTTATTATTATTGCTATTCAGTCACGGGAAAAAAATATGTAGTTAATGTAAAACTAACAGTGACGCTGCAGATTTTCTTCAGAACGTTTATTGGTAACACTGATAACTGATTTGTCTAACACTTCAAAACTATTTTCTTAGGAATATGTTTTTCTTTCTATTTTCTAATGATCTTATAAAAGTGTTGGATATTACAAGAAGAGCAATTGGTTCAAGAAGTTTTCTGTCGATTGAACTGATGCTCTTTTGTCCGACGCTTTGAAAATAGGTTCTACGGAACTTATTTTCTCCTTTTTTGGCCTGATAATCCTGTGAAAATGCTGGATGTTACAAGAGGAAATGTTATGTCGAGTAAAGTAGGTTTGCTAATTATATATATATATATGTGTATATATATATATATATATATATATATATATATATATATATATATATATATATATATATATATATATATATATTTTTTTTTTTTTTTTTTTTTTTTTTTTTTTTTTTTTTTTTTTTTTTTTTTTTGATAAGAAGAAAAAAAGTGTATTGTATTCTTTTGAAAGAATTATCTCTTTATCTTGGGGGCGGGAGACAAAAGCACGGAACTCTAACACGTAAGGTGTGCATGAGGGAAAGTTTATTTCTATTTATAATTTTAATGACGTGTAAATATGACGTAAAGTATGATTCTAAGGTGGTAAAGGGTAGGGAAGATTAAAAGGGATTTTTTTTTTTATCTTCTTAATTGATAAGCCCTAAAGCATGGTTAAACAAACATTTATAGGCCTAACTCCCTTCATAATTTTAACAAGACGTGGTCCCTACTTGTCAAGAAAAATTCCAAAAGTTTTTTTTTTTAATCTCATTCACCAGTTTAGCCAGCTCCGCGAGAATACCCTTTAGCTACATACCTTACCACACTTGTACCTGCAGGAGAGTTCTCCGAAGCACGAGAGGATCTGGCAGCACTGGAGATGGATTACAACGAAGTCGAACAGAATCCACTCAGTGAAGCCGAAGAAGAAGATTACTAGAACACACGCCATAGAAGAACAAATGGAAAAAAAAAGGATTACTCTTCGTTACCATGACTTTGTCTCTGGGTCTACGGCCTCCATCCTGTGCCTCTGACTCCATCCTTCTTCTTATTTCCTCCTTTTCTCTCTGTCTCCCGTCTTTCTTCCCCCCCCCCCTTCCCCATCTGCTTCTCGTGATAATCTCTTTCCCTTCTTTCTGATTTATTGAACACGGAGTTCTGATGTAATGCTATTTCTAATCATCTCTGATTTAGAACACTGCCGTTCTTCCAGCTAATAATCTACACCTCCTTCCCGTTTCTAGACCCACATTCCACTGAAAGTTTTCCTTTTAAAAAAAACTGTATTCAAAACGGTGTTATTTTCTATTGTAATAGCATT
Source organism: Penaeus monodon (assembly GCF_015228065.2). Taxonomy (NCBI): domain Eukaryota; kingdom Metazoa; phylum Arthropoda; class Malacostraca; order Decapoda; family Penaeidae; genus Penaeus; species Penaeus monodon. Next base: position 8,636,138 of record NC_051387.1, read on the forward strand.
ATGTCATAGCCATCTAAAGATAAGAAACAGAAAATCGTTTAGGTTAAGAAAAATAAATCAATAAATATAAACACAGCAAAAATTGCTTTGTTTTTTTTAGCATAGAGCAAAAATAATTATTCAAAGTGTTTAGCTTGTATTCCGTTTATTTTATCATCTAAATCACCAGAGTCTTATAGATTTTTCTAAAATCCCAAGTAGTTACCCTCGATGTAGATAGCAATAGATATTCTACATTAAAAAAAGTAAGTAACCACTCACAGTTTGTAGTTCGTTATGATATAAGGAACTTTTCATGGAAACTGGAGAACTGTGTATATTTTATCCATATGTGAGAGTAGTTATAGAAGATATATGTTACGGATTGTGAACAACTGAGTAAGAATTGTATATTCAACGCACATGTGTAAGCTAATCAAAAGCACTATGGAGCACCTAGTCACTTTTTTTTCCTTCTTTTTTCTTCCCTTTCATCTTTTTAATTTCATCTTTTTCCTTATTTCCATGATCATCGCCCTTATTTTCCGGATTTTCTTCCCTGTTTTCGTTACCGCCACTTATTTGCGTTAGCTTTCCTATTTTCTTTACCTTCCTCGTTTTCTTTACGTTCCTGATTTTCGTCATTTTCTTCCTTAATTTCTTCAACTTCCTCCATCGTTTTCCTTTCATATTTAACCTTATCCAAAACCTTTTTTTCTCTTCATTTCCATATTCCCTTTTTACCATTTTTTAAAACAATTTTTTTCCCCCTTTTTTCCTTCGCCCCTTATTATGAACACGTTCTCTGAACATGTTAACTTAACTGGGTCAGGTGTTTAGAGGTCAGAAAAGGTCAGACATTCTTCTCTAGTCAGCACGACCTCAGGCTGGCCTTGTCTTTGATGTGGCTCTATCACCTAAACTTTTCACTGTCTGTGATACTGTCCGTCCAAAATTTTGCTCAATAAAATGATGAAAATGGACTTGATTGTATGATTTTCCATGAATGTTAATTTACACATATACACACGCACAAATATATAAATATATATATATATATATATATATATATATATTATTATTTATTTATTTACTTATTTATTCATTTATTTATATCCATAACCTTCTCTTTAAAATACAAAACAAAAGTACAAATTAACAAAGTTTTAAGTATCATTCTCGCTATCATGTTCATTGCTGTGATGATATATATTTTAATTATATCAATCTATATCTATCCGAAACTGGTAAGTTATAAAGAAATCACAAAGGAGGAAAAGAAAAGTTGTGAAGTAAGGCTGAATGAGAAAGAGAGAAGGAGAAATCAAGATAGGCAAAGAGACAGAGAGAGAAAGGGGGATGGATGAGAATGAGAGAGAAAACAGGAAACAATGACAGAAATGCAAGTGGAGAGACAAGGAAGAAAATATGAATGAGCGAAAGAGGAAGTTAAGAATGAAAATTATAAGGAAGGGATAAGTGAGAGCGAGAAAAAAGGGAGAGAAAGAAAAAACAAAATGAGAAATGAGTAATAGAGAGAGAGAACGAGCCAAACAGAAATAGGAAAAAGAAGGAACAAGAAAATAATGAAGTTAGAAGCCGTTCATCCCGAGATTTAAAAAAAAATAATAATAATTTCATCCGAGTTAACCTCAGGCGAATGTAATGAATATCTATATATTCAAAATTGCTATCCTAGCAATAACATGTATAAATTGATATCATACATCAAATACAGAGACGGAGAACTTATCCATAAATATATTAATCAATGACGTAGAGTATTGTTTTTTTTATGGTATTCTTTGAAACATTCAACCTATCATATGTGTTTTATATAGAGATGGGTGAATAAAAAGATACAGATATAGGAAAATGTGTGTGTGTGTGTGTGTGTGTGTGTGTGTGTGTGTGTGTGTGTGTGTGTGTGTGTGTGTGTGTGTGTGTGTATATATATATATATATATATATATATATATATATATATATATATATATATATATATGTATATAATAATATATATTATATATATCACCATAAATATACATATATATATATATATATATATATATATATATATATATATATATAATATATATATATATATATATATATATATATATATATATATATATATATATATATATATACACACATATATAAAGAAAGCGTGGATATAGTTATAGGTACTAAAACAAAGATATCGACATATGCAAAAAAAGGAAAAGAAATGCAATATATATATTTTTTTTTTTGTGGGGTCTGGGGATATATTTTGATTGTTATCATAACTAGTCATTAATTTTATCAAGGTTCAATAGTATTAGTAGCGGAAAGAGCAATAATAGTATTGATATGGTTGTTATAGCTGTTTTTGTATTTAAATTTAGAAATTTCTAATTCGTTATCACTATTAATATCACCATTACTTATCACTGTATCATTTTCATTACTATCATATTTTCATCATTATGCCCATCATCAAATCCTCATCATCATCATCACTGATACATTTATTGTGTTAATCATCATCATAATTATTTACAGAATACTGTCCATTTCTATTTTGACTGATTTTGGCCATTTTTTATGACATTAGTTTTTCTTTATCAAGTTTTTCTTCATCAATTCCCAATGTTCTGAATATTCAACATAATTTCAATTTTGTTTGATGTACAGCCATTTTTTTTTTCTTGTTTAAGATAGTGTTGGTTAAAGTCTGTTGTTGCTATGAATTGGAAAGATTTGAAACTCATTATTATGAAACATGCAGTCTATAGTGAATAAAATGTGTTTAGGTTGTTATTTCTACTTTAGTTTTCATATATTATGCCTAAGTTTCGTACTACACATCTTTAAAAATCAGTAATAATTTATCCATTAGTTATAATTTGTTAAATTTTGGGTAAGAGAGGTTTTAAAAATTACACGAAAAATATTTCGAAAGCATATAAGATTTATTAATTCTTTCTTAAGACAACGATAAATAAATAACAATGTTGAGCTGCGTTGCGTCTGAAACCGAGTTAGGAATATAAAGCCCCCGATTATTATTATTTTTTAAATTCTTTATATCCTGGTGGCAGCATCCGCATCGTCTCTGACTTGCACGTTGCAGGATCGAGACTAGAGTAATCCTTCACTGGCTTCGGGAAAAGTTAACAGGTGTTTATTGCTCGTGGTTTATTGCGGTTCACGAGTGTTCTCCGAGGAGATAACGTCTCCTTCTCGAGGTCAAAGGTCACTCAGGTCGGCAGCTATGCAGAAAGGCAGCAACAAACCACTCAGAAAGAGAGAGAGAGAGAGAGAGAGAGAGAGAGAGAGAGAGAGAGAGAGAGGAGAGAGAGAGAGAGAGAGAGAGAGAGAGAGAGAGAGAGAGAGAGAGAGAAAGGAGAGGGGGAGAGAGAGAGAGAGAGAGAAGAGAAGGAGAGAGAGAGAGAGAGAGGAGAGAGAGAAAGAGAGAGGAGAGAGAGAGAGAGAGAGAGAGAGAGAGAGAGAGAGAGAGAGAGAGAGAGAGAGAGAGAGAGAGAGAGAGAGAGAGAGAGAGAGAGAGAGAGAGAGAGAGAGAGAGAGAGAGAGATTTAGCTGTTAGCTGGAAAGAGGGAGAAAGTACAAAACATATCACAATGTCGTAGGGCAAAATATAAAATTTCCTATCGTGGCATTCTCGTTTTAACTCTGTGCACGTTACCGAGTTTGTATGTTTGCTTATATCTCTCCTTACACTTAAAACTTGAAATTGCAATTGTAACTCTTTCAACCAAAGACGTGCATATATTTTAGTTGGTGTGAAAAGTTAAAATAGATTATAATGAAGATCATGATAAAAATGATAATTCCTTTAAGCATACAAATAAATCATTGTTTTTCTCATTACCATTATCTTTATCCTTATTAAAATATTATAACGGTTATAACAAAATATTAATAATATAATGATAATAATGATAGTAATATTATGGTGATGATAAAATGTTAATAAAAAACATCAATAATTATAATGATGATGATGATGTTAATAAAAACAGTGGCAATAATAATAAATGATAATGATATAAATTACAGACAAAATAATAATAATGGTAACAGAAATCACAATAACAATGTGCTAATCATAATACCGTTTTTTAATAGGAATGGTGTTAACAATAACAGTCAACAATGATAAGAATGATAATCAAAATGGCAATAATAATAATAATAATAATAATAATAATAATAATAATAATAATAATAATAATAATAATACATCAGATACAATAATGCTATTAATAACGATCATAATAATGACAATGATGAAGATAATGATCATTATAAGGACAACAGTAATAATACCACGTGTAACTAATTTACGGTGGCTGTTTTGCTGCATTTTCAACTTAATTTATAGTAAAAAAAAAAAACTACTTTTAGGTAGTTGATATCTGTGTATTTCAAGAAAGTTATGCTATTCATCCTTTATTTATTTTATCATCGGGCAATTATGAGAATAATTTAATGACATTTATCTGCAAATTATTATATCGGAAATATGCGCGTCATCAGTAAGAAAGTGGCCTGCCATATGTGTATTATAGAGACATGGGTGAATAAAGACATACAGATATAACTAAATTTATATGTATATAAAGCGTGGATATAGTTATCGGTACAAACATAGAAAAATATCGACATAGGAAAAAAATTAAAGAAAGAAAGAGATAAAAGAAAGGCAGTATACATTAATTACATTAGTTATTAATTTTGTTATCGAGGTTCATTAGTAGTTGTAGTAGTGGTAAGAGTTGTAGTATTGTTATGGATGTTACATGTTTTACATTTAAAATTTATAACTTGTTTTTTCTGTGATTTCTCTCAGGTTTATTTATATTCTTCCAGTCAACTTTGCTTTACATTATTCTTTTGCATCATATGTTCCTCTTCGACCTTTTTCGCATTTTCTTGCAATCTTTTTTTTCACTCTTTTTCCGTTCCTTCTATCTCACCGTTTTACCCTCTCTTTTTTATTTTGCCTCTCTTTCTCCATTTCATTTTTCTTCAATTTATTTATTATTCTATTTTTGCTACGTTTCGTTTTTCCCTCCCCCAATCTTTTCCTCTTTCCCACTTCTCTCCCTCCCTCCCAACCTTTTCCCCCTCCTCCCTTCGCCCCCCTTTCCTCTCCCTCCTTTCTCCTCTCCTTCCTTCTTTCGCTCCCTTTCTCCCTCCCCCTCCCTTCATTTTTCCCTTCCTTCATTTTTCCCTTCCTCTCCCTCCCTCACCCCCTCCCCTTCCTTCCTTCCTTCGTTCCCTCTTTCCTCTCCCCCCCCTCACTCCCTCCCCTTCCTTCCTTCGCTCCCTCTATCTCCTCTCCCTCCCTCACCCCCTCCCCTTCCTTCGCTCCCTCTTTCCTCTCCCTCCCGCACCCCCTTCCCCTTCCTTCGCTCCCTCTTTCCTCTCCCTCCCTCACCCCCTCCCCTTCCTTCGCTCCCTCTTTCCTCTCCCTCCCTCACCCCCTCCCCTTCCTTCGCTCCCTCTTTCCTCTCCCTCCCTCACCTTACCCCGACGCCGCCTCGTCCTCCTCATCGGCCGACGAACCCCCTTGGCTGCCGAGGTCCAAGGCGAATCTCGGGTCGACCTCGAGCTGGCCGGCGAGGCTGTCGTATCTCTCAGAGGCTTCGTGTTTCCAGGCGGCCAGCTGGGCCCGGAGGCGTCGGTGGGAGGCCTCGGCGGCGGCGGTGCGGCTCGTGAGTGCGGCCCGCTCGTCGGCGTTCAGCCGCTTGCGGCGCCCGGCCTCGTCGCGGCACTCGAGCACGGCGGCGCGGGCCTTCGGAGAGGAAATCCGGTAAAGATTAGTTCTCGGATGTTCATTAAACTGATTATATGCCGATGTTATTAAATTATTAACTGCAACCCACGCTGGACCACGAAAACAATAAGGACCGCGACACAAAACCCAAGAAAGCCACCTGGTCTAGCCGATCCTGCAGGAGGTTGGCTCGGAGGGCGAGTCTCTCCCTGAGGTCCTGAAGACACCTCTCCCGCACCGTCTCGGGTCCGCCTGTCTCCGCGTCCGACTGCAGAGGAAATTGGTTACTCGTCGGGACTGAATAGACAAATGGCTCAGCATAGGATATGATTGGGTCGTTATTATGATGATGAAGAAAGTGGTAATGATGGCTAATGATAATAACAAACGTAAAAAAATATAATAATAGCAACATTGAAAGCACTGAAATCATTGATCGTCATCGTAAAATAAACAAAACTATGAAGAGTAGCCACTAACACTAACCGTTAATAGGGGAATATACGGAGCGATGATATCGACTTTTCCTTCTCTCTCTTCACGTTTCTTCCTCAGCGTTTCCTCGCGGTGGGCTTCGTCGTACTGCCTCTGTGGAAACCAAAAATTTTGTTTCAGACCTACGAAAACCTTGAGAAACTTTATAGTATGTACGTACTGTCCGATCCATTACTTTGCTTTAGTACTTCTCTCCGAGATAATTTTCTCTGTTTTGACCTATGAGCGATTCTTTTATCGGACGTTCCCTCTCCCCGACGTTACCTGCCGCAGGATAAACTGGACGGTCTCATTCCGGTGGATGTCGAAGATGTGCGTCACAAGAGCCGGGTCTTCTTCCTCCCGAGCTCTCGCCTCCCGCACCTGCGCCGTCTCCTCCACGCCCCTTCGCACCTCCTCCTGTGACACGGCCTCCGCCTCCATCTCCGCCCGCAGGACCGCCCACAGCTGCGGCATCGGTGGCTCTTCGACTGTTGGATCAGGCTGGTGACGGGAGAGGATGGGGATGATGCTCGTCCGGCAAAGTTTTCATTTTCGGCTTAATTGTTAGTTTTTGCCTAACTTCCATTTTTTATTTAGTGCTGAACCAGGGAATTCTTTTAGTGATATTTAGTGGGGATACTGATATGATAGAATATACTCACTCAATGTATATAGGCTTTTGGAACTATACTTATAGTAGATTATTTAGAGCAACATTCCTTTTTTTTCTCAAGTACAGATGTTGATATAACTTTCATTTTATATTTAGTGCTTAACCAGGTATTCTTGCAGTGAGATTTAGTGGGGATACTAATATGAATATATCGACCTTTGGAAGGAAACTTATAGTAGACTATTTAGAGCAACATTTTTGAAATTCCACCTATCATGATCCAGATGCTCGATATTACATTCATAACCGTATTCAGCGTCTATTGTACGCTTGAGAATAGTGTTTTCACCTTTATTCATTCGGCATAAAAAAACGCCGTCTGTAACCGTTTAGATAATGCATACAATACATATCAAAGCCATGGAACACACAAATGAAACTGAAATTCCGTACACAAAATGTATGTAGTGAGTACCTCTGTGTTAAGAATATCAGCTATAAAATAAATTTAAGACCCAATCAGGAAGATATAGAGAAAGAGAGAGAGAGGGAGGGAGGGAGAGGGAGAGGGAAAGGGAGAGAGAGAGAGAGAGAGAGAGAGAGAGAGAGAGAGAGAGAGAGAGAGAGAGAGAGAGAGAGAGAGAGAGAGAGAGAGAGAGAGAGAGTAAAGAAATAGAGAAAGGGAGACAGATAAGACACACAAAGCCAAAGACAGACATCCTTATACCCCTTCCCACCTCCCCAGCTGTTACCCCCACCCCTCTAACCCTACCCCACCGAACCCCAACACCCCCCACCCCCACCCCCTTAACCCCACCTGGAACCCATGCGTCATTTCCGTCGAGAGCGTGGCCGCCCGACCGTCTGACGAAGGCGGTTTGACGAAGGACCTGGTCGGCTGCAGGAGGCGGTGGTGGCCGTAGTGATACACGAGGAGGATTCTGCCCTCTGCCACTTGCAACACGCGGCGCTGCACGGCCTTGTGCGGCTCCGTGCCCTCCGGTTGCCCGAACTCCTCCTCGATTCTCTGGACGTGAAGGGGGGAGGGGAGGGGGTTACTGGTGGTGGTATTATTCTAATTGTAGTTAATAGTGGTGGTCGTTATTATCCTTATTGCCATGATTATTACTGTAACTATTGTTATTATTGCAATTATTATCATTATAACTATTGTTATTATTACAATCATTATCATTATTATTATTATCATTATCATTACTATTATTATTGTTATTATTATTATTAACATTATTATTATTATCATCATCATCATTACTAATCATCATTATCATTACTAATCATCATCATCATCACAATCATCATCATTAATCATTAATGTCATCATCATTATTACCATTACCTTCATCTTCGCACCAGTCATCGTCGCTCGTACTTTTCCCAGCTTAAAACCACATGTTTGCTCCCCTTTCGTCACCCATCGACTCACCTGTATAGACCTGTTGGGGGCGGTGCCAGAATCAGTGAAGGTGACGGTGCGAGCCAATAGCAGGTCCGGTCGCTCGTCAAACTCCTCCCTCCAGACTCCGCCTCCTATTATGCGACTCCTGGTGGATGTGAAGGACGTGAGAGGAACGGAGGAGAGGATGTAATGGAAGGAAGAAGGGGGAACGTTAAGAGTGTGAAGAAATTCGTGATATGGGAATCATTCCGCCACAGTGAGAAACGGCGTAGTTTTATTAATTGACATTTGAGACTACTGACATTATGATTCCACATTTAAAAGAATATTACACTATAAATTTTTATAAACCAAATATTTTGAGTGTTAGTTACTTCGTGTGCTGTGTATCCTGACAAAATATCAAGTCTTATTTAAGCCTATAATTATTTATCCTTGCTAAACAATCTATGCAAAAATAATTAAACATCTCGACTTCATAAGTTTAGGGCTTATCAGTCCATTAGCTTAGTAACAAAACAATAATATAGAGAAAATCTTTGTCAATGAAGGCATGACTATGTTAAGCTCAACGGATGCCGTAAACACATCCAATATCGAAGCCCACAAACCTTTCAGGTACTGCCCATTCGGCGTATATCAGATGAGTGAATGACTTCTTGACAAACACTTGTCCCGAAAACCCTTTTTCAACAATTGAGAATGACCATAAACACGAGGTTTGTTCTAGGCTACCGGTACTTTGAGGCGTCCCCTTTCTCTTAGTGTCTCATGGATGTGCTCCGTTCTCCCTTATATCAAACACCTCCTTAATTCTTAAACGGCAAAAAACGCGCTGCTGCTATTATGATGGAAAACCCTGCTATCCGTTTTCTTTGGACGACGCCCTCGACGCCCTGTCCCCCATACCTCAAGGCGTCCACTCGGAACTTCGAATGGAACATGAACACCTCTTCCCCGTGGCCATCCTGCCGATCCTCCTCAGAGACGTCCTTCGAAGGTTTCGTCAGGCCGTCCAAGGAGGTTCGCGACGCCAGGACCGATGGAGGTACCCAATACTGGTGGCCTGCGGGGTTGGATGGAGTCGACTTTCTGACCCCGTTTACTTTTTTTTTCTTGATTTAGTCTCTCTCTCTCTCTCTCTCTCTCTCTCTCTCTCTCTCTCTCTCTCTCTCTCCTCTCTCTCTCTCCTCTCTCTCTCTCTCTCTCTCTCTCTCTCTCTCTCTCTCTCTCTCCTCTCTCTCTCTCCTCACTCACTCCTCCACTCACTCACTCACTCACTCACTCACGCTACCACCACTCATTCACTCACACTCACTCACTCCCACTCCTCCTCTCATCTCTCTCTTTCTCTCTCTCCTCTCTCCTCCTCACTCTCACCTCCTCTCCTCTCTCTCCTCCTCTCACTCCTCTCTCATCTCCTCTCTCACTCATCTCACTCTCACTCACACTCTCACTCTCACTCTCTCTCTCTCTCTCTCTCACTCTCCTCATTCCTTATTCCCCACTCCCTCAATTCCCATCCTCCATCCTTACGTTTAAGAGTGTCCTGACGGGTCTTGGCAAACGTCTCGGTCACATCTCCCTTCACGAGGTCTGTAACACGGCTTTCTAGACCGTCCTTTCGCTGTTCAAATTGCTCTCTTACTTCTCGTGGATTTTCGTCTGCCAAAAAAAGTGGGATGAAGTAATAAGGGAAAAGCGAAAATAAAAAGATGATAGGTGAAGTGATGTATTTTTTTAAATATATATATACTGTGTGCTCGATGTGTAAAGATTGCCAGCAAGAAATCTAGAAAGGAAAGGAATTAATGAATAACTAGGAGAAAAAAAAACATACACAAACAAACGAGAAAAAAATAGAACAAACTCCCAAAACCACAAACGACCTAACTAAACCAATAAACAAATAAAACGCCCAAGACCCAACACCAGCAAATACCATCCACACCAACCATCTTCGGAACAGAGGGTCAATACCAGCGTAGCTCCTCTTGGATGGGAAAAAGGAGAGTACCTTCTTACCACGGCCCCCTGGTATCGCTCCTCCCTCCAGCCGCCGGGAAACCTCTGTCGCAAAGCTGGAGGGAGAGGAAGAGAAAGGAGTTGGTGTTCCTGTTGTAGTTGTTGGTATTGTTGTCACTGTTGCTGTTTGTCTGTGTTACTTTTGTTGTTGTTTTGTTTATTCTTTTTAAATTGTATTGTTGTTTTTCTTATCAGTTTATCATTGTCTACTGTCTGGATTATTATTCTCACTGCTATTGCTAATTCAGGTTTTTGAAGAGACTAGTTTGAAAAAAAGTGTAAATAGAGACTACTTTTAACACTTATATATATATATATATATATATATATATATATATATAATATATATATATATATATATATATATATATATATATATATATAATATAAATATCTAATATTATATATAGATATATAAATGTATATAAAATTAATATATATATTAGCAATTATCAATACTAATCATCAAAATAATTAAAATTCAAACCTATCAAGACATGAGCTCGAAGAAGGTGGATAAAACTTGGCAATTAATATATTAGGGGCAATTTCAAGTCAATACTAGTATCCTAAAGGCAAACCCATAGAAGGATGGAGACATGGCATACGAAGAGATAAATATAACCAGAAACGAAAGGAAAAGAAAAGACCCTTTGAACCCACCTTCCTCAGAGATGCAGATGGGTTTCGCCCAACTCTTCGGGATTCTCACTTCGTCGGCAGATCGAATTTGGGAAGGAGCTTCTCTCCCCTCTTCCCCCACTCCCTCCTGACGCCCCCCCCCCTGAGCGTGGGGGCTGGAGAGGCTGTGGTCCCCGGGTTGCCTGGGAGACTCGTGATGGGACGAGGGGCGGTAAGGCGGGGGGGGGTGCTTCGCTCGGGACGTCTGGCGGTCCTCGATCAGCGGGAACCACAGCGACCGGTCTGATAGGTCGAACTAATGAGAGAGAGAGAGGTTGATGGGGAGGGAGGGAGGGAGGGAGGGAGGGAGGGAGGGAGGAGGGAGGAGGGAGGAGGGAGGAGGAGGGGAAGAGGAGGAGGAGGAGGAGGAGGGGAGGGAAGGAGAGAGAGAGCGAGGGAGAGAGAGAGAGAGAGAGGAGAGGAGAGAGAGGAGAGAGAGAGAGAGAGAGAGAATCACGGAGAGAGACAAGAGGGGAGACGATTTTGTAGTCTTTTCTAAAAACAACCTTAAAAATCATTGACTGAAATTAACGTTATTTGAATCTTATTAATCTGCTATTCAATGAAACGAGAAGCTATTCCTCTAACTCACCATATCAGAAGACACAGGAGAATCGTATCGTACTGCCGCCCAGTAGTTAGTATGGTCAAAGACAGCGTGTACCTGGCAATAAGGAGGATTTTGGGCAGGGCTTAATGGTATCACTTGCCCATTGGTTGGCTCGACTACAGTGGGCGTGGTCACGTCGCGATTCGGAGGAAGGACCAGTACCCAGAAGTGGAGGTGAGAGGCGGCGTCTGTGGGGGACGCTCCTCCCTCAGCCTGCCAAAGGAACTCAGAATAATAAAAAAAAAAATAAAGAGAATGATAAAAAGAAAAGAAATCAATTAAAAAAAATACCTCACTTATAAAAACTACGTTCGAAAAGGCGATAAAGAGTATACAGGGAAAGGGGCAAATAATATTAGCTGTTACAATTATTTTAACGGGATTTTCTTCACCTTTGAAAAAAAGAGAAGCGTGTACTTCATAAAAATGTCTTCAACAGTCTTATTTGCACTTCACAACACGCATTATGTTTACAGCATCTTAAACCATGATCGTACATCCAAGAAGTCGCATCTTGCCCCAAACCACAAGCAAAGATTATATTCATAATAACAAAGCGAAAATTTGACCCTGATAGTGATAGTTTTCTTTGGTTATTGGCATGCACTGAACTTGGTTTAAACCCATGGAGGTCGACCTTAAAGATATTATATTACTTTAGCAACTGGTATTTTGCGTATGCCACGTCGAATAAGATGGGCGGCAAGCAATACTAACAACAAACTCACCTTAATAAAAGCGTTACTTTCTTCGCGATGTGAGTCTTCTTCGGTTGAAAACCACGAGCCAAAGACAAAGGAGACTCGAAATAACGTGTTTTGAACAATTTTGATGAAATCTATGCGAAAACGAGACCTT
>NC_051387.1:8653588-8658588 GCF_015228065.2 Penaeus monodon
TACATTGCATTTTATTGTGCCTCTTTGAAGAAAGTGTGGAAATTCTTTTCCTTGGTCACCATACTGAAAAACTGGAAAATGAGAGTATATTTTCCTTAAACACAGTATATCTTATAAATTCAATAATTCACAGCCACCAGGTACTGTCTCACAACTTTTCAGTGACTACATAATGTTGATACTTATTTTGAAAAATAGAGAACTTAAAATATAAAGACAAATATATACTTTATATGAACTAACATTTATATAGGCACTCTCTGGTTATCATACAAAAACTTTGAGACTTTCATTAATTTTTTGTTAGAATACTGACAAATACATATTCTGCAAGGATGTTTAAATACATGACACTAACCCTGCACACTATGTTGCATTATTTGATTTTTAGGTCAGCTAAATTTAGTCCTATTGGAAATTACAAAAAATCTATTTTCATCTACTCTAATATACATTTGAGCCTTTAGAGTTCTATACTAATGGCTTTGAGATTAACAGAACACAGTCTTGAAAAATAAATAAGAGTTAAAAAATAATCAATACACAATAAGAAAAAAAAAATTACCTTCACTAAAATCTTTCTAGTCACCTTTCATTGTTTCCAGAAATAGCACTTTGTGCAGTATTGCAAAAGTTTAAATACGAGATCTGAACATTTTAATTTATGCCAAAATGAATGACAGAAGCTATTGTCATCCCTGACAATTCCTGCTAAACTAATTCATTTGTCACCATATTAAATACCAATGATTTGCACAACTGAAAAATGATATATTAAAATATAAATCCTTTCCAATAGTCATTCAAATAAACTTAGACACTCTCTTTCTGCGAAGCACTGAACACCCAAGTATACACTCTATACATGCCATTCACTGGATACCAATACCAAGATGTGGTTCCCTCTGTTCCCTTATCACATTTAACTTCTACAGCACCATCAACTTCACCCTTTGCCTGGGTCTCACTGGGCTGGGGATCACAGTCCTCCTTGGCTGACTGTGATTCTGTTTGGAAGATCCAGCCTAAGCCAACAATATACCAAGCTTGAGCAATTAATGTCGTGGCCTTTGTTTCACTGTGCATATCAAGGTTCTCCACATGATTTTCTTCAGTGTTATTTCTCCCACTGTCTGACACATCCTGTGCTGCTTTGACATCCATCCAGGAGGTGGAAAACGGGAAATATAACCAAGAGGACCACCCACCAGAACTGCTTCTATTTTCTATATTATTTCTCATAGTATTATTACAGGTTTTAATTTCATTCTTTGTGCTTTCTTCTAATACACCTGTGGCTGATGATCCTGCACTAATGGGCCCTGGTGGATCATCTGGAGGCTTTGATTTGTCAGTTGCATTTTTCTTTGGAGAACTGTCAGAGCCTGGTGAGGCTGAGACTTCATCAGGTACGGTGTGTTCGCTTGATTGTGTCCTGGCATCTTCTCTCTTCTTGCTTTCTCTTCTTTGGGAATCCTGGGATAATTCCTCTTCCTTTCTGACATCTGCACTAACAGAGCTTGGAACATTTTCTTTAGCTTTTGTTTCGTCAGTAGCATCTTTCTTTTGGGAACTTTCAAAGCCCGGTGATGTAGACACTTCATCAGGTATTCTTTGTTCACTTGGTTGTGCCCCTGTGTCTTCCTTCTCTTTATTTTCTTCTCTTTGGAAATCCCAGAATAATTTCTCTCCCTTGCTAGTATCTGAGTTTTGTCCTGTTGAAGTCTTCATGTAACCCTTTCCGGTCCGCATATCTTTGTCAGCTTGAAGAACTCTGTTTACAGCATGGAAAAGGTTTTCAAGTTGCTTTAAAGTCTTTTCATCTAGGCTAGAATGGTCATAATGGCCACGATTTTCAAGTTCTTGCATTTTTTCCAAAGATGTTAGTTTGCGATGAAATGCATTTTCTTGAAATTCTTTTAATTTATTCCTTAATTTGTCAAGTTTTGCAAGTAACACAGACTTGTTTATATTTTTTTCTGAAGTGCTTGCAGCCAACTCTTCCACTTTCAGTGACAATTTTGTTTTTTCTTCCATATCAGGTGCCACAACTTCCATTGCCTCCAATATATCTACCACAACTTTTTTTCTACTCAGCTGCAGAGACAGATCTTCAGACAGAGATGAATGGTTACTATTTGTATCTATTGTAGAAGGTAAATGGTCATCTTCTTTGTTGAAGTCAGAGCCCTTAATTTCACCAGTCATTTGCATTTCCATCTCTACATCTATTTCACTACTTTCAAGAAATTCACTGCTATCTTCTTGAGTCTCTTCCTTTGGTGTAGGAGCATTTTTGTCTAACAATGTATCTTTTACAGTGCCTCCACCTTCAATATTAGTCCTTATCAAAGAACCTGTTCTTGCACATTCTTTTTCTGGTAAATCACTCCATGTACTATGCTTCTCCTCTTCATCTTGGATCTTGTGTATACTGACCCCATGCTCAAGAACTTGACCCATTATGTTGCCCACAGACACGATCTCCAACTCCTCTGTGGCAGGAATGGGCGCCCCTTCTTCTTCGACACTTACTGAAATGGTTGGTTTTCCAATCTCTGGCAGTCTCTTCGGATAACGTAACTGATTAGGGAGACTGATATAAGCATCTCCTCCATTCTCGTGATCTGTCTGAAGGCTTAGGGCTGCTTGGTGAACTTTCCGCAAGAAGTTTGGAAAACCTGAAAAATTTTGTAATGTTACAATAAATCTTTATAACCAGCCAAAGATATCATAAACACTATTCTCGTGATTTCATTTGCATGTGACATTTATGGGATAAGTCAAGTGAAAGACTAAACATCTACTAAGTTCTTACCTGTAGCTGCTATGAAGTTTGTTATACTTTGTGGAAGACTAGTCCCAGGGTTGTCAAAATACGTGAGGGTGTATTCTATACCTGGCTGCAAAAATTTAAAAAGTTATGAAACGTTTTAGTAAAGACAAGAAAATCTTATCATGTGTACCAAATAACTATCATTCCTTATTTTCACAATATACTACAGAAATCCTATCTCATATCTCAAAGTATGAAATCTATTTCCTTATGAAAGAGAAAATAGTTAGACGTTTCCCAAAGAAATAAATTCCAAAATTCATACTGCATTTCAATATTCATCTTTTCAATTACACTGATTCTAAACAATAACCTAAAACCAGTACTATGGATTTTGTCAACAGATATCTTCAATCTATGCCATCGCTTAAAAAGAAGAATGACCTTTCCTACTTACCTTATCGATACTCTCACAGGCTCTAATGACCATTGTTGACCAATACTCATTAACACGATAAATTCCCTTCTCTTCTGGGAACACATCTGAGTCTACTGCTTGACTCATTATAACAGCTTCTTTTCTTTCTTCATTGTATGTGAAGCGCCTCTTAAAGACATAATCTCTATTTGCAAAGAATTGCTGAAACCAAAACCATAAGGTAGTAGTTCTAAAGTATATTCATGTTCATTCCAACATTTCACAGTTTGCAGCAAGACAAGTAATTTTTGCACGAGGGAGAAATACACAAATACGAAGACATAAGAAAGTTACACAAAACTCACAGGGAACTTGACAAGCCAATAAACAAGATCGGAGTTAGATTCTGCGTGGGAATCTAGTACCCGCAACTCAAGCACAGAATCATCCCATTCTTTTCTGAAGCCACTGTTTAGTTGTGCTTCCATGAATGCACTTAGGCTCACATCATCGTATGTTCCATACACTGAAAGGAATATTCCACACATTACATAAATTATCTAAACATATATGTAAATATTTTAGCCACCTGAATATTTACATGACAAACTTTGGACTAGAAATAACCTAGAATTATGGATTTCAAATGTTTTAGAGCAATGCTTAACTTATGCTTAAAGCATTAAACATACACATTGTAAGGTAAATGACAGTTTTCAATAAAAAGTGGCATTTCTGATGCTTTTTATATGTGTATTAAGTGAAAATTAAAATAAACTGGGGCAAACAATCACATAAATGCAGAGAGGGTGCAGTATACAAAGTAGTTATCAAACTGAAACTGCTGTGATACATGCATAAAAAAGGGGGGAAAAAAGTGATATCAATAACAATAACAATAACAGTAACAATAATATTAATAATAATAATAATAATAATAATAATAATAATAATAATAATAATAATAATAATAATAATTATTATTATTATTATTATTATTATTATTATTATTATTATTATTATCATTTTCATTATTATCATTATCATTATTATTATCATTATTATTATTATCATTATAATTATGATTATAATAATTATAAGTCATAATAATAATCATAAAAACAATCATAATAATAACAATAATAATAATAACAATAACAATAATAATAACAATAACAATAATAATAATAATAATAATAATAATAATAATAATAATAATAATAATAATAATAATAATAATAATAATAATAATAATAATAATAATAATAATAACAATAACAATAACAAAAAAAAAAAAATAATAATAATAATAATAATAATAAAATAGTCATTCTCATACCTGACTGCTATCTGAAAAAGTACATAAATGATGTAATTTACAGTTATATGAATATTCTTTATAAGAATATTGATCTTCATGACATAAAAGCAATACTACTTTCATTGCTAATAACACACCTTTATAAGCAAACAAATGCTGATGCACGTGGTGTCGCTGGCGCCACACAATATGGTGATCTCTTTCAATGAATGGTTCCCAAGAATCATAATGTCTATTCTTTCCAGCATAACCTATGGTACCTCTACATATACAGTAATCCACATTAGACATCTGAAAAAGTGATGAATCTTTGATTAATTGCTATATCAGTACGCTGGCTTTAAACAAAAATGGAAAGTAGATAAACATGTGTGACTGTATATGTAGTTGGATATATATGTTTGTGTATAGCCATTAACATGTGTATGTGTTTGTCCATTTGATTATATTTTTCATGTGTACATCTGTGTTCCCAAAATTATCAA
>NC_051387.1:8663588-8703588 GCF_015228065.2 Penaeus monodon
TGAATAAATAGCATAATCTAATATCTGTAATCTTTGAGAATCACTTTGCATTTCATTTGGCTGACAGGCAGAAAGATTTCCTTTCACAACATATATAATTTAATCTCTTACATGCACCTAGTTTATCATGATACTATGGCACTACAGATATTACCCTCACTCACTGGTTCAACTGCATCAGAATACATTAAAGATGGTCATATTTCTTAAATAGTTTTGACTAACATACATACCAAAATAAAAAACAAAAAGTTTCGAATGATTCCTTATATATCATCTGGCTAGCCTGCATGCTTAACATGGCTATCATATACTTTATGAGATTCAGTTTGTTATCAAGATGATGACAGACAAATGCCAATGGCAGATATGGAGATGTCTTGCAAACATTGATCCTGTTCCTTTACAAAAAAAAAAAAGAAAAAAAAAAGAAAAAAAAAAACTTATAATTTTTCCTTCATCCTTTGTACAATGAAGCCTTTCTTTGTTCCTACCTATTTTACAGTTAATGATATCTGGGGTATAGCAATAACATATTACAAGGAAGAACTTGTGAATCTGGATATAATAACACACTACAAATGTTTAGGTTTACATGTCAGTGATTTGGTGTGGGAAAGTGACATTATGCACAGAAGTGTTCCACAATATATTTTAATATGCTTAAAAAATATATATATATATTTTTTTTTCTGAGTCTGAGATCTGCTTTCCATAAAAATCTTGAATTCTCAGTAACTTTTAAAAATAAATAATAAAGTTTCTGAAAATACTGATACAGACATTATACATCTTCCTTCCAACCTAATCGCACTACCCAAAACAAAATACCTTATACACCTACAAAATACCGCAGTATCATAACAAAGACAAGGCAATAATACCTTTGGAACACGAAGACCTGGTCGTGTGTGGGCGTGCTTGGAGAGCTGTCCTGAAGCCACCTGGAGGTCGCCAATGGGGAGTGAAGCCTCTCGACCTCATGATCAGGTGAAGCCTCCTGCGAAACATTATCCCCAGCCCATACTGCGACGCGTAGAGACTTCCGACTTGCCCTCGCCCGCCCATGGCGCCTTGGCAAGCACTGACCTCAGAGTGCCGGCTCCCTGGGTGCTTGAGACCACCCTCTGGCACTAACTTAATTTCTCCTCTGACAGCCTTCGCGTTTGATCATGTCGGTCGTCTTGGATACAAATCCTTTTCAAATGCTCTTACAGATGTCTGTGTCCATGGTCTGTCAACGACAAATAAGAGAATAAAGTGAAGAAAAAGGACTACTTTCGACTCTCGGAGGAAACAACAACATAGACAGACGACGAGTTCCTGTGTCCGATTTCTCCCTCGCGGCTTCGACAATGCTCTGATAATCTTATTTGTCTTTTATGCCTGTAATACCCTCACTAACCACCTAACTACAATATCTCTACAATAAATATATCCCACTTCTTGTACTTCTACCTTCATGATGAGGTGCTTGCCAAAAACTAGTATTTTAGGTAATTATTAAGAATCGGACGCTGTAAACAATAATGCGAAGGAACGGGAAGCGTGAACACGTGCTATATAACACCCACTTAAGACAATAACATTCTATTAATTACACTCACATCTTAATGCCACATTTATAACTATTTAGCGATATATATGTATATAAACGGCTGTTCCGTTATAATAAGTAACTAAGATGCTGAGCTTATGGAATCGAATTATGACCATTTTTTGTACACATGTAAATAAATAGTTTATGTTACAGCCTCTTCTTTTCCCCTTGGCGATAAGGAAAACACGGAAGACTAATTGTAACAAGGTTAAATGACCTGAAAATGCTAATCATTAACATCGACTTTTCGAATAAACCGGCAGCTATTTTTATACTCACAACCACATAGCTCCTCTTACACTCGCCCACAATTTTGAATATTTTCTAATTTCTATAATGTTTCAATGAAGTTTTGAAAAAGCCTAAAAAAAATTTCTCTTTTCAACCTCTCAGGTTTTATTAATTTTTATTACATTATTTTAAAATTACTAATATGTTTGGAGACAACTGTATATTTCTATTTCTTATTGTCTTAGCAATACATAGCAAGGGTAATTAACAAGTGACAACACTATGATAGATTACTACAGACTTAACAATAACAAAGAACAAGTCACTGACTCACTTACTAGCCAAAGATAAGGTACCCCAAGGCAAATCAACTGCTGTACTTCACACACCCAAACAGTATGGAGTTGCATTACAGACTATATACTGTATCCAGGTGCAGATATCTCTTATTTCTTGCTCTGTCTTGTCAGAAAAGATTGAAGTCTTTTGAACTGCATGTAATGTTCAACAGGTGCCTGATATTAATGTTTTTTTTTATTAACATTATTTTGTATATCATGTGCTTATGGTGGAAAATAATTGTTTTTAATTTAGGTTTTACAAGTGTATTGCAGTAATAGCCTATTTATTTATGTACATTACAACTTAAAGCATTAATTGCAGGTAGTATGCTTATATGCTAAAATTTGATTACCATATTGTTGTTAATTATATTTACCATATTTAATGTGTTTTTTTTTATGTTTAACTAACAAACAGAGGAGCAGTTTTAAATAATTTCCTAATACTGATTCAGTGCAAGATCTATATTATAGTTTCTATCAGTACAGACAGATGGATAGGTGACCCTATCTTTGTATAATCTTCCATATCAATAGTTATCTTTTTTATCTGTCATCTTTTTTATCAACATTAGTTCAGGATTTTTTCTCCTTTTGAGATTCACTTAATCTATAATATGGCACCATATCATTATAATTTCGCTAAATAACTCTAAGACTGGAAAACAGAATTGAGTAAGAAAATATTCTAATACAGATTAAAGTTATGATATACACAATCAAGTAAACAGACAGATTATTATGATTTTGTGCACTGCCATGTCACTTGTTTTTCTCTGAATACTTATGATCAACCTTATCTGCTTTCATCTACTTTCCATTCTTCTGATTTCAAGTTACTGAACCTACAGCATGCTGATCCCAACCAGCAAAAATATTTAAATTTGATCTACAAGGTCTTACTAAAAATGTTGCATTATTTTATTGTTAAAGACTGAAAATATAGAGACTACAAACACATCCTCAACCAGTTTTTGCTATGCTAAACAGCTTATACAATATTTGGAATTATGAGATCATTGATACTGTGTAAAAGTTTGTATCTGTGACAATGGAAATCCTATACCACATAACCGAGACATGCTATTTAACTAGAATCATTTCAAAAATCAACCTTGAATAAACACTTGTATTTCTTTTGTGATATAAAATCTGTGAACATGGGATTGATACCTTTATTAATTCATTATTTATACAAAACTCTCAATTCAGTATCTTAATACTGTATGGCTGTATAAAAGACAGTAGTAAAGTAATAAAGATATATATTTACAGTAGAAATGTTGAACATTTTTTCAAACCTGGACCCGAGTCTAGTAATGTGTTTATAGTGCAATAAAATGTAAATATAAAAATCTTCGTCAACAATTAAGCAACTAATGGACAGCCTGCTTGCATATGACACCTTTTCTCTTAAAACCTTTACTTGCATCTTTTTCAGTAAACCTTAAATCTTAAAAACCTGTGATTTTTAATTAAGTCTCATTTAGCTTTTTTGATAACATAGCCAACTCTTAAATAAATGGCACTCAAATTGTGCTGGTATATCAATATAATGTATACTTGAATCATGCTGGAATTTCTATTGCAAATTACAAATGCTGAAAAAATCTTTGTCATTCTTCTGACAAAGATACCTCTGCATTGCAACACACACACACACACACACACACACACACACACACACACACACACACACACACACACACACACACACACACACACACACACACACACACACACCACACACACACACAACAACCCACACACACCACACACACACCACAACACATACATACATCATATATATATATATATATATATATATATATATATATATATATATATATATATATATATATATATATATACATATACATATACATATACATATACATATACATATACATATACATATACATATACATATACATATACACACACACACACACACATATCTTATATATGTATTTTTTCCACAGGGAGTAATGTTATAAATGCACAATTACCATACATAAAAATAAATTATCATCATAAAAGAAAGTTAACATAAAAAACAGTATACTTATTATATTTATGTTTTAAAATTCAAAATAATACTGAAACATAGTAGACACTTATCCCTTTCAGTGATAACACCTAATTGCTGTCGATAAAATTTACACTGAATAAAGGGTCCAAGAAAACAAATGGTTACAAAGTTGGTTTGCAAAATCTTGAACTATTTTATTCTAGTTCATCATTCGCACATGCATACTTCCATTTACAACAAAAAAGGCTGAATTTTGACAACAAAGACACTCCCGTTGTTTCTGGCTGTAATTCAGAATATACCCAGATAAAGATAGATATACAATTATCATAGGTAAAGATATCAAGAGTACATGTAAATGAAACTGCACAGAGAAGAAAAGAGGTTGAGAAACTAGCTGTCCCATATAGCTATCCAATTCTGTAACACTAAATTCATTTACTTATTATCATAGTAGAAATGTGATTTTATGCTATTTCCTTAGTTTTGTTTTATGCAACTAAGAACTAGTTTGAAGAATCTAATCATACAGCTGAGGAGTGTCGTACATTATGCCATCTATTTAAACTCTACTGCAATTTCAACAAATTACAGATATAAATATGTAGGAAAAATCGATGGTAAAACAAAATTTTAATATTTGTGATTCTTATATTTTTCTCACCAGTTTCAAAATGAAATCCATTTCAAATTTTCATCTTCACAAATTTAAAAACTAGGTAGGTCATAATTCTCTTCACTTTCCATAGAAAAGATCCACTCAACTAAGTGATATCCTATTTCACCCCACATTCCAGTCTAATACCAATATTATTAGTCAGTTTTCTAACCCAATCTGTGACTTAATTTTATTCTAACTACAAGTAACATTAGAAATAATCATCACCATTACATGAATAAATAAGTGAACAGACATAAAAATACATTCAACTGTAACAGTATATATATATATATACTTTTTTATTATTAAAAAAATGCAAAAATATAAACATTCCTGCTGTATGCATACTGCTAATAGTATTTCTATATATATGCAATCCTTCAATGAATCCTTAGAATATTCTTACAATATGATAAATGCCAGAAAATTCCACTATCTAACCTCTAGTATAAAAAAAAGTGGCTAACATGGAGAAACTTACTTAACAAAGTTTCATTTAATTTTGAATTGGAAGCAATGTCCTAAACTGAAAAGGGGTTCCTGCCAAGATTGGAAGGCTCTTCCACTTTTGAAAAGTGGTTATTTTCTCAAAATCTAATATCAGAAGACTCCTACTTGCAAAATATCCACTGCTGGGAGTGACGGCTAACTAGCCATTGTCAACTGGGACCTCTGTTGATTTCCTTAACCCAAGGATACTGGGAAAATGTAGTGTTCACTTCAGTGAAATGTCTCTACATATAGACGATTCCACATTACTAGTAGCAATATAGGGTGAAAGAAAATATTTCTAGAAGTCAAGGAAAAGAGTAAATGGGAGATACATAGTCCTAGTAACTGATTCATTGGTGACTAAGTATTTGTGGAGTCATCTATGTATAAAGACAATTAATAACCCAGACTCACAATGGGCAGGGCATTTTTGTACATACCAGCCTTAGTGGCATTGGGTTAGGAACCCACTGACCCATTTTGTGACAAACCTCCAAGACAAATTCACATGTCACAAAGGTCTTTTTCATTCTGAAGTAGAAGAAATTCTTAGTATGGAAAGTTGTCCCTGCCAATACTGGAAAGCCATTTTGCTTATGAAAATGGGTATCTCCTAAAATTCTAATACCAAAAGATGATAGCTTAACTGCATCACTCTATGATATGTCTGTGATGTAATGCATGGCAGAGTATCAGTGCTTTAACAATGAGTTTTATTGAGCTTATCAATACCATTCTATTTTTTGGTAAACTCTGTTTTCACTCTGATGTAGAAGCAATAGCTAAGACTAAAGTTGTACATGTCAATTTGGAAGGCTCCTTTGTATTTATCAAAGGTATCTTCTCAAAATCTAACACCAAGACTCATATCTTTGCATTAGCCATGCAGTATATGTGAAGCAACTGATATTTAAATGGGAGTTAGGAATTTACTGAGAGCTTTATTAAGCTCCTCAAGTAATTTGTCTCCTTTACCAATGCTGACCTGTTTTTGTGATAAACTTCATCAACAAACTTATAGTAATAAAGCTCATTTTCATTTTCAAATAAGAGCAGTGCCTTAACAGGAATGCTGTGACTTCCTAGTTTGGAAGGCTTTTTTATTTGTAAAAATGGGTATCTATTCAAAATCTAATACCAAAGATTCATATCTTAATTGCATCACCCTGTGAAGCATCTGTGATGCGGTTGATAGCCAACTGTGTGTTGGCAATTTCATTGAGAGCTCTGTTGATCTCCTCAAGTAACTTGTCTCCTCGATCAATGCCACGTTGGAGCTTCAGAGCAGCTTCTTCACCTTCCTGCTCTAGCACCCTCATGTTGGCTGTCTGTGAATTAAAAAACTGTATGACTCGACAATAGCACTTTGCTCAAACTATCCTATAATCATCATGAACACTCAGGGGTTATAAAATATCTTAAAAAACAAAAGTTTCCATGCACATCCTAGCTCAATTTTCAAAGGCAAAAACTAAATTATGAATACTTCAGCCCAATAAAGAAGGTCTGTATTACAAATTAACAAACTTGCCATATATCAAATTTGTTCTTTGCATATCCCTTTTTACCTGAAGTTCAGCTGAAGAGTCTTCAGATGGAAGACTTTCAATTAATACATCTATATCCTTAGCATTTCGAGCAATGAGAGTGGCAAAGACTCTCTTGTGTTCAGTCATATCTGCAAAGTTAAATATTTTGAAATCAAATAATCTTCTACATCATGGTAAGATGTTTGTATAATAACATTACTAAAACTCAAGGGTACATTGTACAACATATCTACATGAAAAATAGACACCTGAATATTCAGTCTTACCATCAGGATTTTCATTTTGTGAAGGAGTCTTGCCACTTTTATCAAAGCTACATGGTGGTGCTGAATTAAACAAACAGCCTATGCTATTATAAAGGTTCTCTGCTTGCTGTAAAGATAAGAAACAATGAGCTATTGTGTATTAAGTCTAATACTCTGTTGGAAAAAAAAAACTCTTTGCATATATCAATATAATTACAGATAACTATGATAATGTATATTCAGTTTTCTTAATTAAATTTGACCCTTCTTTATACGAGTAAATCACAAACCTTGACTAACTCACTTTTTCTGCAGGAATTCCATCTATGAATCTTGTTATGGGAATCCATATCAGAATTAGATTATTACATCTACACTCAAGACCATGCTGATGTTATAATTCTGATCTAGCATATCTAACAAGTCACATTCCTGATAACTATTCCTCTTCTCCATACTAATGATCTGAAACTGGTTTTAATTGTTTAACATATATCAAAACTAATGACAGCACTTTTGTCAAAATTATTTTACAGGTGAGAAGTTACGCATGCAATATCATTATCATCAACAATAAAATGAGGATCTAGTCTTCCTGTAATGATACTCTAGTCTGTCTTTTCCTTTGAAACAATATGTACCATATTTTTAACCTCATTTCTTTTTCGATAATACAAGGAGACACTATACCACTGCTGCTACTGGTCAGTAACTGTAGAGAAAAAAGATTAACAAATTGAAGGTAACCTTGATTTGTAGTCATTTGAAAAATAAAAAACAGTTCTTACACTTCCATAATTAAGCAGCAGATTGGTATATGAACACTCTTCCTGCTGATGTCACATAATGTATAATGATAAAACTGGGTACAAAGTTTTCATGTTTGAGGTATTACCACTTTTCTGAGGGTGTTATCAATGTATCATGGGTAGTGGAAGTCAAGGATCCTATTTCAAAATTAATCTTATTCATTGCTTCCCTGTTTTGTAGTAACACAAACTATTCAAATGACATGTAAAGCACATCAGGTAACAAGCTGTGTGTGTATAGTACATGCTGTATCATTACATAACTGTACCATAACGGGAGCAGGGATAAAGAAGAAGTGACCACCTGACAATGACAGCACATCATATATTACTAAACTACCTTTAACATAAATGTTTGATGTTTGGGAAAATTCTTCTTACAGCATTATACAGAGCTATCATTATTAAAAGATGACTCTGTTAACATTGCTATTCTCCATATTTTTTCTCTTAAAAAGACTCTGCTATACAGCCTATGTATATCTACATAAGTAAAGGATAATATTTTAAATGTTTAATTTTTATGGTATGGATATATACCATTATACTCATGTAGAGGAATAAAAGTTGCAGTTATCAGTACATGAAATAATCTGTAGACATGAATGGTAATACCACAAATAAAGGAAAAGGGTTATGGAAAGTACCACTCAATCTAAGTTCACTCTGTCCTCCTGAGTTTCAGATCTATCTTGCCATGCAGAACAAGGTGATGACAATGTTAGTCAGGGGCAGTGCCCAAAGGGTATGTTCAATCACAGCAACTTAGATTATCAAGTAAATTTTATGACACAGAGTTGGGGACCTTAATGTAATGTAAAGAATTACCTTTTAATTAGATAACAAATAGGGCTTAACCCAGAGGCCACACACTGGCACAGACCTACAAACTTTCATGAAGCTTATAGATATTCCTAGATATTTATTGTCGTCATATAGAGTCCAAATTCCATCTTGCCACAGTCCAAGTAGTAGAGCTGTGTTGGTCTTTATTAGAGTGCAAAGACCATACTTGAAGCGGTCCTATTATGGACAGATACGAAGTGCATTTAATATTACGCATCAGCTACCCCAGATGAAGCAGTAACGCAATGATGATGACCTCGAACGAACTAAGGACGAATTGTCCAGGCTAATTTTCGAGAAAATCACCTTAAACTTTACAAACAGAACCCATAATCGAGAGAAAATCCTGCCCACCACCCCATGTATCTAAACAAATAGCAACAGGCAGATGACATAAAATTGTTAAAGAAGTAGAGATATGATTGATAATACCATGTTAACTGCATCTTGAAGCTGCGACAGGCGGTCCGCCATGATTGTTGTTGTTGTGAAGTCTCTCTCTCCGCCAATCACGGTCGCTCTTCCAGAGACCAAGAATATAAATGTTTACTGAAAGAAGAAAACTTGTATATATAAAAGTTTTTTGCTGGGATCAAACTCATCAAACGCATGTTAGGTTTTATGAATCGAGAATGATAGTCTAGAACACATTCTTTGACCAAATAGTTCTGTTGGTGCTACCAAAGGAAACATTTCTGGAGACGCCCCTCTGTTGCTCTTCTTATATATATATATATAATATATATATATATATATATATATATATATATAATATGTATATATATATATACATTATATATATATATATATATATATATATATACACACATGTGTGTGTGTGTGTTTGTGTGTGTGTGTGTGTGTGTGTGTGCGTGCGTGTGTGTGTGTGTGTGTGTGTGTGTGTGTGTGTGTGTGTGTGTGCGTTAATATGTATATAATATAACACACACACACACACACACACACACACACACACACACACACACACACACACACACACACACACACACACACACACACACACACATGGAGAATGCACTGTATCGCAGCAGTGCAGACAGTTTTACATGTTATTAAATGAGTAGAGAATCGGGTAATGGGTTGTCTAGTCTGTTAGTCATGGGTTATGTAAATGTGTATAGCTCATGTTGAAAGAAAAAGCTTGGTTATAAATAAGTGAAACCTTGAAAAAAATAATGAGGCTTTACGAGCCGGGACTTGAGAGGGAAGGTAAGGGAAGCGAGAAGTGATCGTGAATCCTGCACCTTAAGACATCTTCCGTTGTTTAACACCTAAAATCAGACGAGGAAAATGAAGTTAGCGGAAGCAGCAGTTAGACTTGAGGTTCATGAAGTCAAGGTTGACAGTCTAGTAGTAAAATGTTTGATTACACGTGAGGAAAAAATAAATATAAAAGGAATTGTGGATATTTGCGCAGGAACACAACCATTCAAGAGAGAGAATACTGAAAAATCTGATAAGAAAATCCAAGAATTCAAGGAAAAGGTAGAAGTCCTGGCCACCCACGATAAAATATAAGAAAATCTGGATAAGAAAAAATATGACCAAGGATGACATAAAACTACTACAAAAAAAGTAAGATACAAAGAACAAAAATTAACAAAGGACTGAGGAAGAAAAAACATTGTTCATTTGAAGCGTGAGAGGTCTCCAAGCCAAAAAATCTGCTATTTGGAACCAGGTTGTAGAGACAGACAAACATTAACCTTACAACCAAAAGGAATACTGAAATTATATAGAAATTGTTTATACAAATATAAATGGTTTATCCTCGAAGTTACTAGAACTAGACACAGTAACCGAAATTAATAAACCAGATGTAATATGTATTACTGAAACGTAACTGGACTCCTCTATAGATGATGTAACATAAGGACCAGAGACTATAATATTTAGATTTAAAAAAATATATATATAGGGTAAATGGAAACGGAAGGGGGGAGGTGGCAATATTAACATGGAAAGGAATTGCCACAGAGGAGTTAAAGATTAAACAAGACCCCATAGTGGAACAAAAAGCAACTAATGTACAAAAAACGAGGTAAGCTTAACAATAACCGCAACGTACATTCCACCCCATACACCAGTTTGGTCACAAGCAAATAACCAAAAACTAAATCAAGAAACGTTAAAGAGCTTAGACTAGACCGTCTATGCTTGACCTAATATACCAAAAGCATAAAGATGATATAAAGGATAGGAAATACCGTCCTCTGGGAAAAGGCGACCAAGTAATAATTAAATCAAAATATTGTCTGCTACAAGGAAAATTCAACCTAAGGAATGGCGAAATACAACTACGAGAGAAGTAAGTATAGAAGCCTTAAAGATTTCTTTGATGGCATAAACGGGAACAATCCTGGACGAAGAGAACACTGATATACAATATTAAAAATTTTGCGAAGCCTATTAGAAAGTAGACAAATTTGCTTCAACATTCAAAACTGAAGCAAGAAATGGCCAAAAGTACTTCAGTTATATGTGCAAGAAAATAAAAGAAAATAAGCAGCTCTTATGGAAAAGGCTCAGAAGACAGATCTCAAGCAACGTGCGAAAGATATAACGTTGGAAGAAATGAGTATACCCAACCATAAGGGAGGCGAAAATAGACTTTAAAAATCAACAACTGTACAAATCAACTAAAGCCCTTTAACTAAATAAACAATAAGCCTAAAAGAAAAGATCAAATTATCTCCATCAAAGACAACATTGTTTATTCTAAGGAGGAGGAAATGAGTGAAATCCTTAATGAGAAATTTCAGTCTGTCTGTTCAGGACCCCATACTGTGAATTAGAAACCGTACAAACGTAAATCATAACATCGAAAACATCACTCTCAAAACTGATGAAATAAAAGACCTACGAAAAGGGTAAGACAAGACTAAAGCAGAGGGACCAAATGAGATTTCTAACTGGGTTGTTAGGGAAATGTGGCAGAAAACTGTGTACTCTTTACTGTCAAACAAGGAAAACTACCAAAAGCTTGGAACTCGCCCACACTATACCTCTATGTCAGAGCGGTGACAAGCAAAACCCTCTGTTACCCAGTGTAGTATGTAAGCTTCTAGAAAAGATAATTAGGAAACAATGAGTTGAAGTGCTTGTTAAACACAATATGATATTAAATAAGCCATTTGGAGGGAAGGTCATGTGTAGCAAATGTTTTTTTATGACAGAATTTCTGAAATATTCCAAGAAAGAGACGGCTAGGTGCATTGTATATATTTAGACTTAAGAGCATTTGGTAAGTGTCGCATAGAAGACTACTATGGAAATAACCTAATGGAATGAAAGGCAAATCCTCGAGTGAATGAAAGACAAATGAGCACAGTAATTAGAGGGAACCATTCTACATGGAAACGAATAACTAGCGGAGTACCTCGAGGACCGGTCTTGGCGCCGATTATGTTTACTATTTACATCAAGGATTTAGGGTAAAAAAATAAGCCCAGGTAGATAACTGAATATGGTTGATCAGCAGAAAACAAGGTTAGATCTTTTAATTGAAATTTTGAACAAGTGGGATGCGGACTCGGAAGCGTTTCTGCAGAGAATTGTGATAGGGGATGAAACATGACTCTACCCCAGGACATATTTTAATCAAAGCAGTGGCTGCCCAGGGGTGGAAGTGTACCAGTCAAAGTAAAATTTAAGTGTTCAAAGAGGAAAGGTCATGGCGAAACTCTGATGAGTAAACACCTTGTCCATAACACAGCAGCAATAAACAATAAGTCTTGTGCCACAAGAGCTACCCTGGAGCCCGGGGCCTCTCGTCTCGCTAGGCATTATTGCTTCTGAGTTTTCTTAAAGTAACTCAAGTAAAGTAAAATCCTGTAATTACAGATCATTTATTGTGCTTTGCCAGCACCTTCAGTGCTCTTGTTTTGCAGGTGACACGAGGCTACAGTAGGCGTAGTCAGCACCCCACCTCAGACCCGCAGCTCTCTTCTACACCAGGGTAGCCCTTTGGGCTTTGACCCCTGGGTAGGGAGGCCCAGTAGTCTGGGGCGTCCTTTGGGCGCACTTTTTCTTTGTCTAAATATTTCCTCTTAATGTGACTTTCCTGAGCCTACCGGAGTTCCTCGTGAACTCCCGTATTCGCTTGGGGGGTGGGCATCTACTTACCGTCCTTCGCCTAGGCAAGTTCGGCGGTAGGGAAGTGTCCCACACATAACTCAATCCCTCGCTGTGGTACTGGAGAACGCAACCAGGCTTCCACTGGGGGGGTAGAGGACGAATAAACTGATTTACTCTCTTAGCTATTGCTGCTAGGTTGATACCAAAAGTTAAGAGCCTTTGATCCCTTCAGGACAAAATTTTGAGACAAGGGGTCGGACCTGGTCCGATACCCAGGATGAATGATACCCCGGCTACCCCTTCTCCTCCTCAAGGAGGAGGGGCGACTCATGACCGTCCTAAGACAAATTCGACACTGATCAATGGAACCCTTACTAATGACAAACCTAGAAGACCACTTTTCAAAATCCCCACCGAGAATGCAAGGTTCGCGAATGTAAAATGCGTGAATGAAAATCAATCGCTTTTGAACGTGAACCCCTTTATCATCAAAAAGGTCCTTGATGGTCAAGTGGACGGCGATTTTGATTTTGTCAAAAAATTGCGAGATGGAAGCCTCCTTGTTAAAGTACAATACAACTCCCAGATTAAGGATTTACTTAAGCTGACGCAAATTCATGATCTTCGAGTTAAAGTAACTATCCCTATTGGCCCAAATACCTGTAAGGGAGTAATCTTTCACAGGGATTTGAGGACGATGGAAGAAAGTGAAATTCTTGAGAGCATGAAGGACCAAGACGTAGTGGACGTTCATTGTATGACCAAGAAGGACGGGAATGTGCGAACGAAAACTGGACTGTGTTTTTTGACCTTTGCTTTGAATAAAATTCCAGAATATGTCAATGTCGGTTATGAACGTGTTCAAGTAAGACCTTATGTCCAAAAGCCAATGCATTGTAATAGATGCCAAAAATTCGGACACACCTCATTAAGATGCATTGATAAAGATTCAAATAAATTTGTTTGCCGCAAATGTGCTGAAGCCCATGACACCATCACTTGTACTAGCCAAATCTCCAAATGTGCTAATTGTGGAGGTCCCCATCAGTCAGGATCTGCTGAGTGCAACATCCTGAAGAAGGAGACTGAGACATTAGCATATATGAAGAAGCATGAAGTTAGTTATACTGAAGCTAAGAGGAAAGTGGAAAGTTTGACACACAAACCCGATACTTCCTATGCTGAAGCAGTAACTAACATCACCCCTAGTGCAAGTAATGTCAGTCAACAGCTTGCAGCCAAGGATAAGGAAATTGCTGAACTGAAACAAACCGTTAAAGAATTAAATATTAAAGTGTATCATTTGACTAAATTGGTCGATCAAATGGCTGCATCAACCCAGCATAAAAATCCTAAGGAGGCTGATACCGAATCACAGTCAGGAGCGCACCTTCCCGTCCGGGCTACTCCTGTGAGGACTTCGTCTGGCTCGCGATCGGCTTCTCGTGAGAGAAGCAGGTCGCAATCTGTCAGTCGTCTCCCTCGCCAGGAGGTGCAGGACATGGAGGCTTCTGTCTCCAAATCATCCCGAGAGAGGTCCCCGGGAAGCGAGGGAGAGGAGGCGTCTCCCTCCCAAAAAAGAAGAAAAAATCTGGTGGACAAGGCACTTCCAAACCCCATAAAACGTAATCTTCGCGTCGACCATTATACAATGGAACTGTCGAAGTCTTAGATCTAAAGTAAATGACCTTAAATTATTAGCCTCGTCCTATGCTCCCGATATTATAGTTCTCCAAGAAACGCATTTAACACACCTCGTCTCTGACGAGGTCGTTTCGCTGAGGAACTACCATTTATGTCGGAAGGATCGTGAGGGTAGGGGTGGAGGCGGAGTCGCCATGTACATCCACCAAAGCCTCCCTTTTACAGAAGTTACTATTGATTCTACTTTGGAGTTTGTCGCATGCAAAGTAAAAATTAATGGCACGTATCTGGCTATATGTTCACTTTATTGTCCCCCTGATGCAGTGATAGCCTATGATGAGCTCTTTGCTCTTCAGGAACGTCTGCCACAAAATAAAGTAATTTTAGCTGATTTTAATGCTCATCATACGTTATGGGGTTCCCTGCGGGTGGATGGTAGAGGTGAGCAAGTAGTTAAGTTGATTAATGAGTCTGATTTAGTCCTTCTGAATGATGGTAGTCCGACGCGGGTGGACGATAATAC
Organism: Penaeus monodon; assembly: GCF_015228065.2. Classification (NCBI taxonomy): domain Eukaryota; kingdom Metazoa; phylum Arthropoda; class Malacostraca; order Decapoda; family Penaeidae; genus Penaeus; species Penaeus monodon. Next base: position 8,678,661 of record NC_051387.1, read on the forward strand.
CGGTAATTTGAGCTTTATTGACCTATCACTGGTCTCTTCATCAATAGCAGCCAAGTGCCTGTGGCACACCATTGACGACTCGTTGGGAAGCGATCATCTTCCTATTTTGATTAAATATTCATGCGACACAGTGAGAACGCCTTCAGCGCCTAAATTTAACGTAAAAAGAGCAGACTGGGTCGCCTTCACAAGGAGCGTCAAGCTCGAACTTGTTGGAGAAACCATTGATGATAAAGTAAACAATATTCAGAATTCGATTATAGAAGCAGCATTGCTATCCATTCCTAAAACTTCGACAGATAGCGTTAAGCATAGAGTTCCATGGTGGACACCAGATTGCCGCAGGGCGCTGTGCCGACGCAATAAGGCCTACAGGCTTTTCAAAAATAACATCACTAATGAGAACTTTTGCAATTACAAACTAGCAAGAGCTAGGGCTCGTAGAGTAGTAAGACAAGCAAAAAGAGACTCCTGGCGGAGCTTTGTCTCTACAATAAACAGCAACACCAAAATATCAGAGGTTTGGTCCACTATCAATAAAATCAATAAGAAAAAATCATCTTCTAAAATCAATAACATCATCCACGAGGGCACTAATTTCGATTCACCTAGAGACATTGCTAATGCACTCGCCAGGCAGTTCTCTCATACAAGCAGCTCAGCTAATTACCATCCCACCTTCCTGACCACCAAGGAAGAGGCTGAGCTGCAACCAATTCACTTTGCCACAGGAGATGACTTTGATTACAATAAAGATCTTACAATGGATGAGCTTGTCCGAGCCCTAGAAGCCTGTAGAGGAACATCCCCAGGCCCCGATGAGATTCGATATGAGATGATGAAGCATCTTAATCATGATGACATGATTAAGTTGCTAGAAGTGTACAATGAAATTTGGAAAAGCCACACTTTTCCAAACTCATGGCACTTTGCCCACATCATTCCCATATTGAAAGGAGGGGGTAATCCCAGACTTGCCATCTCCTACCGCCCAATTGCGTTGACAAGTTGCTTATGCAAGGTCATGGAACGAATTGTTAACAGTAGGCTATTGCATTTTTTAAATTCCAGTAATTTACTAGTTGACGAGCAGTGCGGCTTCCGCAAGGGACGCCAAACTCTCGATCAGCTGGTAAAGCTGGGCAGTCATATTCAAGAGGCCATTGCCAAAAAGATTTTTTGATTTCAGTATTTTTAGATATAGAAAAAGCCTACGACATGACATGGCGATATGGCCTACTCAGAAAACTTTATGCTTTTGGATTACGTGGAAACTTGCCTTGTTTTATTCAAAATTTCATTTCTGACAGAACTTTTGCTGTCAAATTATTTTCCGACAATGTCACTTTTTCGGACATTTTTGTCCAGGCAAACGGGGTCCCACAAGGAAGTGTCTTGTCACCAACATTATTTCTATGTATGATCAATGACATCTTACCAGCTCCTCCTCGGAATCTTAAATACTCACTGTACGCTGATGATTGTGCATTATGGCACTCCAGCAATAATGCAGAATTCTCAGCAAATCGCATCCAATTGGCACTGGATATGATTCATAACTGGGGCCTCCAGTGGGGTTTTAAGTTTTCCATTCGAAAGAGTATTGGGTAATTTTTTTCACGTAGGAGAAAGCCGAACATCAGGCTAACTCTAGACAACCACCCAATACCTATTCAAAATTCTGCAAAGTTTCTTGGGCTACTTTTTGATAGTAGACTCAATTGGAAAGACCACATTGGTCAGTTAAAGAATAAATGTCAAAAAGCACTTAATTTATTAAAGTGCATTTCTGGTAACAAATGGGGAGCTGATAGACAGTCTTTGCTAATGGTATATAAAGCCCTGATTAGGTCTAAAGTAGATTATGGGTCAATCGTGTATGGTTCGGCATCGAGAACAAGTTTGAAAGGTTTGGATGCTGTGCAGAATGCCTGTCTGCGTGTGTGTCTTGGAGCCCTGAAGTGCACTCGGATCGAGCGTCTTGAGGTGGAGTCAGGAGTACCTCCCCTCCGACTCAGACGCGGCCAGTTAGCCTTGAGCTATGCCGCAAAGGTGGCTCGAGACCCGAGCCACCCTAATGGCAATAGTGGCATTAGGCCCTTTGCCACGAGACTCCACGACCTCGTCGAGAAAGTCGGTATAGATCTCTCTACCATCGATACCCTGGTTCAGTCAAATATAGCGCCATGGGAAACCCCCAATTTTTCTATCATGGAAGCCTGGCTTCCATCAGCCAAGGCCATGGCGCCGGAGGTGGAGGTACGCCAGAGGTTCAGAGAGATCCTTATTAAACATCTCCCTTTTTTTCATATATATACCGACGGCTCCAAGACAGATGAGTGTGTGAGTGCGGGTGTATGGTCGACTGAATGTGAACTAAAGTTCAGACTGCCGAATCATACATCGATCTTTCTTGCTGAACTTTTTGCCATTGATAAAGCCATTGATTTTGCACTATCGACGACCCACGATAGAATAGTAATTTTTTCTGATTCCTTAAGTTCACTTAAAGCCATTAAATCATTAGAAACCACCAAAAATGAACTTCTGGGTAATATCATTCGTAAGCTACATGGTGCCAATAAATCAATCAAGCTAATATGGGTACCAGGCCACTCTGGTATCCATGGCAATGAGCAGGCTGACAAATTAGCCGGGTCAACTGGCGATCTGGACCTTAGCATAGTCCGTACAGATCTCAGGTGTTTTGTGTCTCTTATAAAAGCAAAAATACATCTCCTGTGGCAAAGTGAGTGGACCAGCCTCCAACTCACACACAAAATAAAACAAACAATAGAACTGTGGGACACATCCCACAGGAAAATCAGAAGGGAGGAGGTGGTGTTGGCCCGACTCAGGGTCAATGCCACCAGAATCACCCACCTCACTCCCTATATAGAGAGAACCTACCCTCCACAGTGCCCCCAATGCACCACCACTCTTACAATAGAACATTTTCTAACCATCTGCACAAAATATACAAACAAGAGACAGCCAATAATAAATTATTTAAGATCAAAAAATAAAGAATTAATAATATCAAATATTTTAAATGATGATAAAAAAATCATCAGTAAAGTAATCACTTTTTTAAGGGAGACAAAACTTTATGACCTTATATAGATTGACAGAATAAATAGGATCCATTGGCTTAATAACCTTGGCCACATGCCGCTGGTTGATAGCCAAGAAATCCAACAAAGAAAGAAAAGGTCATGGCCACTATCTTCTGGGATGCAGAGGGAATTTTGTTGATGCTTATTATGAATTTTGAGAAAACTGTCAAAAAAGCTCAGAAAAACGCTCTGGAAAGCTACATCAAAGCGTTCAGTCCCACCACACCATGGACCCGCTCACGGAGCTCGGTAGACAAGAGCTGTGTTATGTGAATTTCGATGGGAAATCGTCCGACATCCACCTTACAGCCCAGGTTTAGCCCCATCTAACTTCTTTTTGTTTCAGAACTTAATGAAAAAAAATAATTTGAAAGGTACCAAATTTCCATCGGTTGAAGATGCAAAAAGAGCTACTCTAACATGGTTCAGACCACATGACCCTCAGTTTTACTCAGACGGACTCAAAGGCTGGTTATCAGCAGAAGTGTATTGACCTTAATGGAGCATATGTTGAAAAAAAAAAAAAAAAAAAAAAATATATATATATACATATATATATATATATATATATATATATATATATATATATATATATTTTTTTTTTTTTTTTTTTTTTTTTTTTTTTTTTTTTTTATCAGCCATTCATTCCACTGCAGGACATAGGCCTCTCTCAATTCATTTCTGAGAGGTTATATGGCAGTGCCACCATTGCCTGATTGGATGCCCTTCCTAATCAACCGCGGTTTGTGCCACGGCGGTGACTTCCCCTACGACACATGCGCTCAAGGCGATATGTCGTTTTCTAGGTAGGCAATCGAGGTGAAGTTCCTTGCCTTTGGAACAACGCGCCGGCCGGTGTCTCGAACCCTCGAACTCAGATTGCCGCTGTGACAGTCTTGAGTCCGATGCTCTAACCACTCGGCCACCGCGGCCTTCTTTAATAACGGTAGGTTCATGCCGTGGTCACAGCATGATGTTGTTTTCATGTTGTGGTGATCTTGGAGTGAGTACGTGGTAGGGTCCACAGTTCCTTTCCACGGAGAGTGCCAGTGTTACCTTTTAGGTAATCATTCTCTCTATCCGGGCTTGGGACCAGCACTGACTTGGGCTGGCTTGCCCACCCAATCGAGGTGAAGTTCCTTGCCCAAGGAACTTCATCATATCTAAGTTCGATTTACCTAAAATTATTAAATCAGCGCGTGCTCACATACGCGCGCGGGCGATGCGTGTGTGCATGTGCATGTGGCGATTGATGTGTGCACTTGCACCGATTATATATATATATATATATATATATATATATATATATATATATATATATATATATATATATATATATATATATATATATATATATATATATATATATATATATATATATATATATATATGTTATATATATATATATATATATATATATATATATATATATATATATATATATATATATATATATATATATATATATATATATATATATATATATATATATATATATATATAAATTTTGCCGTAAACAATTATATTCTTGGTCCCTGAAAGAGCGATGCTGATTGGCAGAGACAGACATCATAACAACAACAGTCATGGCGGACCGCTTGTCGCAACTTCAAGATGCAGTTAATATGGTATTATCACTCATAACTCCACTCCTTTGACATTTTAGTTTTAACTGCTTGTTGGTATTTGTTTACTATTGAAACTTGAGGGTGAAGCAATGGGGTTTTTGTGGAGTTTTAGGCTTTACCTGTTAGTTTTCGAGTAACTTGATATATTTCCTGGAAGTCAATAGTTTTTACACATTTGTAGTCAAATAAGTGATAATACAAAATATAACCACGTGAAGACAGATAAAACACCATGCGAATAACATAGAAAAACGTAAAACAGAGACGTAAGAATCGGTAGGTTAAAAAGTAGTAGTAGCATTAGCTTTTAGAACGACACTTATTTCTTTTATTACTGGAATTATTGCTGAGATAAAGAGTAGAGGTAATAGTCAAAGACATTAGAATAACATGTAAGGTATAGGAAGTAATCTGCACAACATCTGATTTTTTATATGAGAAGGGTAATTCTATAAACATTATCATTATCACACTCACCATAATCCAAATTCTACTTCACTAATGATATAAAGGAATCTGCAAAGTTGAGAGCAATATTTCACTAGTGCACATTTGGTAATGCCTGGGTAATTCTTTACAGTGTGGATTCACTCCACGCCACAAACTTTATTCAACAATCTACAATGCTATGATGGGCCGTGGACACTGCCCGACGGAGGGTAGAACCCAACAACCCAACAATCTCTCAGTATACCCAGCAAGTTAGAGCTGAAACTTGGGATTACCATAGGGACTTAGTCTGTGAGCAGTGCTTTCCGCAATACTTTTCTTTTATTTGTGGGATTACTGGTAGTGTCTGCAGACTATTTCTTGTACTGTTAACATCAAATTTTTCTCCTCTTCAAAAATATAATCTTCAGTTTGCCATAGCTTAGTGCATCCATAAAGATTAACCCAATGTATGTATAATTATGAGCTCCTGAGGGAGAGTACATGTGTACATACACCTCAGTGTCTTTTAGATTTAAGGTGCATGTATACATGTATTTCAGCATCAGCAGGATAAGGTCAGGGTATAGAAATATATATATCAGGTTTATGTACTGTCTCCTTTAGATTTTAGTGAGTGTTGTTACATACAACACACGCACACAGACACATACCTGAACACGAGCACACGTGTGAGTGAATGAGTGTGAAAAAATGAAAGTTTGAGAGATGGCTACACATGTGCTCAGACAGTAGGGAGTCCATCAGGTGGCCATAGTGACTGATCCTGATTTCCCTATTCATTGAATAGACAGGAAAATGTGTTTTTCTTTCCAATACTATTAATATTGATATTGTTATCATTCTTATTGATGTTATGATTATTAGATTGTTATTAAAATATTAATAACATCAAAGACAATAAAATAATTGAAATGAAGCTTTCAAAAAACTAAGGAAAAGGGTAAACAGGTGAGATACATAAGACTAAAGCTGACTCCTTGGTGACTAAGCACTTGTAGAGCTATCTGTGTAAAGATAATAGATAAACTTTTATTACAGTGGGCATGGCACTGTAATCTTGCCAACCACTGACAATGGGTTAAACCTTTCCCGACGGGTAGTATTCATAGTGGCCTGGGCCTCGCTGCCAGGGGCTTATATCGTCGCCCTAGTATGCGTGACCACTCCTGCCAAATACCAGCATCCCATGCCGTTTCTTCGTAATACTACGAGGATATACATTTTTTTATTATTATTATTATTATTATTATTATTATTATTATTATTATACGGTAGGTTGGTTCATGTTTAAGCTGCCGTGGTCACAACATGATACTTAATTGTAGTTTTCATGTTGTGATGCTCTTGGAGTGAGTACGTGGTAGGGTCCCCAGTTCCTTTTCACGGAGAGGGCCGGTGTTACCTTTTAGGTAATCATTCTCTCTATTTATCCGGGCTTGGGACCAGCACTTTTTTTTTTTTCTTTCTGTCTTTCTTTTCTTTTCTTTTCTTTTCATAGTAAAAATGAGAAAGTGTTAAAAACAACTTATTCACACTTTTGATGGCAGAAAAATAATATTTTGCCATGATTGTAACAAAAAAAAAACTCATGGCATGTCCATACATACACCATGGCATGTACATACATGCCCCCGGCAGATAGTCCCGCCATGCCATGGCATGTGCGTACATGCCACCCGTTGGTAAAGGGTTAAAGAAAACTGCTTGTAAGTTATCATACTGTTCTGAAAATTGATACAATTTTAGAGTTTTTTTCTTCTCACTATAAAATTTTTGATATGTTCTGTTTTTATTATACTTTTTCCCCTTTCTTTTCCAGCAAGCAGAGAACCTTTATAACAGCATAGGCTGTTTGTTTAATTCAGCACCACCATGTAGTTTCGATAAAAGTGGCAAAACCCCTTCACAGAATGAAAATCCTGATGGTAAGTAAAATAATAAATGTTTTGGTATAGATTGGTTATAAAGGAGATTGTGCTCTTGTGTTTTAATAATGTCATTATAAAAGAATATTCAATCTTTGCAGATATGACTGAGCACAAAAGAGTCTTTGCCACTCTCATTGCTCGTAATGCCAAGGATATAGATGCACTTATTGAAAGTCTTCCATCTGAAGATTCATCAGCTGAACTTCAGGTAAGAAGGATATGCAAGAAACAGTTTCATGTTACCTTACATATGTCTGTATTATTGTAATGCCATACATATTAGGCTAAGGTCTGAGAATTAGCCTTTTGCTTGTGAAGGTAGGGTGAGCATGTTAGCGGAAAGTTGCATTACTTTACTTGTTTTGGAAACCATAGTAGTTCATGGCAATTATAAGTTACCACCAAGTGGGGTAAAGTGGAAAAATTTTCAAATCCAAACTCTCAAATATCTTTCTCAAAAAAAAATTATTATCAAAGTTAGACTTGAAAAGGTTTTGTCTTATTTAGCATTGCAATTTGTCACAATTTTTTTCCAATGTATGAATTAATATTCTTAAATAAAAAGTGGGTAGTCAACTTTATATCCAAAGTTGAGGAAAGTTGACCAATCATATCAATTTATGCTTTCTAGGCAATGCCCAGTTCTTAAATATCTGATGTACTTGCTGGATTTAAGATGACCTGATATGTCATTTAAAGATGCTCTACCAGTTAGGAGTTAGGAGTTACTATTACACAGTAATAGTAACACATTGTTGTAAAAAGCCTAATTTCTTTAATCTTGAAAAAATGTAAATTTTACAAGAAAACAAATCAATACAGTAAATAGATTAAAAAGGTATTAATGCCTTAACATAACCATTCTAATAGTACATTGTTATTCAAAGCGTATTGGTTTCTCGAGTTCATGAGGTTTGACCTTGGCTGACCCATCTGTCTTATCTTTGTTCCTTTAATTTCTTGGAAGCTTATTATTGCTGCCTGGAACTGGCTTATAATATATCATATCATAAAATAATTATAAAGTTTATAAGAATAACAGCATCAGTATTGATAACATTAGTAAATAAAAAAGCATTTTTCCCGCAGACTCAAGGAAAGATGAAATTGGTAAGGTTACAAGGTCTAATAATTGACTCCTTTTTGGCTTAAGCACTTGCAGAACCATCCTTGTGCTGAGACATTTCATAAAAAAATACTACAGTGAACACAATTTTCTGGGGCCTTTGGGTTAATTTTCACCTTAAATCACTCTAACATCATTATTATTTTGTTTTTTATTGTTATTATTTTTTAAATACTAGATCAGAAGTTCAGCCTTTTTTACATAAGAAACATTTATTTTTATGACAGATATAAAAGGAAGTAAAATTTTGTTTTAAAACAATTGCTTTACAACGAAGTGAAGTTTTGTTTTAAAACAGTTATGACTAAAATTGATGTTTCTTCTTCTTCTTCTTCTTCTTCTTCTTCTTCTTCTTCTTCTTCTTCTTCTTCTTCTTCTTCTTCTTCTTCTTCTTCTTCTTCTTCTTCTTCCACATATTAACCCATTAGCATCATGAAGATGTATTCACTGTAGTATTGTTTTGTGATATGTCCCTGCATACAGATATCTCTACAAGTGCTTAACTGCAGAGGAGTCACTCAGTAGACTTTGTGACCTCATCTAACTTCACTTTTGCCTTCATGATTATTATAGTGTTACTGACAATACTAACAGCAATATAAGTTATCAGAAAATATTTCTTGAAAATCTAAGAAAAGGGTAAAGAGGTGAGACAGGTAGTATTTATAGTAGTAGTAGTAGTATTTTTTTTCTTTGTGTAAAGACAAGTAATAAATTGAACTCACAGTTGGCATGGCATGTACATACATGTCATGCTTGGCAGCCTTGGGATAAGACTTGAATCAAAATTCTAGTTCTGAAACAGACCTAGAGGAAACAACTCATGTATTGAAATATACAGTGATAAGATGTTTTGTTAAACTTTTCCTAATAGATGATCTCTACTCCACTTGATGGTAATTCAGATAACCTAATTTGAATAATGATTTTTTTTATTTATTTATTTATTTTTTTTTTTTTTAATTACAGACAGCCAGCATGAGGGTGCTAGAACAGGAAGGTGAAAAAGCTGCTCTGAGGCTTCAGCGAGGGATTGACAGAGGAGACAAATTACTAGAGGAGATCAACAGAGATCTTAGTGACATTGCCAATACCCAGTTAGCCATTAATCGCATTACAGATGCTTCTCAGGGTGATGCAATAAAGATATGAATCTTTTGATGTTAGGTTTTGAAAAGATAACCATTTTTTACAAGCAAAGAAGCCTTCCAAATTTGGCAGGTACAGCTTTCCATCTAGGGCATTGCTGCTAATTCAGAATGAAAACAAACTTTGTTGATGCAAGTTTGTCCAAGTTTGCCACAGAGGTAGATTAAAATCCTTTCTACTACTACAAGTTACATTGAGAAAGAATCTGTTATTTGTCAGCACTTTTGTAATTGTGTTCAGTGGTTTTATCCCAAGATAACATATGTGTAAGATAACCAGTGCCACTAACCTACAATATGAGTGTTTATTTATTTTAAAGTGGTTATTTTCCTTTCCTTATTTGAAAGAATATCATGTTACAAATTTCACGTATCTATACTTTGTGTCTGTTCTGGATATTCCACAATAACTAGAGTTTCTTATATCTAATGCTACAGTGATATAAGTAATGATAATAGACTGGAAAATAAAATGTAGGGCTTGTTTAAAAATAATATGCAAATTGAATCCAGTATATGTAAAGTGGTAAGAATACTAGACTGGAAAATCATATGAAGTATGGCTCATTTTTTGCAAATTGAATCCAGTATATATAAAGTGGCAATCATGACATACTGAATGAAATAACAGTAGACTTCATTTTGCAGCTGATTTGAAAATCTTAGATATGAGGAAATTATATTAGTTATTACAATTATATCATATTTTTCCCATATAGTTGCATCTATAATTTGATGAAACTCCTAATAGTTTAAACAGATGGCATGAAATATACAGTCCTTAGTTGTTAAACAGATCAATTTACTAAAGGCATTTCTTAAGTTAAATGTAGCATGATCCAAAAAATACCCATGTGACAAAAATAATGAGAATTGATTTAATTTGTGTCAGGCCATGGTTAAAGGAGTTACTTTCAGGTGTGCTTGTGATATTTATTAGGGATGTCCTGAGTTTTCCCAAGAATGGCAGGAGTGTCTGTATGCTGTTAAACCTCATTATTTTCATTCCCTTTTTTACCTCATTTCATCTACATCGTATAGAGTTAAGACCTTAATTCTGGTTAATTTATAGTTTTGCAATTTGCTATATATGGAGTCAGTGTGTGTTAGTCAAGTTGATGGAGAGTGTTAGGATGTTCAGAATCATTTCTGTTTGGTTGAAATGGTAATATAAAAATAGTCATACAGGTATGACAGTGAACAAAAATAAATATTTAAAGATTCTTCCAACAGCTGTTTAACTTTGTTTTCTTGGACCTTAAATCCAATGTAAATTTTATTGACTGCCATGGCCTGTTATTGCAGAAAGGGTGAGTGTATTGTATTTCATTGTTAAGGTGATGCTACATACAGAAGAATATTGGATGTTGCTCTATTTTCATGCTGATTTTCTATAATTGTAATTTTCCTATATATACAGTACTTACAGTTTTCTAACCAGTGGTGGTGGTTCTTCCAATAAAAAAAAAATACTGTAAATACTGTAATGAGGTATCCACTGGGATAAAAAAGAGGAAGGATTAATCAGAATTTACAATAGTATCATTGGTATTTCCCTTATGATTTAAATATATACAGATATTTCAGCATGACTTTAGTGCCAAATATTTGTACATTTAAGATCCTCACAATTTTTAAGATTTGCAGGTATTTGCAGAACTATGCAAGTGACATTTCAAGAGAGAAAGTTTCATTATGTGAAAAGGAGGATGTCCTTTGTTTGATATTTGATGAAGACTCCGAGATTCACAATTTATTGCCTTAGTCAGTTTATATTATGATTTACAATACTCAGGTCCATGTTGTCTTTGAAGACATGTTTAGTATTTTGAAATTGTAAATCTTGTTTCTTCATTCTTCACTTAACCCAATCGCCACGTTTGGCAAGAATACATGCCATGCCCACTGAAACACAGGTTTATTTATTGTATTCACATATAGATGGCTCTACAAGTGCTTAGTCATCAAGGGGTCACTTATTAGTTCTACCTTTCTCACCTGTTTACCCTTTTCCTTGACTTTTGGAAAGGATCTTTTGCATTATTTCATTGTCTTAAATGTTAACAAGATTTTAATAATACTTTAATAATCATAACATCAATAACAATAATAACAGTATTGATATCAATTGTATTAAAAGGAAAAACGCATTTTCCCGCCAATTCAAGGAATGGCGAAATCAAGATCGGTCAGTAGGGCCTGCTGATAGACTCCTTGGAGGCTGAGCACATGTGGAGCCATCTGTATGTAACAAAATTCACAAAAACCTACAAGGGACAGAACATAGATCCGGTTGATTGGGTTAAACTACAACTACTCTATAGTATACAGTCTTATTACTGAATTTCAATCTTGTATACTTAAGCATATTAAGTGAATAAAGGTATTTTTACCCAGTTCACAGATTTTGTATAGCAAAAGTTTGAATTTTATTTTGTCCACGACATATATGTGTTTCTGTCTCTCTGTTACTCACCTCCAGAAGGATTGAAGAATCAGATAAATTACCTTGAAGATGAATGTGAATGACAAATAAAAATGGGAAAAAAAAGTAAAGAAAGATATCTGCTACACATCAATGTTATAAAGGGAAGAATGGGGCATAAAAAGCAAAAAATAGTCAAATAGAGAAAATATCAAAGATTTCTGTGGATGCAGAATGAAATATGCATATGGGAAAAAAAAAAAAAGAGCAAAGAGACCTTTAGAAAAAGAGACAAGTACAACAAGATATCTGGAGAGAGAAGGAAAGAGGAATAAAGAATACGAGGAAGAGACAGAAATAGTGTGAGCATAAAGGAAAAGTTAGTCTAACAATGAATATATGTGTGTGTGTGTGTGTGTGTGTGTGTGTGTGTGTGTGTGTGTGTGTGTGTGTGTGTGTGTGTGTGTGTGTGTGTGTGTGTGTGTGTGTGTGTGTGTGTGTGTGTGTGTGTGTGTGTGTGTATTATGTATATGTGTGTGTATATATTATGTATATATATATATATATATATATATATATATATATATATATTATATATATATATATATATATATATATATATTATTATATATATATATATGTATGTATTAATATGTATATGTATATATGTGTATATGTATATATATATACACATATGTATATATACATATACATATATATGTATATACATATACATATATATATACATATATATATATATACATACACACACACACACACACACTAATTCCCAGCATCAATCTCTCCATCCCTCTCTGGGCACTTATTAGTTTCCTCTCCAGTGATTTGGTTGTAGTCCATGTTTCTGATCCATAGGTCATAACTGGTAGGACACATTGGTTAAAGATTTTTATTTTTAAACATAATGGCAAGGAGCTTTTTAGTATGCTACTGTGTCTGCCAAAGGCGCTTCATTTCCTCTTCACTAGATGTGTTTGTCTGTACGAGTTGTCCTAGGTATATATACTTGCCCACTACCTCTAGCGCTTTGCCTTGTACTTGTATCTGTTCGAACTGAACTCAACTGTTGAACATGATTTTAGTCTTTTTCTTGTTCATGCTAAGTCCGATTTTCAGACTTTCTCTATTCAGATAATTTATTAGTTGCTGCTTTTCATTTGCAGATTCACTGAAGAGAACAATATCATCTGCAAATCTTAGATTGTTTGGGTATTCGTCTCATATTTTTATACCCTTTCCATTCCACTCTAGCTTTTTGAATATTTCCTCAAGACAAGCTGTAAACAGTTTTGGTGAGATGGTATCGCCCTGTCTAACATTTTTTTAAATTGGTATTTTGTCGGTTTCCGTGTGGAGCTTGATGGTTGCTGCCCCATCTTTGCATATATCTTCCAGTATTTTACAATACACCTCCTCTACTCCCTGTCTTCGGATAGCTTCTAGTACTGCTGGTATGTCTACAGAGTCAAATGCCTTTTCGTAATCGATGAACGCCATACACAGAGGTTTCCAATATTTGTTTATTTTTTCTTTTATTTGGGTGAACGTGTGGACGTGGTCTGTTGAGAATCCACTGCGAAAGCCTGCTTGTTCTCTAGGCTGGGTAGATTCCAGACGGTCAGAGATGCGAGTTGTCATGACTTGTGAATAGTTTGTAAGTAGCTGAAAGGAGGCTTATTGGTCGGTAGTTTTTTTATATACTTTCTGTCCCCTTTTTATGTATCAAAATAATTGTTGCATTTTCCAGGCTTTTGGAGTTTTCCCGTTGATAAGGCATTTGTTAAAAAGATTGGCTAGTTTCACTGTTGCAATTTCTCATGCATCTATTATATGGTCTATACTAATTCCATCTTCTCTTTGTGTTTTCCCTCTCTTCATGCCTTTAAGCGCTCTTTTTATTTCTTCTGTTGTGATGCTAGGTACATCTCTAGTTACCGCATTCACTTCTATCCGTGGTTGTTCATTTGAGTTGTATAGATCCCTGTAAAAGTCCTCCGTTACTCTTATGATTTCATTCTTATTATATGTCACTTCTCCATCTGGTTTCTTTATTGCATACAATTGATTTCTCCCTATTCCGAGTCTCCTTTTAACTGTTTTCATGCTAGCACCAGAGATCACTGTTTCATTTATTATTTGAGTATTGAATTTCCGTACATTTTCCCTTTTCTTTTTGTTTATAGTCTTTGTTGGTTCGGCTAATTCTATTTTGTCCCTGCTTGACGATATTTTCATGACCCTACGTTTTTGCATAAGCTCTTTAGTTTCTGCTGAGAACTTGCTGAAGCTTTGCTTGACGTTCTTACCGGCTACATCTAGTGCAGCTTCTTTTATTATGTCGTTGAACTGTTTGTTGATTTGGTCAAGTTTGAGATCTTCGTCGTTAATGTTAAGATTAAATTCTGTCACTCTGGTCTTCAAGTTAGCTAAATTTGGCTGCGGTTTTCGTACGAGTTTACTCCTTTCCCTTTTGAGGTGTAATTAAATTTGGCCTCTGACCATTCTGTGGTCGCTGCCAACATTTACTTTAATAATAACTTCCACAATTTTTTTACTGCATCGCGCCTATTTGAAATTATGAAGTCAATTTCGTTTTTGATGTCAGATGGCGACTTCCATGTCCACTTCCGCTCTAGTCTTTTTTCGAAGAATGTCTTCAGTTATATAAATATTAACGATCCTTATGCAAATAATGATGATGATAATAATGATGATAACAATAATAATAATGATAATTATTATTATTATTATTATTATTATTATTATTATTATTATTATTATTATTATAGATAATAGTGGTAGTAGTAGTATCAGTACTAGTAGTAGTAATAATAATTTTAACAAAAATAATAATAAATAATGATAATGATAATTCAGTAGCTATAAGAATGACAGCCAAGATAAAAACTATCATAAAGATATATATTTAAACGATACTGACAAAGAGAAAGATGGTGATATCTTAACCAAAAATCATATTTGCTGCTAATTATATAATCATCAATGAAATTCAGTAATAGTATTAATAGTAATAATGATAATATTAATAATAACGATCCTAATGATAACAGCAACAACAACAACAATAATGCTGATGGTAGGTTAAGTATTGTTTTCGTTTATTTTTATTTATTTTTTTTTTTATTATTATTATTATTATTATTATTTTTTTTTTTTTTTGAGGGTTAATGAAAGCTTCCGATTTGAATAAAATATTTTCTTCATATTCCTTTGAATTTGATTTTTTTTTTTTACTTCATAATCCTTTTCTTTTACATTTTATGAAGTTCATTTTTTTTTCTTTTTTTTCCTTTCTGCAATGCGATGCAATTTGTTCGCAAAGTTAAACACTGTATTTCAGGACAAACAAATGTGAGATACATTATTTTTATCTGATCGAAGGATAAGGAGCCGTGGCTATTACTTTGCATATTTTTTCATAGACAGTGCGTGCATACATACACACACACACACACACACACACACACACACACACACACACACACACACACACACACACACACACACACACACACACACACACACACACACACACACACACACACACACACACACACGCACACACACACACAAATTACGTATATATGCATACTGTATGTGTATGTGTGTAGGCTAGTTTGTAGCCTTAATGAATGTGTATAGATATTCCTTTAACAATAATTGTCCAAGAGCTGAGAATTTCATACGGGACATAGCGTATTAAGCCGATTGCCGAACCTGATAATGTGAGAGTAAAGCGTAGTCCAGGTTTGCAGTCTTTTATCCATAATTCTGAAAAAAAAAAAAAAATTGTGGAGGACTGAACAATAAATCCATACAGATGATCAAGTAGAAATGGGTTATAAGTTATTTCTGTTCTTGAACAGCCGGTAATACACATACACACGCGCCCACGCTCGCGCACACACACACAAACACACACACACACACACACACACACACACACACACACACACACACACACACACACACACACACACACACACACACACACACACACACACACACACACACACACATTCACTAACTCACGCATACACTATGATATTAAATTGATGAATTAATTAATGCAGGAAACATTGCATTTAAATAGGCAAATATCTTTCATATATCATCAGACAGTTATAGCGGAATGGATATGGTCGCTGACTCCCGCGCGGAAGACCAGCGATCGAATCCCTTCCAAGCCAAGTGGAAAAGCATCCACGTAGGCGCCTTCGCTGTCATTTTAAGGAATTTCGACTTGCTTTTCACACAGTCGCACGTTTATAAACATGCGGCTGTGTTTTCATTGGCTTTTAATCTGTCTGTCTGCCATGCAAATCAAGCTGCAAGTCACATCTCTCTCTGCGTTGCTCATAATTCTTGATAAGATGGTGCAGAAAGAAAATGCAATTCGGCAAGACAGAACATCCAGCGACGAAGGTGAAGCCGGTGCTTAAAAATGGGGATTTTGTAAAAGAAAACGAAAATAGAGATTCACTGTGAGCCCACAAGTAACTAAGAAAAGAAAATTCTGTGAACAATCCACGGCGCTCGTACAGACTGAGGTTTTATATAAATGGTCCTGCGTTGTATTGTGCATAATGGAAAGGAAATCTAAGTGTGAATTTCTGCCTAAAATAGTTGCTATAAGGCAGCCTTGACTGAGTCTGAATGAACATTTTTCTTTATTTTTCTGGTTTTGTTTATTATTCAGGTTCCTCCAACATCCCTTTTTTTCTTTTCTTTTTTCAATCAGGTGAAATAAAGGCATTTTCCTCTGAAATAACATGACAAATTAACTCTTTTTTAAAATAGGATGGGAAAAACACATACAATTGACAACAAAAAATTTATTCCATGTAAGAATTACACGTGTGTACATGTACAGTTTGTTATAAAACTAAAGCCACCTTCTCTTGTTCAAAATATCTACACGTGGGGGACAAGCAGCTAAAGTACACCTACAAGTAATCCATGAAAAAAAAAATTGTGCAATTCATTTGCTGGAGGACAATGGCTAACCTATCCCTGTAATAAATAAAACATTAATTCTCCATCTATCTTTGTAATACGAAAACACAAAATAGGCCTTTCGTCTCTGTTTGATCCTGACAACAGAGAGTGTAACTGATTTTGATCTGAAAATTATCGTTATTTACTTTTTTGCAGCTTTACAGGTAATAATAATAATTATTATTAAGTTAATGACTAATTCAGCTGAAACATCAAATATGATGCATAAATTATATCTCGCATATTTCTACAGAAGACAGAAATATATCTTTTTACATAAAGAAGTGTACATGTGATTTTGAGTGTTAGTATAAGAAGTCAGTAAAGTGGCTATCTAGAAAGACATTTTTCAATACTGACACAAACATATAAATGTAAGCCTTTGGCATCACTCAACACTTGGCACATGAAGCACTGTGCTGCACACAGAAACATAATACCTGCAATGCTTACTTACTTTTCCTCTGGTTTGGCCGGTTATCCGTTACAAAATATTCACAGTTCCAAAAATAAAACAATTCGATGCGTCTTTATATTTTTTCTCCCTAATGTTGAAAAGAATTTTTCGTCTACAGGATAACGCCTATTTCATTCGAAAACGCGAGTACCATCTGGCAATGCTCTGTGTGCAGGACAGAGGAACAGTGGGTGACTAGTATATGAGAACCTATGGGAGCTGGAGCATGGACATCAGTCCTTAAATTGGTATGATAAAAAAAGAAATAAGTGGGAAAATATGTACATAAAAATACAAAAGATTGAGGAAATGATAACAATATAATTAGAAGATATGACTTACGTGCCAATGGCTTTAATTATGATTATTTGGTACTACTGAAGGGATAACTATATGAAGACTTTTAGCACCTCATATTGACTTTGAATTGATGTGTATTTCCTGGCTATGTTTGATTTTTCTTTTTTACATATAACTTGCAAAAATAACTAGAATAATAAGGTACAGTTCACTTCTGCAGAAAAATAATAGTAATAACTAAATATTTCAGATATAACTCTCGATACTATAATACATTATCTATTTACACTAATAACTTTTACACATTATGTTTTTCTTTCGACCCCAACAAATTAAAGTTTTGTTTGAATTCACAAACCAATGTTTGTTTTTATCCGCGAAGAAAAGACGAAAAAAATGCAGCATTAGGTTTCAGATAACCAAAGTAATAATCAAATATGGAAATTCTCCACTAAGTAATCACTTGCCCAACGAAACGCTAGTTTTGTTTTGTTTTTGCCCATGAACTCAATTTATATTTTTTCGGCAATATATTTTTGTCATCCAGTGAAACTAAATACTAATAGCACCATTCCAGGATTTTCTTTTCTTTACCGATTTAGACTGCATTTCAAATATTTACATTTGACTTTTCATCCAATTTTGTAATACAAGAGAGAGCTCAAGCAATCCTGCAAAGCATACTTAGGAGAAGCCTCCTCATTTGTACATTCACTGAAGCTCAGTTCACCGTAAGACGTAAGAAAATAAGATTTGTTCATAACAGCTATGAAACCCATGTCTAACCAGTGTGTTCGTCAGTCGTAGCAGAAATAATACTAAGACTGTCGCAGGCTCCACCTCCCTTTCATCTTGTTGAATCGACTAATAACAGAGTAAAGGCGATATTTTATTTTCATTCCGCTCTCTTCATCTCTTTTAAAGTTCGTGACCAATGAATGGACACATACTTATAGCTTTGATTAAGCTATGATGATCTTCAAGATTGTTTTCACGACCCCGGAATTTAGTGTTTAGCAAATGCAATGGTTTAAATAAGTCGCATGAAGAGGAGTTTACATACAAGACCATATTTCCAAGAGGAACATTCTTACTGAATCATCTTCATATTCCCCCTTTTCTCTCTCTCTCTCTCTCTCTCCGGCAAAACCATCTACAGGAGTCAGTATACAATGCAAGTCTGAAAACAACACATAACGCTGAGCCCTCAGGTACCCCATCAAAAAAGTGAATTCACTTCTTTACTAAACCTTTAAAAAAAAGTATAGGCCCATTCTCAGGTCTGCCTCCCCCTTCAGTGACGTCCCCCCACCTCTGAGACACGAGATCTAAATCTGTACGAAGCACAAAGCTTGCATGAACCTCAAGCCACGTCGAACACCGCTAGGCAACTTTCTTCTATCGCTCTTAAGCCTGATCAACCCCTGAGAATGCACTGACATCTCTCCAAGTGAGTAAACCACCAAACTAAGTGCTAAAAGACTATCTCCGTGGCACACACTTCCTAGTCCTTTTCCAAAACGGTAGCTAGATTTACGACATACTGCAAATTAACATGGCTGCAAACATTTCCATAAAATTTTAAAATCTGCAGTGGATATGGCACTTTTACTATTTAAAACAATAGTACATTTAACTACCAGTACTAGAGTAACCTGCGTACTGAACTTAATTAACAGACAACAGAAAGTTTAAAAATTAATTGTGTATATATATATATAACTCCATACATTAATATTATGGATCATAAATATTAATAAAAATAAAATCCTTCAAATTCACTACTCAAACTTGCTATCCCTGCATTAAAAACAAAAAAAAATCTTTGATGTAATTCGCAAGTACATAAACACGTTTAGGGCTTTTGCTTTTTTGGATTACATTACATATAGCTACAATATATACTATATATATATGACTTGGATAAATAGCACCCCATAACTTCAGGTCAACTCTGTAGATACGACAGGCTGAGGTCTTCTCACTTTTTTCACTTCGCTCATATTCAACACATCTTAACTGCTTGTTTCCGCAGTAATACCAATTGTGACCCATGGCTTAACATATGACACGTCTTTGTTGCTTCGTGCTAGTCTATGGCCATATGCAAATACCATGTTCACTTCACACTCGCAAAACACTGGCGTTAGTTCCATTCACTTTTTTCTCACTACACTCATAGCTGAACTGTTGTAAATGAATTGTCACTGTCTACTACAGAGCAGCCCGAAGACTAGCAGAGGAATTCTAGAAAATAAAGTTACTTTCTTGTGGTCTCCACCTCGCCTGTGCTTAGCAGTATTGAAATTTTATCCGGTACTACTGTTAGGCATTTTCTTCACTAGTGCAATTGCAAAGCTTCCCTGCAACATCTAGTCCAGTGTCTTCTCTCGGGACAGTGAGTAACCGGTTACACAAACTGCCAAGTCAGGAGCTTCAGCGAGGAGTAAGGACGTCTGAGGTGTGCGACGAGTCACAGCTGTTCGGAGGGGTGTCCAGTTGAGGTGTCGAGAAGTCTATGTAATCCTGCGGAGGAGAAAACTGCATTAAGAAATTGTGTTCTCTGTGGAAACTGTATCAAGAAATAACATGAAAGGAAATGATCAAATAGTAAATTCTTGTAAAATAATTATTAAAAGAAAAAACTAACCTCCGTCGACGATAACGTGAGGATACGATCCAAGTCTTCCACGAGCTCTTTGAAGGTCGGACGCTGCGTTGGCTGGTACCGCCAGCACTCACGCATGATCGAGTAGCTATGAAAGAAAAAGAAAAACGATAATCTTAGATCTTAATTCTGACTTTTAACATTATCGATCATCTGCTCTTATAATAACTTTTTAAATATTTCATGATGAAATTAAAAGTAGTCCAGATTTCAGAAAGAAATATATAACTTTAATAAAATGTAAAATTACACGATACTTACATTTCAAGCGAACAATTAGAGGGCTTTTCCATTCTGTGACCTTCTCGGAGCAACTGGAAAAGCTTCTCGACTGAGGGTACTGATGGGTATGGAGTTCCACCCAGGGTCATAATCTCCCACAAAAGAATTCCGAATGCCCACCTAATCAACAAAAAGGAACACTCCATTAATTAAAACGGCAGGAATGAAATACTAAACAGACTCATATACAGTTTCTCTGAACGTCAAAATCTCACGTAAAATGTATATGCCATTATTTTTATTTTCAACTAGTGGAAGTAGAAGAAAATGTTGCCAGGACACTTACACATCTGACTGTGAAGTGTACACTCTGTGGAAGAGAGCCTCGGGTGCCATCCACTTACTGGCAGGCGGCCCTCGCTCGTCTTTCGATAATAGTCTTGGCTGTGAATATCTCGAGCAAGACCAAAATCGGCTATTTTCATGATCCCGTCCTTACTGACTAGAACATTTCGTGCGGCAAGATCACGGTGAATGCACTGAAAAAGAGGGAATTCAACCTATAGGAACTATCATATGGAGAGTGCATGCACGGCTTTGCGTTGAAGAAGCATTGGGGGCAACAGAAAATCATAATGCAATGGACAGAATGCTGGGTAAATGCCTATAATACCTTTTTAGAGGCGAGGTACTCCATTCCGCGAGCCACTTGGTAAGAGAAGCTGACCAGATCTCTCTCCGTGAGCGCGTTCGTCTCCTGACCAATGGCCCTCTCATAGCCTGAGGATGGGCGCTTATTGCGCAGATAATCCCTCAAGTTTCCATGCGCCGCGTATTCCACGACCACGTACAGAGGGCCATCTTGGGTGCAGCATCCCAGCAAATTGATGATGTTGATGTGTGTGCCGATCATTTTCATCATCTCCATCTCCGAAACGAGATCCATGAGCTCCGCGTCCGTGTGTCCCTCTGTTGCGAAAAGAAAGGGCTTCATTAATGTCTGGTCCGGACCTGTTCTCTTACTTGGAAAGTAAATATACACAAACAAAAGCCTCGTGTGATTATATATGTAAATTCAATTTGTTGATACGTTAAATTGTATTATCTGCCACAACTCACCCTTCAGCATCTTCACAGCGACGGTGGTGGTGAGGTCGGGCCGGTTGATGCCCTGCACCTCCGCCTTCACTACCTTCCCGAAGGCGCCTTCGCCGAGGGACTCGCCCATGATCAGCTTCGAGCGCGGCAATTCCCACAGGATGTCCAAGGGCAGCTCGTACTCGGATATCCTTGTGTTTTCTGAGCCATTGTGCGAGTTGGACTGGCACCGCTCGATCTTGATGGTTGGCACGATGAGAGGCTCCTGCGAGGCGTCCGAATTCTGGCGCTCGACGATGACCTGCGCAGAACGTTTTGAGAACCAGGTCGAACAATAAGCCCCTCACTAAGGCTAGTTTTTAAACAACACCTTGCCCATTATAATCCATTCTTTTTCAAGACAACAATCCACTTAGGTCTACCTTCTTGATCCACTGCTGGGTGATGACCTCCTTCGCCCTCTCCAGCTCCTTAGCTCGGCGCTTCTCCTTCTTCCACTTCTTGCAAAAGCATGAGAGGATGAGGCCCACGCCGGCGAGGGCCACGACGAACACCGCGGCCAGAATGGGCACCACGTGCGACTGCGCATCTGCAAGGATGGGCTCCGCTGAAAAACAATACAAGCTGTTCAGAACCACCACCGCCACCACCGCAGCTGAGCAATATGAACGACTTGGCTGCAATGCGACTGGCAAAGCACAACAGGGAATTCGTTGCACCGTGACGGCGTCCGATTGCAAGGCGCAACGGACGCCTCACTTGCAAATGACTGGATTTTGCACTCAAGTCAATCTTTCATAAAACTCGCTGCTCTTGTTAATCTTCTGGTTAGTATGGAGTGAATTTATAGAATTGGCATAGTGACTATAGAAAAAGAAGAATGTTACAATCATATATTAACAGAAAAGAATAGTTGATTCTACATTAGAAATATCATCAATCAGTAAATGTAATATATATATATATATATATATATATATATATATATATATATATATATATATATATATATATATATATATATATATATTATGTATGTATAGAAGTATGTTTGTATGTATTTGCATGTATGTGTATCTGTGTATGTATATGTGTATTGTATATATATGCATGTATGTACAAGTGTATATGTACGTATAAGTATGTATGTGTGAGTAAGCATGTGTATGTGTGTGTGGGGGGAGTCTGAGTCTGAGTATGAGTATGAGTATGAGTATGAGCACGTGCACGCGTGCGTGATAGTAGGTGAGCATGAATGTGTACGTGTACAGAGGTACAACGAAAACTGAATTTCCCCGCTGTTGGCCTCATTAGCTACAAAGACAAACACCAGCTTACCATCGATCACATTGAGGTAGGCTGTGGACGACGAGTAGCCCAGACTATTAGCGGCTATACAGGTGTACCATCCGGCATCTTTCTCAGTGACGTTGGTGAGCAGAACCACCTGAGGGTCTTCTGTGCTTGTGATGTTGCCGCCCTCCTGCGCCACGGACATTAGATTAGATTTATTGCAATGGTGTCAGATGATACTGAGGCCATTCCTGATTCTACATTATTTGTGACAGTTCTTAATTTGAATTCGTTTACGTCTGCTCTTGGCAACGGTGCAAATATCATCTACATGCAACAGCCGTTAGACAACCTTAAGAACATTAGTAAAAAAAAAACTATTCTTTAACC
This sequence comes from Penaeus monodon, assembly GCF_015228065.2. Taxonomy (NCBI): domain Eukaryota; kingdom Metazoa; phylum Arthropoda; class Malacostraca; order Decapoda; family Penaeidae; genus Penaeus; species Penaeus monodon. The sequence goes on from NC_051387.1 coordinate 8,701,953, forward strand.
ATGAAAAATATACTATTTGTAAATACTCAAAAAATTATCAAATCGAAAATCATTTGAATACAACATATGATGAATAAACAGACGTACAAATTTTCGTCTCACGGAGAAATTAAATCACACCTATCATGCAAGATATCAAATAAGACTGCGTAAACATATTTTGATAAAAATGTAAAGGTCTCCTGGACAAAACATGCATTGCCTTAGACTAGGTTTAAGGTTCACAAGTAAGTATACACAATAAGCAATTAGAATGTTCATGCACATTAGTTTAAAGGTCATGCAAGAAAGCCAGACATGCAGATTATTACTTATACAAAGTCTGTCTGTAAATCTAATGAGTATAGACTGCGGTAACACATGCAGTAATATCATCAAACATCGGCACATTATTTGGTCACTCTTGAATCAATAAACTAGCCTTGGCTACACTTCGAAAATTGATATGCAGATACATAATACTGCGACATATTCAACACGTCGCAAATTCTTTTGTTCAAATCCAAGGTAAAATGTAGCTCTATAGTGAAAATGTAATTTATGTTCGTTCACTTATTTTTTATTGTTTATTATAATTTCTTTTCACTAAACTGCGGGTGGAGGGAGAACGCATGCACACCTCGCGCGGGCATTATTAATTTCAATCTACACGTGTTAGGATCATGTTTCTAGGCTTCACACGTTTCCTTGGGAATGCAATCTGACCTGGCCGTTTACGGCAGCTGCGAGTATTGTCTCGTTTATAATGATTTCAGGGGAATCAAAGTCCACATCCGGATCTAACTGCGGCAAGTCCGTCCGCCACACAATGTACGGACTGAGAGTGTTTTTTAAGTATATATCCACTTCCAGCCTCACTGTGCTGCCGCGTATGACGGTCATATTTTTCAGTTTCTTGGTGAAGATTGGCCGAGAACCGATGTGCTCTAAGAGGCAGGGACAAGAAATTGGGGGAAGATTAATAATAAGATCCTTACACCAAAGGAGGAGAAGAAAGGAGAGAGAAAAGGGGAAAAAGAGGAGAGATGTGTTTACCGTCACCTCAAGCAGAAACCGTGTCTTAAAATACTCTGGAAAGGAAACGAGATTTAGGGGCAACCACACAGCACAGTAGCTACTGAACCCGAAAAGTGCGTAGCTGGACTACTAGTGCCTTATATATATATGAACCCAAAGCAAGTAACTACAAGACATAAATCATAATCGAACTACGTGTTTCTACTGTTCCGTGCATTCCACACACACACAGAACGGTGCACCATACAGCCTGTGCAAAAGTATATTGAATGGAAAGCCAAGATACCCCTTAGAAGTTCCCTTACCGATTTTGACAACAGAAAAGCTAAAATAATTATCATCGTTTCTTAAGACTCTGACTAGCTTTTTTTCTGATATCAAAACCTCTGGGATAAACACTACGAAGAGGAACCCTTGAAAAAAGACTTGAAAAAAGACACCATTAATTCAACGCATACTAGCGATAACAAAGGGGAAGTTACATCTACATCCGATCACCATATATACCAAAATACTATTAAGTATTTTTTAAAAATCGCGTACTTTATTCCACCACCAGCACCCACCACCATCAACCCCACATAATGCACCTTGGGAAGATTTTCTTCTCTGATTTTTA